>NC_052061.1:16056353-16374211 GCF_903992535.2 Arvicola amphibius
CAGGCGCTGGGTCCGTCTTCAGCACCGCAAAAGGAATTTTAAGAAATCGAGTAGGGGATTTGGTTGGACTGTGTGGCTGGCAGGCAGCGAGGGTGGGCCGTGGCTGTCGTCTTTCCCTATTTATACCAAGTGATTCAGCCCTCCCTCACCCCTTCCTGCACCCCCTCTGCTCCCGGGTAGGCACCGGGCCCACCCACTTGCTCATGCCCTGCCCCCCAAACCGAGCTGGTGTCTGTCCCTGCGCGGGGACGGGCGTGGAGGGCAGGCATCTGCGCCGCAGGTTGGGTTGGCCCCGGCCCAGCCGCCAAGCTCCTGGGAAGAGTCTGGGCCATTAGCGAGCGCTGGTGACCGGGGCGGGGGCGGGGCGGGGCGGGGCGGGGCGGGACCAGCAGCCCTCGGTATTTTCCGATCCTCGCTCGCTCTGCTCTGCGAGGGTGGAAAGTATTTGAGGATCAAGCTTGGGGACGGCCGCAGGGCCTCTGCCCTGGTTCCTTCTTGGGGTCCACAATGGGTCCTCCAGAGATGCCGGGGGCCTGTAGGTTATGGGAACAGACCGACTGGGGTGCCACTGTCCAAGACCCGCCCAGTTCCCCAAGGTCTCCAGCTCCGGGACCTCTGTCCCTTTGGGTCCCGCCTCCTATGAGACAGAGAGGCACAGTTTTTTGGTACAGGATGTCCCAACTCCTGGACACCTGCGTGGTAATGCCCCTCCACGCCAGACACAGACCTCTGGTGTGTGAGGATGGGAGTGGCCTTGGCCGCAGCCTTGGCCTCTTTGTAGGGGAAACCCCACAGGAAACCAGCCTGGCCAAATGGCCGCCCTTCCCGTTCTAGTCCCAGGGACGAATATGCTGTCTCACTTCCGGAGGTGACTGGGGAGGCTGGCCAGCCTGAGGCCCTGGGCTGCCCCCAGACCCCAAAGGGACAGAGCTGGACTGGGGTGTGGTGGGAAGGAGGGTAGCCAGCGTGTGTGTGTGTGTGTGTGTGTGTGTGTGTGTGTGTGTTCAGGGAGACACAGCAGGACATCTCTCAACCCCTATTCCTCAGAGAGAGGTAATGCCAGATCCAGCCATTAGGAGCTAGATTGTCTTGCCTGTCATTGACGATATGACAGAATCCATCTGTCCTGATGTCCCATGTCACCAAGGACTCCCAGTTATGTACGAAGTAGAGATTTTCTTTTTTAAGATTCATTTTACTTTTATTGTTGGGTATGTGTTGGGTATGTGCTTGTATGTGTAGGCTCTAACAGAGGCCAGAAGAGGGGGCCAATCCGCTGGAGCTGGGCTCTCAGCAATATGCAGTCTAAACCCCTGAGCCATCCTCCCAGCCCTAAGATTTCGTTTTGAGAGTTTCACATATCCCAAGCTGGTCTTCAGCTTGCCCTGTAGCCAAGAATGACTTCGAATTTCTGATGTCTCCACCTCCTGAATGCTGAGATAACATGCTTGTACCATCACACCTCATTGATACGGTCCTGGGAATGGAGCCAGGCCTGGTGTGCCGGGCCAGCAAGGTGCTGCTGGGCCTCACCCCGGTGCCGCTGGCCCTCACACTTGTGCCGCTGGGCCTCACCCCGGTGCCGCTGGGCCTCACTCTCAGTTGCTTTTTTTCTCACTAATTTGAAATAATTTAGCTGGGTGGTGTGGCGCACACCTTTAATCCCGGCACTTGGGAGGCAGAGGCAGGAGGATCTCTGTGAGTTCAAGGCCAGCCTGGTCAATGGAGCCAGTCCCAGGACTGCCAGGGCTGTTACACAGAGAAACTCCGTCTCAGTGTTTTGTCTACATGCATACCTGACACCTGCACAGTCCAGAAGAAGGTCAAACTCCCAAGACCTGGAGTGCAGACAGTTGTCAGACACCACGTGGGTGCTGGGAATCGAACTTGGAACCCCTGGAAGGGTAGCCAGTGTTCTTAACCACTGAGTCATTTCTTTAGCTCCATTATTTTTTTTTTGTTTTGTTTTGTTTTGTTTTTTGTTTGTTTGGTTTTTTTAGACAGGGTCGCATTTGATAGCCCAGGCTGATCTCTAGGTTGAGATCCCCCTCCATCCCTCCTGGATTCAGCAATTACAAGTCCATGCCATCATTCCAAGGTCTGAGATAATTTATTATTGCTGTTTTGTAGATGAAGAGATTTGTCCCAGAGAAACTGTGTTCTTTGACCCTGTCGACAGCTCACTTGCAGGCAGAGAAGCTCCAGAACTGAGTTCACAGAGCCAAAGGCCGCCCCCACTCCTTTTTCTTTTTCCTTTTGAGGGGGTCATACTATGTAGACCAGGCTGGCCTCAAACTCACAAAGATCTGCCTGCCTCTGCCTCCCGAGTGCTGCAGTCAGTGTGTGTCACTGTAAGACCTGGTTCTGGTGTATGGCATGGGCTGTCTGAAAATCTTACCCTCCTCCCCACGAGGAGAGAGAGAGTGTGTGTGTGTTTATATGGAGAGCAACCCCGAGTGCGTTTTTCTGGAATGTGTGTGTCAGGCGTCCTAGGTCAAAGACACTGGTTCTCCTGGAGCTGGAGTTACACATGGTTGTGAGGCTTCATGTGGATGCTGGGAACTGTGTCTTTAAGAGCAAGTGCTGCTAGGCATGGCAGTGGCACATGCCTGTAATCCCAGCACTTGGGAGACAGAGGCAGGGGGATCTCTGAGTTTGAGGCCAGCCAGGGCTACACAGAGAAACCCTGTGTGTATGGGGGCGGGGGGTGCGTGGCAACAGACAGTCTTAACCTTCCGCCTCCCCAGCTCCTCACCTTGCTTTCTCAGACGGTATCTCACTGGGACTGGAGCTGGACAGAGGGCTGTGGAATAGTGGTTGTGAGCCCTAGTGGTCCCCAGCACTGGGGTTACTAGTGTGAGCTTTCGTGCCTGGGGATGCAGGGCTTTGTGCATGGCAACCACTTTATTGACTGAGCTATCACCTCAGACCCTGACATCTTTTCACGATGTGTGTGGGTTTCTGCATGCTGGTGCAGTGCCCTCAGAGACTAGAAAAGGAGTGAAATCCCCTGAAGCTGGAGTTAGAAGCAGTTTTGAGCTGCCTGATGTGGGTGCTGGGAATCAAACTTAGGACCTCTGCAAGAGCAGTACCTGCTCCTAACCACTGAGTCAGCTCTCCATGCTTTATCCGAGACACGGTCTCACCGTGCAGCTCTGGCTGATCTGAATCTTCTTATATAGTCCAGCCTGGCCTTGGGTTCGCAGAGATCCGATGGCCTTTGCCTTTCAAGTGCTGGGACTAATGGTGTGCACCAGCGTTCCTAACAGTTTATTTTTATTGTATGAGTGCTCGCCCACATGTATGTGTGTGCACTGTACGTGTGCCTGGTACCCACAGAGGACAGGAGAGCATAGGAGGTCTTGGAACTGGAGTTATGGATAGCTGTGATTGTCTTGTGGGTTCCGGGAAGGCAACATAGGTCCTCTGCTAGAATAGCAACAGCTCTTAATTCCTGAACCATCTCTCTAACCCTGAATTCAAAATCTTTTTTAAAAATTTTTATGTATGTACGTATGTACACACGTGTGCGTGGTCACACGTGTAGAGGTCAAAGGATGACTTGCAGGGTATTTTCTTCTACTACGTGGTTTTTGGGTCTGAGCTCGGGGCATTGGGCTGATGGCGAGTCTGTTTACTTGCTGGAGCATCTTGCTGGCCCCTGAAGGTTTTAATTGCCATGCAGGAAGGTATTCTACATTGGGTAGCTCCTAGGTTCTGTGACTTGCCCTGGTGCTGAGTGCCAAATAGCTTCTTCTTAGTAAATTTACCCTGGCCTACCTGGTGGAGGGTCTTGCTTTTGTGTGTGTGTGTGTGTGTGTGTTTTGTTTTGTTCTTTAAGACTAGGGTCTCAGTTTGGCCTAAAACTCATGTAGCGTAAACAGGGCTTTGGTTCTTGGCAACCTTCCTTCCTTAGTCTCAATGCAGAGATAAACTTGAGCCACCAACTGCAAGTGTTCTTGGTCTACTTTACAGATGGAAACTGAGGCTTGGAAGGCCTCTGGGAAACTCAGGAGCAGGGAGTTAAACTTTGTTGAGGAATTGGGATGGAGAGGCCTGCTTCTCCCAGCTTGGGTGCTGGGGTGGGGTGTGACTGAGCTGCCTGGAGAGGCACAGGCAGGAGGTGCTGTAGTTCCCTCTGCCCTTCAGGCTTCTAGGAAGTGGCGCCAGCTGGGGTGAGGTCACTTCCTCCCCCCAACCGCCCACCTCCCTCAGCTTCCTCTCTCCACAGCCCCATCTGGCCTGCTTTGGGCTCAGGGCTGTGAGTGGGGAGAGTAAGAAACGGTGGAAACGAGCCCAGAAGGCTTTGCATCCTCTTTAGCCTGTTCGGCTTTCTGGGCACCTCCGACTTGTAGGGCTGGGGCTGGAGGCTCTCCTGTGCGCCCAGCATCCTGTGGGCTCACTCCATTCTCCCTGCTGACGCTCCTATGGGGAGGCTCCTTCCCTCCTGGAAGCAGATGAGGACTGGGGTGTGGTTCAGCAAGCAGAGCTTAGGTTCTTCTGTTCCTAGCACCATGTAAACCGGGTGTGGTGAGGTGAGCCTGGAATCCTAGTCTCCAGAGGTAGAGACAGGAGAATCACCAGCCCAGAAGCTGCCTCAGTAGTGAAGTAGATAACAAAAGACAGGCCGGCAGGTGGGAATGTTCCCAGTCTCACTCTCTCTCCTCTTTCTCCCCTTAGGTTGCTCCACTCCGATCCCACCTGCTGTCCCCTCATGTGCCTCGGCCGGCTGGGGTTCCTGGGGATGGGATTTGATGCCAGTCACAAATCACATTGCCAGGGATTTCCAACTGACCCTGTGCTCTGCCTTGGGGACTCCTGTTGCTAAGGATGCCTGTCCTGGGTACCTACCGGGTGATAGAGGAGCCCAGCATGACAACTGGCCTGAGGAGCAGGGCTTAGCTGCTTGTGAGCAAGGTCCACAGCAAGTCGTGTTCACAGTGGCTAAGTTCCGCCCCGCCGGGCCCCATCTCCTCAGATGCTGCTGCCCACCCTGCTCTGCCTTCTCCTCCCTGGGCTCTGCCTCCTGTGCCTACTGAGCTGAAACAGTTGGTTCCAATGCACTGGCTCAGTTCAGCAGGAACAGGAGTCCAGCCCCCTAGGAGCTGGCACCCGACAGAGTGTCTGCCATGACCCAAGACCTGGATGGAGCGGGGGTGATCAGCCGTGCCTGGGCCCGGCTCTCTGCTGTAGGCCCTTCCTCTAAGCCTGCATCTGGGTAACCCACCCCACATGGCCACACCTTGAGATTTTTGTAGTTCCCACAAAGAACAGGTGGATGAGTACGTGGTCCTTGCATAAAAAGGCAAGTCAGTTGTGTCCCCTCAGGGCCTGCAGCCCCTTCCTCTCCTAAACCGAGTGGGGCCCAAGCACCACCCTTCCTTTACACACCTTCTCTGTAGTCAGTTACCCAAGAGGAAGCTGCTTCAGGCCTTCTGACCGTTAAATGCCAACTCCCAACTTCCGCAACAAGGCACTGGCCCCATCTAGTGTGCCCAGCACCCCATGAAGCCTGCAGCATTCCACTGGTGACAGTGAGGCAGGGAGCAAGGTCTACACGGCCCTCCAAGGACATGGACAGACTTCGCTCTCCCCTGGGTATGGAGGCGTGTTGGAGCTGGCATGGGGCTGAGTTACCTCCCAGATCACCAGTCTGCGTCCCTTCCCCACCCTGGGTGGGGGTGAATGGAAGCTCAGGCGGGGAAACTTGTATTTGATGTTGTGCCTGTTTTCCAATTAAATAAAAACTGCCCAGCTTCATTCTTTAAGGTCTGATGTCTCTTTATTCCTGCCTCCCACTATGGACTGCTGGCTTTTTTCCCTCATATTTTGAAACAGGGTCTCTCTGTGTAGACCAGGCTGACCCGAGTCAGTTCTCCCTCAGTGTCTGAGTTTTGAGATCCTAGGTGCACTCCATGTCCCTAGGTGCCCCACGTCTATGCCCCACACTGGCTCCTGACTTCATCTGTCCCCAACCCTGTTCCACCTGCTCCCAGGAAGGTGTAAGTTTATTTCTGTGGTCAGAGGGTGCTGTGTGGGACCTGAAGATCCTGGGCAGGTGACATTTGGGGACAGCTTGAACTGGAGGGATAATTCAGCCCTGGGGTATATGAGAGAATGAATGTGGAAAGGAACTTTGGTTTGAGGTGTGATATGAAGTCATTGGGTATAGCAGGGCAACATTAGTAGCTGGCAAACCTGTGTGCTACACTCCAGTTCCTTGAGGGAGTATTGTGTGATTGCGAAGGCTGAAGCACTGTTCAAGAAGGTTATCTGCATACGCCAGGATGCATTGCCCAACACGGTGCCAGCGATTCAGGCACCTTCAATACTGAGGGACCTGCTAGGTGGGTTGACTCCAACTGGCTCTTGAGCAAAGGCGCACCACGAGCCTAGACGCGGTCAGCTTCAGTAGTGTCCTACCTCGCGCGCTGCCATAGCAGCGCCCCATAGCGGCCAGCTTGCCACCCCCGCAAGTATCCTCGACTATGACCGAGTTTGTCAGTGGGTAAAGAATACAAAGACCCAAGAATAAGAAAACCAAGACAACGTCCCCGGGATGACTCCATCTGAGACCTGGGAGGCTCATTCGCAGCCCAGGTGCGCAATGGGCATCCCGCTGCGGGCCCAGGAGTCGCCGGCCCGTCAGCTCCAGGCGTCCCCAGCAGCACTCCGTACCTGACGCGACCTCCCGAGCTCATTATCTGGAGCCAGGCGCCCCCTGGTGGTCATTTCTTGCGGCGTCCGGGCCGCCAAGCTGGGTGCACTTTGCTAGAGGCATTATAAGTGTCTGACTCAGAGGTTGTGACTTGCTGCCAGGGAGAGATTGCTCTTTGTGTCAACACATGCTACTGGAGAAAGCCAGCAGCCCTCCTGACCCACTCTTGAAGCTGTGCCCAAAAGCCAAAATGGATTTTTTTTTTTTTTTGTTAATGGAACAGCCCTGGCTCTGGGTGTGTGTGGGGCAATGTAACTCAATCTCAAAGTTAAAAAGAAGTTGTGCTCAGTTTTTTTTTTTAAAAAAAGGAAAGGAATACAGTACGGGATTCAATAAATAAGAAAAAAAGTTACAAAACGATGCCAACTTTTTCCTTAATATACAAGAAAGAAGACTGGTTCATTTGGGGTGGAGGCGATCCCCTCCTTAGGCCAAGGCCTGGGGTAAAGGGATGCCCCTATCAGCAGCCGGGACTCAAGAGGGAGAGAGATGCAGAAATGGCTAAACTAAAGGAAGTGGGGAAACAGAGACGGCCATGTAGAGCGAAAGGAAGACAGGGTGGGATCCCTGGCTGTCTGTCTATGCCTCCCACACAGGTTGGAGGGCAGCCTGGTTCCTGAGTTGTGTATCCAGTTACTAGTGGTGGGGTCCGGGCAGCAGAGAGCTGTCCCCAGCCTACCCTGTGACCTTGGTGCCCAAGACAAGACAGGTCCTGGCTGGACAGAGTGTTTGGGGGTGAGGTATGTGGCAGAGGCCCAAAGCCTCTTGATTCCTTCAGTGGGGTGAGGCATTGACTTGTGCTGGCGGCTTGGGCTGGAAGCGCAGGGCAGTGGACAGGACCCCTGAGCTGTAGGAGGGGATGAAACACACGGGATTTAATACCCTGATGTGACGTCCCCAGGCACCTGGGTGGGCTCTGGAGGATCTGCTATACTGAATTTAAGAACTAATTTCTGGAAAGTTCTGCCTCCAGCCCTTGTCCTGGTAGCTCCGGCTAACCCTGTGAGTTTGGGAGAGCCAGAGCTTGCCTCTTGACTGTGGGGTGCCCAGGCACACCCCTGCAGGCTTCTAGTTAGCAGTATGGCTTCAGACCCTCAGATCTCCCATTGGTCTGCACACTCCTAGGCACACACTTGGAATGGTGTCACCACCTGCCTCCCACATTCCAACACTTGATCCTGAAGTAGCCATGGGCCTCCTGCTTCAGGAAAGCAGGCAAGGGGATACCCATGCTAGCTGCTGCCCCTCAGCCAAACCGCTCCCGAACCAACAGCATTAGCTTCTTCTTCCCCTTGTAGGTCTGCTTAAGGCTCTCTAGGAACTGTGCAAACTGGAGGTGCCCGTCCGGAGCCAGAAGGAAGGTCTCTCGGGCTTTGCCCAGAAACTCAATGAAGTCACCATAGTGACGTGGGCTGATGTGGGTGAGGCGTGAGTGGCTGGTGGTGATGTAGGCAGCTACTGCAGCATCCAGGAGCTGGCAAAGTGGTGCCCTGTCAGTCCCTAGTGGCTTGGTAGCCCTGCGGGCCCCCAGTGGGCCCAGACCGGGTGCCGAGAGTGTCCAGCGGCGTAGGATGTCTGAGAGCATAGGTGCGCAGTGGATGCTGCGGATGATGAGAGGGACAATGGCTGACAACTCGTGCCGCCCCAACGAGTGGCTGAGTGAGCAGGCCCACAGCACGTCGTTGACCGCGGGGTGGCTGTCTTGGTTGAAGGCAATGCTGAGTTGTGCCAAGGCTAATGTGGCCAGCTTGTAGGCCCGCAAAGGTAGGCCTCGATGCTCCATGTATCGTGCCACCGTGAACAGGTGGGCATGGCCGAGGCCACCGGCTGCGGCATCCAGCACAATCTGGTAGGCGGCCTCGAAGGCTGCATGATTCTTTTCACACAGGGTCAGGGCTGGCAAAGCGCAGTTCTGGGGGTCCTTCATGGCGCACTGCAATGCCAACGTGCGGGCACATGCCCAGAGCTCCTCTCGCCCGGCTGTGTCTAGCTGCAGTCGCAACAAAGTGGCATGTGTGGTGCCTGTCACTGCCACAATAGTGACTGCCTCCACCGGGGTGAACAAGGAGTACCAGTTCTTCATGATGCTCATCAGCGCTGGTGGGCCTGGGCGTGAGGAGAGGGAAGGGTGCAGGATGTGTGTCTGTGTGTAAGACTCTGCCATTCCTTTCCCACCCTGCAACCACCAGCTCTAAATCTTCCCAGCATGACCATGCTAAAACTTTGTGTGTGTGTGGGGTCTCACTATGCAGCCTCAATTGGCCTTAAACTCAGAGATCCACCTGCCAGTGCCTCCCAAGCACTGGGATAACAGGTATGGGCCGTCACGCCTAACTGGTCTCATGGGACTGGACAGATGCTCAGTACTGAAGAGCACTGGCTGCCCTTCCAGAACCTGGATTTGATCCTAGCACCCACATGACAGCTCACAACCATTGGTGACTCCAAGGAATACTCCGGCCTTCAAAGATACCAGACACACATGTGGCACACAGATACACACACAGGCAAAACACTCATACACATAAAATTAATTAATTAAAAACAAACAAGGTCTTACAGTCCAGGCTTACCTCAAACTTGCTATGTAGCTAAGGATCAACTTCTGGTCCTCCTGCCTCCACCTCCCACATGCTGGGATTAGACAGGCACCTCCATGTCCGAAGAACACAGGGCCCAGTGCATGCAACGCCTGCACTCTATCAAATAAGCTGCAACCCCTTTCTGCTGGTGCCATGGAGCTGCAGCCAAGAACCTTGCCCCTGCCATGTGATGATCACCCTGTTGCTGAGCCACACTTCTAACCCATGGAGTCTTGAGATAGGGTCGCATTATGAGCGCAGGCTGTCTACAATATGGGGACTCCTGATTCAACCTCCTCAGTGCTCCAGGTGAACCACTATGTCTGCAGAGAAAAATTTTCCTCTGCAAAGAAGCAGGAGTGGCTGGACTTAGAGAAAACCATGGAGGTGGCTAGCATCCGGAGCTTCCTCCCCACTCCTAACTGCTTCAGTCTGGCCAACCATCAGACTGTGTACCTCCATTATCCCATGTGACGCTCCCTCCCAGGCTGGCCTAGAGCTGGCAATGGGGATGGACATGCCTTTTTGTTTTGTTTTATTTGCTTTGAGGTAGAGTTTTACAATGAAGCCTTAGCTGTAGCCCAGGCTAGCCTCGAATTCATAGATCCGCCTGCTTCTACTCCTGAGTGCTTGGGTTAAAGGGCTGCACAGCGTTCCAGTCAGGGCCAGTTTTTCTGGGGCCTGTCTGGTTTCCTTAGTGGCCCCTTCAGGTACTCACCAATCTCCGTGGCACAGCTAACTAGCCAGCGCACCATCTCTCTGCGCCTCCAAGTCATTGTATTCAGTGTCATCCTCATCACCTGCAGGGAAAGAGGAGGGTGGGTCCTCAGAGCCCTGCTTTGCCGGATGGCTTAGGCCAAGGAGGCTGGAGGCAGAGCTACTGCAGCAGACCTGGGTGAGAGCCCTTATCTCTCTGGCCTCAGTTTCTGGCTCTATAGAAGAGGGATAAAGGAGAGATTGCCCAGTGGTTAAGAGCACTGACTATTCTTCCAGAGGACCTGGAACCCTTCCAGCAACCACATGGTGGTTCACAACTGTCTTTAACTCCAGTTCCAGGGGATCTGGCTTCCTCACACAGACATACATGCAGGCAAAACACCAATGAACATAAAATAAAGATAAATTTAAAAATGGAGATAAAAATATAGACTAGGAGGGGCTGGGAAAGGTGCTTAGTGGTAAAGAACACTTGCTGCTCTTGCAAAGGGTGGGAGTTTGGTTTCCAGAACCCACAGCAGGTGGCTTACAACCACTTTTACCTCCAGCTCCAGGGGATCTGATGCCTCTGAGGGCACCAACACACATATGCACATATCCACATACAGCACACTCTCTGTGCACATGTATGCACACATACTCACACATACTCACACTTTAGTCCTAGCACTCAGGAAACAGAGGCAGGCAGTTCGGGGTTCAAGACCAGTCTGGTCTACAGAGCAAGTTCCAGGACAGCCAGGACTACACAGAGAAACCCTGTCTCGAAAAACCAAAAGGGGGGGAAAAGAACTGGGAAGATGGCTCAGTTACAGTTAGTACTTGCCATGTCAACATGAGAACCTGAGTTTGATCCCCAATATCCATATAAAACAGAGGCTGGAGAGATGGCTACTGGTTCAAATGCTTGCTTCGAGTTCAGGTCCCAGCACCCATGTCCCAACTCCAGCTCCAAGGCATGCCCTCTTTTCTGGCTTTCACGGGCACCTGCATGTAACATGCATACTAACACACAAGCACACATATGCACATAAGAATAAATCTTTACGGAGGACCCACCGCATGGGTGCTGTGAAAATAAACCAAGACGACACGGCCGAGGCTCTGCAGTAACACCGACCACCACTGCTGTGACCTTCCAGCCTCTCCCCAAATCCTACTTATAAGGAGCTAACCAGCCCCTCTTTCTGGAAAATTTCATACTTTAAGTCAGAAGACATTTTCCCTGCAGCCTCAAAGCACCTGCCCTCTAAGGGTCCCACCTTAAAGAAACCTCTTACCCATCTGCCTGTCGAGGCCCCAGCTCTGGACCGGCCTCTGTAAGCTTCCACAGTGCTGTCTTCCCCTCACCAATCTCTAGAGCTGTCAGGGTCGGGAAGGACAAGGCCTACAGTGAGAGCTGTCCTAGGCTGTGTGTATGCAGGCCTCGCGTCCACAGAGTGCATGCGCATGGAGGTCGAGAGCAGCCTGGGTGCTGCCGCCCAGGAGCTGCCCGCTTTGTCAGTGTCTCTAAGTGGTGGTGACACACTAGATCCAGCTACTATATCCAGCTGATTATAGCTTTAAATTTTTTTTTCTTGGTTCTGGGGACCTAATTTTCCAAACAAGTACTTTATTGACTGAGCCATCTTGAGAACCACTCTTAGGTTCTTTGGTTTGTCTGGTTGTTTTTGAGGTTGGGTCTGTGGTCCGACTATCTGCAAACTCGGGTCCTCCTGTTCTGTTTAGGATGGAAGGTGTGTGTCACCACACGAAGCTATTTTTCACATACTCCGTCCCTGCAACTATCTGGGGCCCCATAACCAGGGTGATACCTGTCTAGCCCTTCAGTTTCTAGGCACCCTAGGGCCCAGATATCCATGTCCTCTACTGGCTACTCACCCATGGGCTGCACGCAGGCTGGCCTGGTCCTTGCCATGGCAGGACAGTGATATTCAGCTAGAGGCCTGGCAGACAGAGCTCAACCCAGGAAAGTCCCTCTTTGAAGCTGCAAACCCCCAGCTAGCATTACTCCGCATACAGCACTCACTCCCAAGGGTGTTCCTTATTGGCTGACTCTGCCCTATTCATGGTCTTCATTTTATTTATTTAGTGTGGACTGGTGTTCTGTCCATGTCTGTGTGGTGACAGCAGAGGCCAGAAAAAGGCATCAATCTCTGGTTCTGGAGTTATACACTGCTGTAAACAGCCGTGCAGGTCTTGGGAAGCGGACATGGGTCCTCTTCCTTCCTCTCCCTCTCCCTCGATACTTTCTCTGTGTATCTTTGGCTGTCGTGCCACTCACTCTGTAGACCAGGCTGGCCTTGAACTCAGAGATCCACCTGCCTCTGCTGAGATTAAAGGCAGCACCACCACTGCCTGGCTCATGGTTTTTATTTTAACCAAAAGCACCAAGAGGGCAACCTCAGGATCTATTTCTTTCTTTTCTGATTAAAAAAAATTTTTTTTTTTTTTTGGTTTTTCGAGACACGGTTTCCCTGTAGTTTCTAGAGCCTGTCCTGGAACTAGCTCTTGTAGACCAGGCTGGCCTCGAACTCAGAGATCCGCCTGCCTCTGCCTCCCGAGTGTTGAGATTAAAGGCGTGCGCCACCACCGCCCAGCTAAAAATTTTTTTATACTGGGGATGTAATACAGGACATAGTAAAACCCCCAGCACCTAGTCTGTGTTCATATTTTGATTTTTATAGGTTTATTTATTTGAGACAGGATCTCAAATAATACCTCCAGGCCTCTAACTCTCTATATAGCCAGGGTTGACCCTGAACTTCTGATCCTGTCTATACCTCCTGAATGCTAGAATTACAGGTATGCACAACACACCTGGCTTCTGTGGTGCTGAGGCTGAAACCCAGGGCTTCCTGCACACTAGGCAAGCATTCTAGCAGCCCTCTCTGGTCCTCTTCTGACCCCTCTTGGGCCATCCCCTGATCTGCAGACCCCGCCCTGTCCTACCCACCTGGGCCTTCTCCGTCTTTAACCACAGTCCTGGAGATGAGCTCCTTCTCAGCCTCAAACCTAGAGTGACATCTGCCACTCAAGTTTGGTCTGTAACTCCACCCTCAGAGGTGTGACTCCTGTGTCAGCCTTTGCCCCAGGAGCAGGGTTCCCACTCATCTATTCCAGGCCCACAGCACCCTCCTGGTGATGTTATCTGGAGTACCTGCAGCCCAAGCTCCAGTGCGATGCCCAGCAGCATGGTGTCTGGTGGCGCGCTGGCTGGTGTGGCCGTCTTGCAGGCATCCTGTGCCAACTTGAAGAGCAGGGCTGGAGAGTGGATGTTTTGCTGGACGGAGCCCAGGACTGCATGTAGCCACTTGGTGTCTCCTGGGTGGAAGGAGTAGTAGAGGCCACAGTTGGAACACCAGCATAAATGGAGCTGAATGACCTGTCACAGCAATCCTCCACACAGGACCTCGTGTGTATGGCAGGGAACTGGCAGCACTTCTGTGAAGAGGCTGCTTTCTCTGTTTTGAAAGGCTAGGGACGAACCTGGTGTGTACTAACCATGTACTCTACTCAGGAGCTATCTCCATAGCCCAGTGCTGCCTTTACAGAATCCTCAGCACTGTCCTCGACCCCACACTCCCGTCACTCTGCCCTGTCATACCAGTCTGCTCACACTAGTGCAACTCTGCAGGGTTGGGGATGGGACCCAGGGCATTGCACAGGCTAGGTCAGTACCCACCACTGAGTCACTCCCAGTCCACCACTGGGGATTCTAGGCAGGAGCTCCACAACTGAGCTTCACTCCAATCTCCGTCCTTCTCTCGTTCCTCAGACACCACGGGTGGAAACCTGCCTTAGGGCTTCTGCTCTGGCTACAGCCCACTGCCCAAGACAATGGGGATTAAACTGTGGCCCTTTCTCCTTCAAATTCCTGTGCTGAGAAGCCCTGTTGGGACGGGCATCTGGGTGAGGTGAGGTCAGAAGGGTGGGGCTCTGTGTCTCATGTGGATCTGTGTTTTAGCATCCAGTTGAGGTGGGAGTGTGGTTCAGTGGCAGAGTGCTTGGCCTAGCTTCTACAAGGCCTGGATCCCACCTAAGGTACCACAGGAAAAAGACAAGGCTGCCTGCTTTAGTGTCCTACGTGACACCATTACCTTCTTTGTGTATGGTGATCTCTGTTTATTGTCTGCCAGTTTTGTGTGTTCATGTGAGTGTGAACACACGTATATGCATTTATGTGGAGGCTTGAGTGTCATTCCTCAGGCACTGTCCACCTTTTTAAAATATTTATTATTATTGTGTATGGGTGGTTTGTCTGGTGCCTACAGAGGCCGGCAAAATGTGTTAGATGCCCTGGAACTGGAGTTACAGATAGTTTGTGAGTCAATACATAGCTGGTGGGAATTGAACTCTGGTCGTCTGCAGGAACAGACAGTGCTCTTAACCACTGAGATACCTCTCCCGCCTTTTTCCCCCAATATTTTTTTTTTTTCGAGACAGGGTTTCTCTGTGGCTTTGGAGCCTGTCCTGGAACTAGCTCTTGTAGACCAGGCTGGCCTCGAACTCACAGAAATCCACCTGCCTCTGCCTCCCAAGTGCTGGGATTAAAGGCATGCGCCACCACCGCCCGGCTTCCCCCAACATTTTTTTTTTTTTTGAAACAGGGTTTTTCTTTTCTTTTTGAGACAGGATTTCTCTGTAGTTTTGGAACCTGTCCTGAAACTAGCTCTTGTAGACCATGCTGGCCTCAAACTCACAGAGATTCTGCCTCTGCCTCCTGAGTGCTGGGATTAAGGTGTATACTGCCACCACCCAGCTAAAACAGGGTTTTTCACTGGCAGGGAGCTCACAATTAGATCAAGGCTGGGCAAATGGCAGATGCTGGGGATCCTCTGTCTCCCCTTCCCCAGTGCTGCATTGACAAGTGTATGCCATCACACCTAGCCTTTTTTATTTTACTTTAGAGACAGGGTCTTATTATGTACCTCTGGCCAGCCTGGAACTTACTGTGTAAACCAGGATGGCCTCAAATGCACTGAACCACACCTGCCTCTGCATTTACCTCCCAAGTGCAGGGAATAAAGGAAGGTGTACCTAGCCTTAGGCCCATCTTTATATGGGATCTGAGGACTAAACTTAGATGCTCCCTCATGCTTGTGTGGTAAATGCTTTACTAAATGATCTGTCATTTCCCTGGCTCATTTGTTTGTGGTGCTGGGGAGGCTCAGCACTTCACACATGTTAAGGAGGGTCTCTACAACTGTGCTCCAGGGCCTGGCCAGTTGATTATACATCTTCACAGAGCATAGGACTTAATTTTGTCGGCTACCACCTCCCAGCATTGAGCGAAGACACTGCTTGTTCCTTACAGAGGATGTGCAAGCAGTAGTGGAAAAAATAATCTGGTAAAAGAAACAGAGCAGGTATGGTAGGACATGAGACTAAGGGTAGAAGATCATAATTCAAGGCCACTGTGAGCTACACAGCGCATGCCAAGCCAGCTTAGAATTCATCGTGAGACCACATCTTAAAACAAAAATGGGCTGGACAGACAGCTCAGAGGTTAAGAGCACTGGCTACTCTTGCAGAGGACCAGAGTTTGATTCCTAGCCACGCCTAGCACCCACATGACAGCTCACAACTGTCTATAATCCAGTTTTAAGAGATCGGATGCCCTCCACGGGCAAAGAACACACACGATGCACAGACATCTATTCAGGTAAGCATTCATACACATAAAAAATAAGTGAAATCTAAAAATAAAGAAAGAAAATTAAAAACAAAACAACAAAGAAATGGAGGATAAGAGGGGAAGAAATGGAAGAGGAACAAGAACAAGAGGAGGTCAGGGGAGCACCAGGCACCAGAAGGTCGGCTGTCACTGTCCTCACCCTTGGCAGCAGTCAGCATAGTGGAAGCCAGTTCACACTGACGGGTCTCCAGGTGGCCGAGGATGAACCAACGGGGGAAGCGGTTGCTCATGATGGAGTCCAGTGGGTTAGGGTGAGCTTCTCCAGCTGGGAATGTTGTCTCGAGTACAGGCAGCCTGGGACAGGGGAAAAGCAAGCACAGGGTGACTGGGGCTGCCACTTCTTCATTCTGTCCCTGCCTAGAATCTTCAGTGAGGCATTGGAGGGGTAGACCACGGCTCAGTTGGTAGAGTCTGCTAAAGACTCTGGGCTCCATGCCCAGCACTGTAGCAAAAAATGGCTAGAATTTTAATGGCTATTATCATACAGAGAAGATATATATATATGCTGGCAAGGATGGGGAGAAAGAGGAACTTGTTGCAGTGCTGGGGTCTAAACTCAATATTAGAACAGTTGCCTAGTAAGCACAAGGTCCTGCATTTGGTCCTCCGCTCTAAAAACAAAAAAACAAAACAGAAGTTTATCTACAGTTACCATGTGAATTAGTATAACCATCATAGAAAGCAGAAGTTCCTGGGGAAACTAAAAATAGAACTACCATATAACCCAGCAATCTCACTGCTGGGCCATGTCCACAGTAAATAGTATGTCAAAGAGACAAGATGCTACCACAATTCGCAATGGCCACATGTGATAGTCAACACACATGAACACGATGAACAGCTACAGAAAATGTAACACCTACCTACACAGGAATACTATTCAGTCCTAGAACAGAATGCAACACTACCACTTTCAGTCTGGAAGAGGAGGGCATTACATTCACTGAAGTAAGTCAGGCACAGGGAGGAACACCACACCACTTCAGACACAAACGGAAGCTAAGGCAGATAAACAGGCCAGCCATGGTGACCCACATGTGCCCTGGCAGCACTCCACAGGCTAAGGCAAGAAGTTTGAAAGTCTCAGGCCAGGGCCTGGAGAGATGGCTCAGCAGCTGAGAGCACTGGCTGCTCTTACAGAGGACCTAGGTTCAACTCCCAGCACCCACAACTATCGTTGTGGTTTCAGGGGATCCAACACCTTCACACAGACTACATGAAGGCAAGACACCAATACATAAAATAAAAATAAATTACTTTTAAAAAAGAAAGTACTTAAAAAAAAAGTCTTAGCCAGGTAGTGGTGGCGCATGCCTTTAATACCAGCACTCAGGAGGCAGAGACACATAGATCTCTATGAGTTCAAGGCCAGCCAGGTCTACAAAGCAAGTTCACAGAAAACCCCCATCCCATACCCCCCCAAAGAGAGAGAAAGAGAAAGAAAGAAAAAATAAAAATAAATAACAGGTGATATTCTAGAAGGGATGAATAGAAATTATGTTGGAGCTTCTGGTGGGGGGTTGGGAAAAGCTGGATCATAGGTGACAAAATACATGTATGTCTTTATCATCTATCTAACTAATTATCCACACATCCCACTACCATCCATTCTCTTTCTCTCTCACCATGTATCAACTACCTAGGTTTTGAGATCCAGTCTTGTTATGTAGCCCAACCAGGTATGGGACTTGAGATCCCAACTCAGACTCAATGTGCTGGGATTACAGACCTCTGTCATCATCACACCTGGCTGCTAAGAAAATGCATTTAAGATGGGTGTGGTGATGTACACCATTAGTCCCAGCACTCCAGAGGCAGAGGCAGGCAGATCTCTATGAATTCAAGGACAGCTTGGTCTACAAAGTGAGTTCCAGGACAGTCAAGGGTACATAGAGAAACCCTGTCTAGAAAAACAAAAACAGGGATGGAGAGATGGCTCAGTGGTTAAGAGCACTGGCTGCTCTTCCAGAGGTCCTGAGTTCAATTCCCAGAAACCACATGGTGGCTCATAGCCATCTATAATGAGATCTGGTGCCCTCTTCTGGCCTGCAGGCACACATGGAAGGAATGTTGTATATATAATAAATAAATAAATCTTAAAAAATAAAAACAAAAACAACCAAACAAAAGAATATATTTAGCTAAGAGTGGTAGTACACATCTATAATCGCAGGGGGATGGAGAAGGATCTAGAGTTCAAGGCCAGCCTTGGCTACTAGAGAGTTTGAGGCCAGCCTAGGCTATATGACTCTGCTTCAAAACAAAAACAAACCCCATCAGAGGGCCAGACATTGTTTAGATGCCCTGGGAATCCATCAGTTTGTGACAGGAAGGAGCTATGTGTATGCATATACACCCCTGTATCCTTCCCTCCTCTCGCTGGCTCCCACCACACTGGGAGCTCCGAAGGTACATTTCCTTTATGTGAGCTATCACAGAAGAGAAAGTGATGACGTCACTCCTGCAGATGTTCTGGGCACCAGTGTGCCCACAGAGAGTCAACAAAGGTTCACTCAGCAGCCCAGGTGACTGCCTGGAACACCCCTCCTACACAGCCCTTCTAAGCTCCCTTCCACTGTCTTGAGCATCTTTCTGCCAGGTTCCCTTGAAACCCTGCATATGAAACTGCAGCTTTCTGTCCAAGTCCTCCCTCTTTCTGCTCGTCTCCCATTTCCTGAAGCACCATCTGCACAAGGCGGAATGCACTAACTGTTTTGCTGATACTGCAATTACAACCACTATTTGGTTCAAAGTTAGGGCACATGCATTTGTAGAATGACTTAATGTTGCCACTAACCTATGCATATTTTAAACATGAACAGAAATATTAACTGCAGGAAAAACAGACATGTCATATGTGCAATGCTGGGCACTGACCTCAACCTTAGAACACCCAGGCCAGCAGGGTACTGCTACATCATGACCCCAGTTCAGGAAACCAGCTACCCAAGTCTCCACTGAGCCGCAGATAGGCTGACACAATCCTCCTAGAAAAGGTCTGCACTTTGAGCACGCGTGTGGCCTGTAGCTGTGCATCATTCTCAAGTTCACCATATTACACAATTCCATTTAACAGAGAAACACTCTGTTGCATGGGCCGCGGACCTCATTAACCAGACTGAGACCCAGCTTGGAGGTGGGGCTCATAGCTCCTCACTCCCTTCTCCTGCCCTTACCTCATGGCTCGGAGTGCCAGGCGAAAGGCCAGATCTGGGTCGTGGGGCAGCAGCGCAGCGAACAAGTATCGGGCACAGGTGTGCATGGGTACGCTCTCCCGGAAAATCACTTCGCCGAAGCCACTGAAAGGGCCTCCTAAAGGGACAAGGTGACCTCAGTCTCCACTATCCCTGAGCTCCAGATACATTTAAAGGAGCATAAGAGGGGTCCCTAAGCAACACCGCATGGTGAAGAATGAAGCTACAGAATGAGGAGGCGCTCCAGCCCCAGCAGCAGCAACACGGGGAGAGGATTTAGCAATGAGCCAATAGGGTCAGAGCATGGGCGGGGCTAGAATATGGGGCGGGCTTTACAATGTGGTGGGTTGACAGGTTTTAGCATCAGAGTAGGCTTATTCTTTGGATGGTGGCGGAGCAGAGCAAGGCCATGAGGCACGACCTCACACCTAATCCTATAGGGCTATGAGTATTGGCCGAGACCGGACTCACCTTCCAACAGGAGCCCAGCCTGCTTGCGCAAAACTTGCACCAGCCGCTCATCCAGCTCCACCTTCTCCAGCAGGGCCAGAAGCTGCTCTTCATTGCGCACCACTTTGTCCTGGGCATACAACCCCTCCGGAAGGGCCCGCTGCTGCCCTAGCCCCAGCAGTGCCACTTCCAGTGCCAGAGCCAGGTAGGACTCTCCAGGGCTCCCTGGCACTGGCACGTGCTGATAGGACAGCTTCCGCTTCTCTGTGGCCAAGTCTAGGGGAGATGCATCCAAGGTCGCTGAGGTTTAGATACATTCCCACCCTTTGGCCCCAAGCTGGAGAGAGGTTTAGGGAGAGTCCCAACTTTCTTAGCTCCGGCCATGGCCGCCTCATTTTGAGAAAGCTAAGCCTACTGGCTCCTGGCCATGGGAGGACACACAGACAAAGCTAAGCTTGCTATGTGACAATATCTGGCCAAAAGAGTGGGTATTGGTCCTCCTGCAGGGGTCCTCGGGGTGAGTACCTGGGTAAAGAGAGTGAGGCTCCTCCTCCAGTCGACAGGCCTCCAGGAGTGCCCTGCAGAGGCAGCCAATGGGATCCAGGGGATGGCCCACCCAACCTTCAGTGCTTGTGAGGCAAGTAGCACCTTTTTGGAGCAGTTCTGTATGGGAAGAGGTGGGCTCTATGCAGCCACCCACTCAACTCTGGAGGCTTTTTCTCCCACCCCACACCAACCCTCTGTGCTATCTGCCAGTCTGTGAGTTACCCCCTCTTCCTGAAACATGCAAAGCAGTACTCTCTTCTCCTAGCCTTACCCCCTCCCCATCTCTGCAGCCAAGCTCAAACACCTTGGAGGCCCCTCAAGGGGCAGTATGAGATTCTTCTATGATAGACACCTGAATGCCCTGTAAGGCCGCTCATCCACTGACCTCCCCTGATCTTGGAACTCCGCCTGTGCTGTTCCCTAAGTCATCTGGAGATTAGCTCTGACACCTCCATTACAGAGTCCATCTCTCCCTTACACACTTGTCAGCATCACTGCCAAGAACTCAGAGAGTGGCTTCCTTCTGTCCTCAGATTTAGGCACAACATCTTTTCTTTTGTTCAGGGTGCTTGTGTGCATGTGGTATATGCATGTGCACATGTGTGTGCATGCCCCATAGATATACTGAGGATAAAGTTCTGGGTTTGGAGCCTTCTTCCAGCCAGCTCTATCTTTTGCAACAGGAGCTCTTTGGTGAACCTTCAGTCCTGGAGCCCACCTTCTCAGCCAAAATGGCTGCCAGCAAGACCCTACGATCTGCCTGCCTTCAACTCCCAGCCCTGGGAGACAGTGACATGCCCAGCTTTTATATGGGTAAAGGGTAAACAAACTCAGACCCTCAGATTCTCATGAAGCACTATCAACCAGCACCTTACCTACTGAGCCAATTCTTGGCCCTGCTTTTTTATTTTATTGTATTTGAGACAGGTTCTCAGATGGTCTAGACGGGCCTTGACCTCTGACTTTGAAGTTCTGACTCTCTCGTTTCCCCTTCCTGAGTACTAGGGTTAGAGACATGGGCCACCATACCCAACTTATAAAGTACTAAGGTATAAAATACATGCTAGGTAGGCACTCCACCAATGAGCCACACCCATAGCCCTTTTGTTATGTTTCAAATCTTTGTTATATTTGAAACACAACTCAATTTGTTGCCATGTTTACAAGTGAGCAAATTCTACAACTAGTCTATTCTTCAGGCTTCTCTCTTTCCACCCTACAACCATACTCTTGAGGGTCATGCTGTGGAAACCTGCCTACTACAGGGTCTGGAAGCATTTACATTTCCCAGCCTCCCTTGCATGAAAAGTGGATAAATAATGGGAATGCTACCATTACTCTGTGGCAGCTGCCCTGCGTGTGAATAGTGGTGGCCAAGGCAATGTGCAAGATGAGGTTCTGGTGGCCAGTTGTGGTGTCTTCTGGGAACTGGCTCAAGAGCTGCACATACCTGTTAGCACTTTGGCCTAATTCTTACTCTTTTCTGTCCTTTTTCTTTTGTTGCTGGGACTGAGACCCAAGGCCTCAGGCATTAATTAATAAGATGCTTCTACCATGGCTGTTTTTGTTTTGGTGCTGGAAAGATGGCTCAGAGATTAAGAGCACTGGCTGCTCTTCCGGAGGTCCTAAGTTCAATTCCCAGCAACCACATGGTGGCTCACAACCATCTGTACTGAGATCTGGCGCCCTCCTCTGGTGTGCAGGGATACATCGAGGCAGAATGTTGTATACATTAAAAAAAAAAAAAAAGATGGGGTTTCTCTGTGTAGCCCAGGCTGTCCTGGAACTCACTCTGTAGAACAAGCTGGCCTCGAACTCACAAAGATCCGCCTGTCTCTGCCCCCCGAGTACTGGGATTAAAGGCATGCACCATCAATGCCCGGCAAGACTTTACCATGTAACTGCACCTGACCCATAGAATTCTCCCACCACACAGTGCTTCAGTTTCAACCAGCACTTTTTATGATAAAATCCTTTCTGTCTATGATACAGAGAGTGAGAGCTAGGTGGTACCCAGACCTTCTTTGCCATCTCTTGGACACCTGGGTCCTAGAGCCTGTGCCCTCACTCACCTTTTTTTTGCTGCTTGTAGTTCTCAAGCTGGTGTCGCCGCTGCAGCCGCAGAGTGTTGACTATGGCACATGCGAGCCGCAGAGCCTTGTGGGGATAACCATGGGCACGCAAAGTATCCACCCGTGCACAGGCAGTAGGGAAGGGCTCACCCAGCCAGATGGGGTGGCCCTGAGGGTCAAAGGTTGGTTTGTCACCTCCCATATTGCCAGTGAGACTTGGGCCACAGGAATCACTGGCCAGGATCCTCTGCAGGTGGCTGTCATTCCAGTGCAACTCCCCAGCCTGCAGTGCTCGGCTGAACACTGTACGACGGGGACTGGTGGCTGTCACCTCCTCCTCTTCATCCTCTGAGCCTGCAGGAGGGGTACCCCGTGTAGTAATGGTGGTGCTGGTGAACAAATTTTAGCCAGCTTCTCCCACCAGGTGCCAACTCAGGGTTCTACCCTAGGCAGGTGGTGGATATGAATTCTTGAAGCAAATCTTCCAAGGGAAAGTAGGGGCTGGCACCTGTCACAGCACTGGCACACAGGTTACGGACATCTCCTTCCTCCCCGCTAGCCATTCTTGTTCTGTCTCCCCTCAGTCTCTTTGCTTCTTTCTAATCGCTCTTGCTTTTCCTTATCTCCCTCTTCACTTGTCTTGCCCACACCCGCGTCGCTGCCCCTCCCATCCCACCGCTGTTGGGCTCCTGTCTTTTCCTGTCCGTCGTCTCTCTTTTGCTAACTGGAGGTCCAGCAGGCTGTGTCACCATCCTCAAGGACATCATTACCTCTGCCCTTAGCACTTGCTCCCTTTGGCTGGAAGGACAAGCAGTGGGGCCCCTTCCATGTCTCCTACCCTCTCTCTCTTGGGACAGGGTAACTGTGACAGGTTGAGCTGTAGTGAGTTGTGACGATTTTGTCAGAAACAGGTGGTAGGCCTTCTCTTACCTGTCCTGGAGGTCAGAGCAGGCTGCGGGCCGGGGACGTCAAAAGAGTAGTTGCCCTCTTCCAGTGGGCATACCTCTAGCTTGTCCCATGCGCCAAGCAGCTGCAGCCAGCCTGAGCGCTCATCTGGTTTGCAGTGGGGGCTCAGAATGACGCAGACCCACAAAGCCCCTGAAGAGCAGAGAGAGGCTCAGCATCTAGGTCAACATCATGAACACAGGCTAAGAAGCAACTGCTGCAGCCTAGGCACACGTCCCACCCTGAACATGGGCTGCAACTCAGTGTCTCCTCACATTATGGTAAGGAAATAAAATAAAATATGGCCAACGAGAGGGGAAAAGTGCTTGTAACCAAGAATAATGATCTGAGTTCAGTCCCTCGGACCCACATATGGAAGGAGAAAACTACGCCCACAAGCTGTCCTTTGACCTCCATGTGTGTACTATGGTATGCCCATACATATACACACAAATATAAATAAATGTAACTTTTAAAAAGAGAAAGAAACTGAAATATGGGAAACAAACTCCACTCGCCCTGGTCACACCAATTTAAGTCAGGGCTCAAGCCCGGGTTTGGTGCCTCGCGAGTTGCCTCTCCCCCACTTTCCACATGCCTCTTATCATGACACAGGGCACAGCTGTAGTGGTGACTACAAAGCCCCAGCACCTGGGAGGTGGAGAAGGAAAAGACCAAGAACTCAGGGTCATCCCTGGCAGTACTGTGAGCTTGAGATCAGCCTGGGTTACACTGAGACCCTTTATAAAAAACAAAACAAACTGTACAGAAAGGATATGCATAGACTCTCTGTAGACACTATATGGTTTTATAAGGGTCTTGCGCATTCCAGATGTTTGTGTCTTAGAGGATTTGAAACCAATCTTCCAAGGACATCAAGGGACAAAACTGTACAGTACTTAAACACCCATGCATGGATGCATCCTCCCATCTACCCACCCATTCATGCATGTATCTATCTAGACTTGCTGAAGATGGAATTCATGGTCTCATACATGCTCAACAAGCCTGCTACAACTGAGATATATCTCCAGCTCTAACCATGTAATACTACACCCAGAAGAGCCAAGAGCCAGATTTTGTGTCTTGTTCTCTCTGGGAGTTCCAGGACCCAGTAGGGTGGCCAGCATGCTGGGGGTCTTAGTGTTAAGTGGAGGGAAGATTTGGGTACAGATGCTAATGAGTGGGAGCCGGGGTGTGGGTTTCACCCTAGGGTCTAGGCCTTACCCAGCTCATCCCACAGCTGCCGGCACTTGTCTGTCATGCCAGCACCCTGTTGCCGCCACAGGGCCAGGCGAGGGTCCTGCAGGAACTGCTCAGTCATGAGGATTAGCATGCGTGCCCCATTAGAGTCCCGTGCCCGCAGCATCTCCCGCACCTATGCAGAGTAGCAGGAGGTAAGAAAGGGAAGGACACAACAGGACCTCTGCCCTGTCCACCCCCAGCCTTGGCACCTTGCTGAACATGGAGCGCAGCTGCTGGCTGGCCCCATAGTGGCCACCATTGGACAGCAGCTGCTTCACCTGCTCCTGGATCTGCTCCTCATCTAGATGCCAGCAGTTGGCATCTTCTGTGCCCGCACCTGCCGTGGGATCTGGAGCACCTGGGGTGAACAAACAAGTGTAGAGTGAGAGAGAGGGTGTCAATCCTCCCTCTGTCCACTCCTCCAAAATCAATACTCTGTGCTTCCAGAAGCGACCCCACCAGGGCTTCTGTCTGGTCACACTGGCCATCCACCTATTAACTCACCACCAGTACACTTGCCGCTCACACTCACTCATTCACCCTTTGCCCATCATCCCATCCATCCATATAACTGTTCATGGATACATCTTAGCTGGGCGGTGGTGGCGACCACCTTTAATACCAGCACTTGGGAGGTAGAGGTAGATGGATCTCAGTGAGTTCGAGGCCAGCCTGGTCTACAAAGGGAGTTCCGTGACAGCCAGGGCTGTTACACAGTGAAACCCTGTCTCCAAAAACCAAAAATAAATCTGCTCATTGGCTCATCCATCTGTCCATCTGCCTAACTGTACCAAACATTACAAGCCCCTCCATTCATTTAGGTAAGCAGTCCATTCTTCTGTAGAAACTGTTTGTATCCACTTGTCTACGCATCTTCACAAACCCCCAGCCACTCCTCCATCCTCTCACCTGGAACACCGCCCATCCATACTAGCCAGTTTCTATGCATCTCTTCCCCTCCACACCAGTTCCTCCATGCCCACAGCCTAGTCTGACCACTCAAAATACCCACCTCATTCATCTGCCAATCAGCCACGTTGTCCACCCACCAAACTACTCCAGTTCACACATATGCTTCCCTCAAACTCACATGTTCCTCCCAAACACCTACCCATCAGTCCCTGGTGTATGCACCTGTTTTTCTTCTTTCCTTCCCTTTTTTCTTCTTTTGAGTTTTCAAGATAGGGTTTCTCCTGTATCCTTGGTTGTCCTAGAACTAGCTCTTGTAGACCAGGCTGGTATTGAACTCACAGAGATCCACCTGCCACTGCCTCCTGAGTGCTGGGATTAAAGGTCTGCACCACTACTGTCTTGTTTCTTTTCGTTTTTTAAGACAGGGCCCCACTCTGTAGCTCCAAAGGTCGTCCCACTCTCCTGCCACTGCACTCAGCTACCCATCTGCTCATCCCCATGCCCTTCCATGACATCAGCTCCCCCTGGTGATGACTCATAACCTCCTGGAACCCACATAACCCCATGGCCCACTACTCATCTACCTGCTATATTCCCACCATTATAGCCAAGCAAACCAGCGGCAGATCCTCCCCAACACCTCCTAGACCGATCCATAACTCGCCATGACACTTACCTTTCAGCCTTTACCCTGGAATTCTGAAATACCCCACGCTCTGTGGGGCACCTCACACTAAGATTGAACCCTCCTGCCTTTGCACATTGCTTGACTTCAGGGTGTCACTGTGTTTCAAGCTACCTCAGCCTTCCCAGTCCTGAGATGACTGGCCTATGCCCTATTTCAGGTGCCCTAGGGTCAGACTCCTCCAGATGTGCCTCTCTCTAGGTGTGTGACATCCCCCAAAGCAGGACATGATGGTACCCACTCTGCCGGCCTCTGCATCACGGCCCCTCCTTCTCTCCACTCACCATGAACCAGGTTGATCTCAGAGCCCAGAAGGAGGATCTCATCAGCAAGGCGCTGGGCAGTGGGTAGCACCTCAGTGTGGTGTGCACTGATGAGATACTGGACGAACTTCTGAAGCTGATCACGGTTCATCTGAGAGAGGGTCTCAGAGATGGGCAGCCGCAGCTCCACCTGCTGTGCATGGCGGATGCGGTACAGTGACAAGGCCACCACATGCGCACAGTAGAAGAGGTCTCGGTTGTCACAGCCACAGCTCACAGATGTGATCTTGCAGCGGTCAAAGCTGATGGAGACGTGGTAGAGGTGCTCTGGCTCTCCTGGGGCCCCCAGTTCTCGGATGTTCCCACTGAGGTGGAACCCTAAGAAAAACACACACTGTGGACCGGATCACCCCAAGACCTGGATGCACAGCCCTGCTGAGAAAATCCAGTGCAAAAGTTTCATCATCTGTCCAGATGCAGCGACGACGATCTCCTTGTGCGGTTCTAATAAATGAATGAGTTACTTATGATAAGCACTTAGAATGACTTGACATAAAGTTAAGTCTCAAATAAATCCCTATTTTCTTGAGGGGGGTGCCTCAGTTGTTCTTTGCCTTGTTTATCTTTTTTTTTTTTTTTTTTTTTTTTTGAGACAAGGTTTGTCTATGTAACTGTTTCATATAGAACTGCTATATAGACCAGACTGGCCTAAAACTCACAGAGATGTGCTTGCCTCCTGAGTGCCAGGACTAAAGGCATGCACAACTATACTGGGTTTCCACCTTAGTTTTGAGACAGATTGTCCCTGAACATGAAGCTAGCCCCTTTGACTAGGCTAGTCATGGAGATCCTCTTGTCTCTGTCTTAGTGCTGGGGTACAGGCATGCAACACTGTGCCTTGCTTTTACACAGATGCTGAGCACCTGAACTTAGGTCCTCTTGCTTGAGCAGCAGGCATTTAACCAAATGAGTCCTCTCCCCTGTTCCTTTGTCCTTATTCTAATGATCACTAGATAGTATTATCAGTGTAAACACAATGTTTGAAATGCTTTAGGTTGAAAGCCCTTGGTTGCTATGGTTACAACTGAGCTTTAGAAGCTCTGAACTTCCTGAGAAGATGCCAAAGGCCTGTGGCACTTGAGGGCAATGGGATGATGGAGCAAGTTCTGGGCAGTCCTGAGTGTCTGTCAGGCTCATCCGACTGGTTGGGCAGCCTGATGCAACCTGCGTCATGCAAGGCACGGCTTCCTCATACCAGGGACAGCCATGGGGCCTGTGGCTAGGTTATGCCCAGGCAAAGGGGTACAAGGCTGCCAGGCAGGGTCACCACAGCTGAGCCATGACCTGCTACCATGGGAAGCCAAGAACTGTCTTATTCATTTTTTTTAGCTCAAACACTACTACCCCTCTTCTAAGCTTGATGCTAGGTCTAAGGCCTTTCCCTCATCTTCCTCCCTGTTTCCCCAAACCCAGCCTTCTCTGCTCATTGGGCCCACTGCCTGAGGTCTGAGTCCACTCTCACGGCCTTAGCCTTGTCATTTGCTCCATCAGCACATAATAGTTGTGCACATTCATGATATACGATGTGGTAACTCAATAGGATATACAATGCATGGTGCTCAGATCGGGGTAACTGGCTTTTCCTGCTCCTTCAACAGTGATTATTTCTCTGTGTTTGGAAGCTTCCAACTTCTTCCTTTTAGTTCTTAATAAAATACACAATAAATTTTTGTCAACTATAGTCACTCTACTGTTCCATATGTGGCTGCAAACCTTTGATCACAATCTTTTCCAGGACACAGCTGCCCAACTTCAAACTCTCTGACACAAAATTTGTGTGACTGGTTTCTCCCTGGGTCCAGCCACTGAGGCCTATGATCATCCTGTTTAGCACTGAGACAGGGTCTTACTATGAAGCCTCAGTTGGCCTATCTATTTCTGCCTTATGCATGTGCTATCACACCGGGACCACTTTGGTTTTTGAAGCAGAGTTTCACTGTTTTGTCCAGGGTGGTCATGATATGAGACCTTCTGGTCCTAGCCTTCTGAGCACTGGGGTTACAAGTGTGTACCACCATGTCTAGCCTTAGCATCATTTGTGCCATGCAACACAGATGCTCCGTCTGAGGTCGGGAACTGGCTCTTCCTTGGGATTAGTCCTCTGACCCTTCCTGAGACCCTGCTTCTTTCTTTTTTTTTACCTCTTCTATTCCTCAGCTCAGCTGTCTGAGGTCCACTTTTCCCCTCCAGCGCATAATCCTGTCTCCAAGGCCGGCGTGAAGCCCAAGTTCTCCAACAACTGTCATCATGTCTCAATCCCTCTAGCAGGCCCCTCTGAGATCCAACACCAACTCCACCTGTCCTCTTCCTTACCTGGGTCCTCCTGTCAATGCCTGTTCCTTCTTTACCCCACTTTCTAGTTCACCTTCCTCTCCCCGAGTCTCCTGAAGTTCTGATTGATCTCTGACATCTACCATAATATACCTAGCTTTATATAGTAGGTATTTAGTACCCCCCTTAAACTAGGCTCTTACTGTGCAGCTTAGGCCGCCCTCTCCATCACTAGCCTCTGCCTCCCCAGTGCTGTGCCTGAAGCAGGTGGACTGGGAGCTCCCTCCTCCATCCCGCCTCCTCCAGAACAGAGATGCTCACTCACCCACTTGTAGCACTCGATCCACAGCCCCACTCTGCAGCAGGTGCAGCCCACGGGTAAATGGCACCTGGGTGTCCTGCTCGCCTTCTGGGGCCTGGTAGCCTAGTGATGAGTACATACAGATCTCCCGCTCACTTCGTGGAAAAGACCAGAACACAATGCGCTTCTGAACTGGTTCCGGCACCCGGGTGAACCGCTCCTCCACCTGTGGGAAGAGCTGGTGGGTCAGGAACCTGGGCTGGAACCCTGGCCGTGCTGTTTACAAGGCTCCCCTGACCTCTCTGAGTCTCTGTTTTCCCACAGGTGAAACAGGAATGTGAAAACCAACCATCCTACAGAGACTGGGGAGATAAAATGTATACACCAGTGAGTCCTTGAAAAGGTGGTACACCCTGAAATCCCAACTACTTAGGAGGCTGCACTTGAGCCAAGTAGTTCAAGGCCAGCTTGGGTAACACTGTGAAAGTCCCAGCAACAAAATAGCTTTCAATACAATAGTATTTACTTACAATAGTGCCTGGCTCATAGTTAGCACTCTACAAGCTTTTACAGCCAGTTTCCCAGGGGTCTGGGGTTAAAGCCCTTCTATAGCTTGGGCATTGAGGGGAGAAGAAGTTAGATACAAGTATAAGAATAATCAAGGACATGAAGTCCTAGTGCTCTCTCTGTTCAGCTTAGGGATGGCTTCTTACCCTCACAGGGACACAAGATG
Source organism: Arvicola amphibius (assembly GCF_903992535.2). Lineage (NCBI taxonomy): Eukaryota > Metazoa > Chordata > Mammalia > Rodentia > Cricetidae > Arvicola > Arvicola amphibius. The sequence continues at coordinate 16,085,746 of NC_052061.1, forward strand.
CTGAAACCACAGCACAGGGTCAATGTCACAGCTTCGGGGTTTCTCTGGGTAGCTTTGGAGCTGCCCTGGAACTCGCTCCGTAGACCAGGCAAACTCATCTCTTCAGGATCTCTAAGCCAAGGAGCTCCAGCTCCCAAGACCAGGTTCACCCTGGGGTTTCTTCCCCTGCCTCTTCCCTGAGAAAAGCCCCTAGGAGGGAGGGGCTGCTTGAGGCTGTGTTCTGATCTGAGCTGGCTAGTCACCGGCTGGGCGCCCTTGGACAAGTTTCTCAACCTCTCTGTGCCCCGGTTTCCTCAATGTGAGAGCAGCTCCCAAAGGGTTCCCGAAGCTCTGCAGAGTTCTCTCAGCACCTGGCGGAGCCACGGCAGATCTGTGGGCGCCCTGACGATGGTTTTAGGGTTATTCTGAGCATGTCACACAGGGTGAACAGCACAGAAGCCCTACCCAGGTTTCCAGGAGAAGGGGGAGTCAGTGACTGGGCTGCTGACAGTTGGCAGATGACTAAGGAGGGATTTCCCGGTCGTGAATCAGCCTGTTCCATCCACAGTCAGCCGAAACCCACCCGTCCTAACTCAGGAAGAGTTACCGAGCACAGAACACCCTCAAAGTCAGACTAGAAGTCGCCGGTTTGGGACTGACGCCCGTACCCTCCCATCTCCTTGGGGGACACTAGGACAGGGGAGAGGGGGTTTGCGGGGTTCCACCCACAAGTCACAGAGTAGGGGGTTCCAGGTGTTCAGGCCCAGGTACCCCAATCTTGGCTCCCGAATGACTGGAGGGAGGGGGAGGAGGGGTGGGAGGAGGGGCACAGAGCCCTTCCCTCAGTGACCCTGCCTCTTGTCCCACAGTGCGGGTATCTGGGGAGGCCAGGTGGGTCTCGGGGATACAGGGGCGTCTTGGGTAGGCCCTGCAGAGACTGGGGTCGTCTCCCTGGAGGGCGGAACAGGGACTCGGAAGGCAAGAATGGAGCAGTGCGAGTCTCTGGGCAGGTGTCCCTCTCAGGAGAGAAGCGGCCTGAATGGGGACCGGGTGGGCCGCGGGCGGAGAGGCGCGGGGCGCGGGGCGCGGGGCGCGGGGGGGTGGGGTTGGCCGCTGGGGAGGGGGCGAGGTGTGAGGCCTGGGGCAGGCCGGGGCCTCACCTGCTCGAAGGCCCAACTCTCGGCCACCCGCTTGGCGCTGAGGTCCAACAGCGGCTCGGGGCGGCCGCGACGGGCCCCGGTCCCAGGCTCGTCCCCCGCGGGGCAGCCCCGGCTGCGCTTGGCCGCCGGGGGCTCCATCCGGCCGAGCCGGCCGGGAGACGCGGCCCCTTTAAGACTCTTCACAACAATGAAGCCGTCTCCGCAGCCGCTGCCTCCTCAGCCGAAGCCCCGCCCCCGTCGCCCTACCTCTTCCTCACCATTGGTTGTCTCTTCAGACCCGCCTCCTAGGTGCCGCTGTTCATTCGATATAAGTCATGTCCGTCTTTCCCGTGCCATCCAATGAAAGGTCGCAGGGCGAGGCGCTGTCCATCACGGAGCGGGATGAACCAATCAAAGCGACGGGACCCCACGGCTCGGCCTTTTGAGGAGTTTCGGGGCGGCCCCACGTTCATTCACAACATTCCTCCCCCGCCCCCATGGGCCGGCCTACGAGCCTGGAGGCTGGGGCTGCGCCTACACACGGCTTTGTTTACGGAGGGTCGCTTCCGGGCGCCGAGGGGCCCCGGCAGACGTTCTCTGCGCTGTGTGACCCCAGAAACTCACGCAGCCTCTCTGGGCGACCGTTACAGTGTGGGTGTCTTAGGAGCCGGCTGCGGCCGGCACAGCCTTCCTAGCAGCCCCGTGGGCTCGTCACTTACGGGTTCCTCTTGAGCTGCGAGCTAAGACACGTTCTTCGTCCGAGATCTGAAATTGCCCGTTGCGACCATTTCGACCCATGAGAACGGCAGTTTCGTTAAGTTCGACTTAATGCGTGTCAAATGCCCCACCTCGAATCGGGAAGCCAGCCACCGTCTTCTCCACCCTGCCCCATGACATAAGAGAACCCTGCGTTTTCCTACCCTCGCGGCCTCTCCACCATCATTTATTCATCCGGTCCAGTATCACACTCCACCCTCCTCTCCCTTCTCTCAGCAAGGTCTCATTATGTAACCAGGGCTAGCATCCTGATTGGAGAGCCTCCTGCCTCATCCTCCAGAATGCTGGGATGCCAGGTTTGTGCTGGGGTAATCTGGGCTCTGAGCTCCATGGAGCGATATGCCCTGGGGGGACACGGAGCAGCGCCCAGCATACAGTAGACACTCCTCCATCCTGGACCTGTTGACCCAGCCACTTTATGCTGTGATTCCATTTAGTTGACTGATCCTGAAAGCAGGAAAAACCCAAACTGGACCCCAGAAGCCGGCTAGGAACTCTGTTTCCCCTCCAACTGTCTGGCAATGGTCCATTGTTTCCTTCTGGACCTACCCCTTACCCCCATGATGGCAACCAATAGCCGCTAGGGGGGTCTGTGAACCCTTCAAACAGGGCTGATTCAAGTGGGGTCATAGGGTAGGAGTAAAGATCACATTGGAGGAACTGGAGAGATGGCTCAGGGGTTAAAAACAGTGGTTAATCTTCCAACCCAGAAATTTGGGTTCGATTCCCAGAACCAACTCATACTGCTCATACTGCCCTGATCTCAGCTCCAGGGGATCTTACATCCTTAGAGGGACCCTGTCTCAATAACAACAGCAGTGGTAGTAATGTCCTAGCAATCATTAACCACACCCTCCCCCCCAACGGGGTTTTTCTGTGTAGCCCTGGTTGTCCCGGAACCCACTCTGTAGACCAGGCTGGCCTCGATCCATCTGCCTCTGGCTCCCGAGTGCTGGGATTAAACGCGTGCGTCACAGCCACCACCACCCAGCACAGGCTGTTTTCTTATATAACTAACCCATGACAGCTTGCCCAGGGATAGCTCTGTTCCCAGCGGGCTGATCCGTCGTCACTAATGAAGAAATGCTCTGGCTGTCCTGGAACTCACTCTGTTGACCAGGCTGGCCTTGAACTCAAGAGACCTACCCTCCTCTGCAGCCTGATTAAAAGCATGCATCACCACACCCAACCTGAGGAAAAAAATTTAAAAGACTTTTAGGGTAAAATAAGATAGCTAGCTCAATGGTTCTCAACCTTACTGATCCTCGACTCTAATACAGTTCCTCATGTTGTGGTAACCCTCACCAACCATAAAGCTATTTTTGTTGCTGTTTCATAACTGTAATTTTGCTACTGTTATGAATCATAATGTAAATATTTTGGGAGACAGAGTGTTGCCAAGGGGGTTGCGACCCACAGGTTGAGATCCGCAGGCTTAGTGGGTAAAGGTGGTAGCCACCAACGCTGAGGCCCTGAGTTCAGTCCCTGGGACCCACATGGTGGAAGGAGAGGACTGATTCCTGCAGGTTGTCCTCCGATGTGTGCCGTGGCACACGCATGCCCCTATTGTGTCCTCCGATGTGTGCCGTGGCACACGCATGCCCCTACTGTGTCCTCTGACGTGTGTTGTGGCACACGCATGCCCCTACTGTGTCCTCTGACATGTGTCGTGGCAAACACATGCCCCTACTGTGTCCTCTGATGTGTGCCGTGAAACACGCATGCCCTACTGTGTCCTCTGATGTGTGCCGTGAAACACGCATGCCTCTACTGTGTCCTCTGACGTGTGTCATGGCACATGCATACCCTACTACCACAGTAAATAAAAACCTTTAAAGCATTTTTAGAAAGTCAGGTACGGTGGTACCAGCCTGCCATCCTGGCACTCAAAACAACTCAGGCACAGCATCACGAGTTTGAGAGCAGCCTGAGATATATACTGAGATCCTGTTTCAAAGCCAAACAAAACCCAAGAGGAACTGGGAGAGGTGGCAGTTAAGAGCACAGTGCTCTTCCGTGCCCCTGAACTCCCAGTACCACATGGCAGTTCACAGCTGCCTGGAACTCCAGCTCTGGGTGACATCACATTCTCTTCTGGTCTTCAGGAGCACCAGACACACACATGACGCACAAACTTACATTCGGGCAAACCACCCATACACACAAAATAAAACCAAATTCCACACAACCACAAAAACACAACAATCCTATCATGGTGTTTTTATTCCAAGAATATTAGTATTTTCATCATAATCATCTTCCTTTCATGTTATTATTTTTAAAAATTGCTCATTTATTATTATATTGTGCGTGGAAGCATATGAAGAGGACCGAGGACATTGGGTGAGTTCCTTCACTTTATGTGGGTTACGGGAGGCAGACTCTGGCCTCCAGCTGTGCTCTGAAAGTGCCTTTGCCTCTCCAGTCATTCACCAGAACTCCTTTCATATTATTAAGAAAAGGGGGGGGGGGCTGGAGAGATGGCTCAGTGGTTAAGAGCATTGCCTGCTCTTCCAAAGGTCTTGAGTTCAATTCCCAGCAACCACATGGTGGCTCACAACCATCTGTAATGAGGTCTGGTGCCCTCTTCTGGTCTACAGACATACACACAGACAGAATATTGTATGTATAATAAATAAATATTAAAAAAAGAAAAGGGTTTCGAGATTTTACTTATTTCTTTTTTTTCCTTTTTTTAATGGTTTTTTTTTTTTTTTTTTTTTTTTTTTGAGACAGGGTTTCTCTGTAGCTTTGGAGCCTGTCCTGGAACTAACTCTTGTAGACCAGGCTGGCCTTGAACTCACAGAGATCCGCTTGCCTCTGCCTCCCAAGTGCTGGGGTTAAAGGCATGCACCACCACTGCCTGGCGATTTTACTTATTTCTGTTTTATATGTTTGGATGTTTTGTCTGCATGGATACCTGTGCACCTCGAAGTGACCATGGGGGCCAGAAGAGGCGACGGACCCACTTAACAGCAGGGGGCTCTTCACCACAAACGAGACAGCTGGGGATCAGAAAAGCTGACTGGAGTCTGGATCTGAGTTCAGGACACAGGACAGATGAGGGAAGTGAGGTCCAGCGAGGTCAGGAAGCTGCCCACAGTCACACAGAGATCTTGGTAAAATGTGGGTGTCAGAGGAGAGTCAGGAAGGTTTGGGTGTCCCCTGAATTCTCAGCGCTTGTTTTGAGCATGCCCTCTTGAAAGCAATACTTTTAGGAAAGGAGATGGTAGTGGTGTTCTTCTAGCCACTGGTGCCCTCCCTCTGCTGGAGCACAGAGGTTCTGGCTTCAGGAAGTGCCAGCCATGTCTACTCTGCCTATACTGTGAGGTGAGTTCACCATCTAGGCACCTGACCCCAAACCCAAGTGCTTCCAGCCCACAGGTGAAGTAGGCTGCCCTACAGGCTCAGGTGAGGAGGAGACACAGATCTGCAACTTGGGGGACATGTTCACCCTGACTTTCTGAGGGTCCCTGTTCAGTCGGCACTGCCTGCAGCAGCCAGCTGACGTGGGCAGTCTGGCTTGTGCTCACACCTCAACCCTGCAGCTCTGCTGGCCACTTCTACTTTGTGACTCTGCTTCCTTTTGGGAACACGAGCTCACGGGGAGTGTTGCCAGGAAAAGTGACATTCCAGACAGGGAAAACCTGAGTCTGAAATCACACTGATGGTCACCTGGCCCCGGAGAAGGAGTCTCTAATGACAGTTCATGACAGCACTAATGAGCCCCAAGTACTCTAGGCTCTTGCTCTGCCCAACTAGGGTGGGATGCTGGGACCCCATTTTAAATAGATGGGGCCATGGTGGCTCAGAGAGGTTACAAGACTAGCTGGCAGTCTCGCACACAGTCAGGAGGTAGAAGAACCCGGCACAGACTGACAGACATGATTGGGCCTGCTTGTTATCCCAGTCCTGAGGCCAAGGTAGGAGTAGATCAAGTTTGAGGCCAGTATGAGCTACACAGAACTGTCTTAGAACACGAGAACAAGCCAAGTAGTGGTGGCGCACACCTTTACTCCCAGGACTTGGGAGGCAGAGACTGGCGGATCTCAGTGAGTTCAAGGCCAGCCTGGTTTACAAGCGAGTTCCAGGACAGCCAGGACTGTTAGACAGAGAAACCCTGTCTTGAAAAGCCAAAAAAAGAACACAAGAACAAAGCATTGTCATGTAGAATTTGAGGTGTGGGCTATTGATATCCTGGTGGGGGGGCGGGGGGAGGAAGTGAGGAGAGAAGAGCCTGTCAAGGAGGCCTAAGGGACAGGTGTGCCATCATTCCCGGTCCCTGGCCTCTGTCCGTTTGAAGAGGACTGGCATCAGAGCCACAGGGCAGCTATTCTCAGGGCTTCTTGGTTCGCCTGCAGAAGGCTAATGGGTCCCCAACACCCACATGGTGGCTGACAGATATCTATAACATAGTTCCAAGGGATCCAAATCCTTCTTCTGGCTTCAGTGGGTACCAGGCACACATGTGGTGGTGCACAGACATACATGCAGGCAAAACACTCACACACATAAAAAGGTTCAAACTTATTTTTATTTATTTATTTTTGGTTTTTCAAGACAGGGTTTTTGTTTAGCTCTGGCTATCCTGGAACTCACTCCTGTAGATCAGACTGGCCTCGAACTCAAAGGTCTGCCTGCCTCTAACTCCTAAGTGCTGTGGATTAAAGGTGTGCACCACACTGCCCGGTAGAAACTGTTTTTTAAAAAGAGCACTCTATGAAAGCATCTAAGAATGTGCCTGTGCTCACCGAGTGGGGTGGGCAGCAGCTCAAAGGGGCAAGTGTGGAAGTGTGGAAATGTGGGAGATGAACGACTCCTGGGGCCAGTGGCTCTCTAGGCAGCAGTGCACCCACCTGCTGGAGCTCACAGCTCAGGGCTGCTCTGCAAGCTCAAGGCGGCAGTAGGGCTGGAGAGGGCAGCGCAGCGCCCCCAACACCAGACTTTCTCTCTTGGAGGAGACCCTCCGTCCACATTTCTTCTCTTCTACACCCTCTGTGTACAGGTTTAGATGGGAAAGACCTGAACTAAACCAGCATCGGATCACACAAAGCAGGGCAGGAAGAGGGCTAGCTCTTGGTAGAGCTTCTTTAGGGAAGCCCTAGGATCCATCCCCACACTAAACCAGACACAAACAAGGTTTTGGTGATAGCCCAGCAGTGGAATCTTTTACATCTCAGCATTTGGGAGGCAGAGTGGAGCTGTGTGAGGTAGTGGGTTCCAGGCAGCCAAGGCTATTCTGCCTCAGATAAAAGAACCCTCTAAAGCCCTACAAAAGATTGGTGGTCAAATGGTCCTGCCAGGGCCAGGGGCCAGGGATGACTGATCACAGACGGAGGAGGAATCTGAGAAAGAACACAGGAATGAGAATGGCGGTGGGAAGGACAGGTTGCTGGGGCTGGGAGTTGTCCTGCTTTCTGCTCTCTCTGTAAGATACTAGGTCATTATAGCATACTTGTAGTAAGACCTTTTTCCTAAGCAGGTGCCAGTTGGTTTCAGGAGTTAGGAGATGAGAGAACCAAAGGAATCATTAGCAAGATCCAAGGTCCAGCACAACATGGAGAATCCATCTTTTTCATAAATTCTTTTTTTTTTTTTTTGAAACAGGGTTTCTCTGTGGCTTTGGAGCCTGTCCTGGAACTAGTTCTTGTAGATCAGGCTGGCCTCGAACTCACAGAGATCCGCCTGCCTCTGCCTCCCACCACCACCGGGTCCCAGTTGTTTCTTCCTTCCTTCCTTCCTTCCTTCCTTCCTTCCTTCCTTCCTTCCTTCCTTCCTTCCTTCCTTCCTTTCGGGATTTATTTATTGCTTATGTACACAGTGTTTAGCCTCCATGTCTGCAGGCCAGAAGAGGGCACCAGATCTCATTACAGATGGTTGTGAGCCACCATGTGGTTGCTGGGAATTGAACTCAGGACCTCTGGAAGAGCAGTCAGTGCTCTTAACCTCTGAGCCATCTCTCCAGTGCCCGCTCCCCCCCAAGTTGTTTCTTTAGAAGAACAAAGTTAGGCAGCTTGAGAAGCATGAAGCACGCAGTGTGCTAAGGAGCCCCACCTTAAAGGAAGGAGGCTATCCACTGAGGTGGTTATGGGTGACTGAGAGCCCTGATTCCCAAGTGGGGCGAGGGTGTGGCTCTGGGGTTAGAGACCAGTCCCTTAGGGACAGGGGAGGAAAGAGGCTGACCCCTGTGGAGCTCCACTCCCAATGAGTCTGGGTCTTTCTTCAGTTTGAACTTCCTGGTGCACGAGAACCCAGGAGCTGGCCAGCTCTCCTCCTTCTTTCCTGTGCGTGGTGCTGGGATGGAACCGAGGGCCTTGCCAGAGGCAGGCGAGCTCTCTACCACTGATACCCCAGCTCTTGGTGTTTAGGTAGTCTTAACTCTATAGCCCAGGCTGAGCTGGCAGGCCTCACACTGCTGGTGATCCTCCTGCCTCAGCCCTCTAAAGTGCATGTTTACAGGTGTCCACTACCATCATGGCTAGTTTTTGGAGGTAGGGGTGTTAAAAATTTGTGTCCACAGAGTCCACAAAGCCAGTGTGATCTTGTTTGACCATGTGGATGGTCCTGATTATCCATTCCCAAACGTTTCTTAACTCATTTTAAGTAAGCCTATGGTCTTCCATAGTCATGGGCACCCTGCAAGCCCCTGGTTTGCCAGTCTTTCTAGGTGAGGATGAGGTGTTCTGCAGTCTGCACAGGGACTCCAGAGGAGCTGTTGATGTCAGACATCAAGCTAGTGAGCCTAGCGTAAGTTCACCTATCATAAAGGACTTTTGCCATGGTCAGTACATTCCCAGTATAATAGAATGCTCACCTGTTTAGTTTCAGAGCCTTCAGGCCAGGAGAAAACCCAGTGTTTACCTGCCACCATGTCTCTCTTCACCCAGCCAGCCGTCTGCCTCCTCTGCCCTTTCACAGAACCGTACTTATTTCTCCTTCTGCGTCTAGTTTGTTACAAAGGCAACTTCAGAGACTTCCTTGCCATTGTCTCCTGAGCCCTGGGGATGCACCACCAGACCATTTAATTTTATTTTATTTTTTTTAGCAAAGTCTCAATTAGCTCAGGTTAGCCTTGAACTATTTAGTGGAGGCTAATCTTAATTTTTCTTGGTTTTTCTTCTTTCCCCCGAGTGCTGAGTTTATGGGTGTGTAAGCACGATACCCGGCATCAGCATTGCGTTTCTGAGGCTCATCTATGCTGTAGCCTGGATCAGCATTTTTATTTCATCTTTTTTGTGGGGGAGAGAGGGGTGGGAAACAGGGTCTTTCCATGTAGCCCTGGATGGCTTTGGATGCACAGAAATCCACCCGGCTCTGCCTTCCAGTGCTGGAATCAAAGGCATGTACCAGCACACTTGGTACACTGCAAAGATTTCTGATGTCTTCATGCACGTGAGCACACTATTTGCATGGAGTGCCCATGGAGGAGCAAGGGCACAGGAGTTACAGGTGCTGTGATGCTGTGGGCACTGGGAGCTGACCTGGGTCCTCTGCTACAGCAACAAGCGCTCAACCAACAAACTGCGTCATCTTCCCAAGCCTTCATTCACCTTTATTTGCACTAATTAATGATGTGAGTGTGTGAGCATGTGTAGGCCATGATGCAGGTATGTGGGTCTGAGGACAACTTAAGTTGGTTCTCTTCTCTTCTCTACGTGGGCTTTGGGAACTGAACTCAGGTGGTCAAACTTGGTGGTAAATTTTTACACACTGAGCTATTTTCCAGCCTAACCCCCATTCCTTTTTTTTTTTTTTTTTTTTTTTTTTTTTTGTTGTTGTTGTTTTTGAGACAGGGTTTCTCTGTGCAGCTTTAGAACCTACCCTGGATTTTGCTCTGTAAACCAGGTTGGCCTTGAACTCAGATATCTGATGTGGGATTCCCCTCTGTATGCTGTGAATGTTTTATTACCATTGGTTAATAAAGAACTGCTTTGGCCTATGGCAGGGCAGAATACAGCAAGGCAGGAAATCCGAGCAGATAGAGGAGAAAGAAAGTAGAGTCAGGTAGATACCAGCCAGTCTCTGAGGATCTCTGTGAGTTTGAGGTCAGCCTGGTCTACACAGTGAGTTCCAGGACAGACCCCAAAGCTACACAGAGAAACCCTGCTTCGAAAAACAAACAAACAAACAAACAAACAAAAAACCAGTCAGCCTCTGAGGAAACAAGGCATGTAGAAAATGAGTTATGCTATAGCCACATGGCAATACATAGACTAATAGAAATGGGTTAAAGATGTAAGAGCTAGCTAGAAATATGTCTGAGCCATTGGCTAAACAGTGTTGTAATCATAGTTTCTGTGTGATTATTAGGATCTGGGTAGCTGGGAAATGAAAAGTGCAGCCTCCGTTTAGAGATCTACCTGCCTCTGCCTCCCAAATGCTGGGATTAAAGGCCACCACTGCCTGGTGCCGTCTCATTTTTATGGCTGAGTAATATTCCACTGTGGCCAGAGCAGACTCTTGCTCAGTCATTACTGCAAAGGCAGGCCTCTGTCTCTGTGCTAGTGTAAAGCGTCCTATCAACACTGGTCCAAGCACCCATGGAAGGTTTGCTCTGCAGGGTGCTCTGGGGGAACCAACAGAATATAACATGAGGGGATGTTTACTGGATTAGCTTACATGACAGCAGCTGAGTAGTTTTTCTTTTGTTTTCTGAGACAGGGTCTATGCAGCCCTAGACAGCTTGGACACCTCCAGAAGGCTGACTGCCTCTACCTACTGAGTGGTGGGATTAAAGGTGTATGCCGCTAAACCCAGACATCTCAAGTCTTCCCACCACAAAGCACCTGCAGGGCCAGAGCACAAGCCCAGCAGCTAACAGCTTCCACTCCTTCACCCATGTAGGGTGGCTCACAGCCGCCTGATTCCAGCTTCAGAGCACAGGCTGCCTCTGGCCTCCTCATGTGCACACACACACACACACACACACACATACACACACACACACAAAACAACACTTCCCCTTGCCCTTTAATCTCAGAACCTGGGAGGCAGACGCTGGTACAGCTCTGAGTTTGAGGCCAGCCCCATCTACACAGTGAGTTCTAAGCCAGCTAGGGCTACCCAGGGAGACCCTGTCTCAGAAAACCAAACTAAACCCAGGGAAGGCCAATGATGAGCTCATGGTTCTGGGTCTGTATCCACAATGGGATGGACCCATTTCTCTGGAAAAGGTAGACGTGGTGAGGTGCTTCACCACAAGCCAGAGGCACTAACAAGCCCTTCAAGGTCCAGCCTTGAAGTAAGCCACAGCCTCTAAAGGAGCCCTCTATGCTCAGAGCAGAGCATCTGTGTCCTGGCAGGACTAAAGTCCAGCAGGTTCTTCCTCTGCCTTGCAAGTGCATTGGGAGCTTAGACAGCTTGCTAAGCACACAGAAGTGGATCTGATCCCTAGCAGCCACGGTGAGCCAGGAGCCGACACGAGAGCATTAGACAGTCTTAACATTAAATTCCAACTGTCTGGGAACAAATTCACCCAGTCAGGGCTTGGGGCAGTCACTAGTGAACCCACACTTTTCTGCTTCCTCAGTAGGCGAACTGGCTGGGCATAAAGGAATAGGCCACCAGCGTACTCATTGCTTGTCCCAGGGCCACACCAAGGGACATGGCACCACGTCCAGCATCCTGCATAGAACATTTCAATATCTGGTCCAACAGGTCGGAGGGACTGCCAGGGGTGTGAGCCCCTCACTGGACAGAAGCAGAGCTGTGCTATAGAGAAGGGTGGCTGAGCTGACCAGGTCCCGCTTCCAGAGTGTCAGTAGGTAGCAAGCCCAAGACGTGCAGAAAACACAAGAATGGCACATGGCCTCTGTGAGCACAGCTTTATTGGGTAACACTGGAACACCCCCAAGTGGCTCTGGATCACTAGTGTGATAGGATGGGGTGGCACATCACTAGGTGACTGGAGTGACCTGGGGAAGAGACAATTCTCAGTTGCCAGCTACAGGTATAGATGTCACTGCTTGTTCTTGGGTCTGTGGCTGTCAAGGGCACTCACTACATGGGTGGGAGAAGTTTCTTGTGGAGACCAGTGAGGCTCACCTAGCCTCCAAATGGCTAGGTGAATTGTTTGAGAGCTGGCAGGACAACAGAGCCAGGTTCATTACAACGTGTCACCCACAGGAAGTCGAGTGCCTCTTCAGTACCAGGAAGCTTCCAGCTTTATCATCACCTGCCCATTGCTGTCCCAGGTGCCATCAGAACTGGAACAGGGTCCTCTTCAGGTCCGGCCAGACTGTGGGGTCACGTGCAAAGTCCCAGTGGCTTTAGGATGGTGTCTTGTTGGAGGTGGTGGCCCCTGTCTTCTTCGATGCACCCTTCAGCAGTGTGAGCTTCTTAGGCAGGCTGGAGTTGGCCTTCATTACCACGTCATGTTCAATCTTCTTCCGGATCCCCACTTCCAGGCTCTGTGGGGGACACAGAGCAAGCCCTCATTCTCCCCAGCTTGAAAACACACACACACACACACACACACACACTCCCTTCCTTTTGTTCTTTGAGAACGGCTTCAGATTCAAGCTTCCCTTGCTCTGACTTACCACTACAGGCCTGTGTGCTACCATGCTCAGGTCAAAAGAACATGTCTAGCAGCGGGACAAAGAATCCTTTAAAGGGCCAGTAAGGCCAGAGGGACAGAAGAAAGGATGAAGGCAATGAGGATGGAGACGAAGGACTTGGGCTTTTGCTGAGCAGGAAGCAGCCATGGAGGGTTATGGGCGGAGGCAGAGGCCTCAGCAGCTACAGCAGGAGAGGATAAAGTCGACTAGGGTCTAACCTGGAAGGTGGGTGAGAGGTGATGGGGCAGAAGTAGGTGGATTCTGGATATATGCTAAAAGGACTAGACTGGATAGGAGCCGAGTTCAAGGAAGCAAAGGCAAAGTGATCCGTGGTAGACTGTGGAGGAAACTCAAGGACCTGAGAGTGGGTACCTCACAGAGCAGAGTAGGCTTCTGGGTAACCTTCCTAGGAGATATCTGGGCAGATAGAATGATCTACTCAAGATTAAGCTGCATTAGAGCCTCTAATTTTCCTAATTAATTTCTTATTTATATGTATGAGTGATTCTGCTTACATGTATAAAATCTGTGTACCACATACATACAGTGCCTGTAGAAGACGGCATTGGAGATCCCCTGGAACTGGAGTTACAGGCGGTTGTGAGCTGCCATGTGGGTGTTAGAAACTGAATTGAGATCCGGTGGAAAAGCAGCCAGTACTTCTGGCCTCCCTCTATGGGCATGGGCACACACCCACCCACCCACCCACAGATAATTAAAACACATGGACTAGGCTGGCCTTGAATTCAGAGATCAGCCCGGATCTGCCAGAGCGTGTTAGGATCAAAGGCGTGGGTACCACGCCCACCTACAGCACTTGTGATCCCTAAGACCAACCTTCAGTTACCAGAACACACGTGACGGCTCAAAATCGTCACTAACTCTAGTTCTGGAGGACTGGACATCCTCTTCTGATCTTTTCGGATACCAGGCACACACTTGATGCACGCACACACAGGTAAAACACTAATACACATAAAAAAATAAATAACACAAAACCCGAGGCTACCGGCTGACAGTCCTTAACACACATCTGAGCCCCTCAGAAGCTAAGTGCGGGTCTGGATCCACCGAACAAGGGAGGACACAGACTCGGAACCGGGAGTCCCCTCCGCCCGCTCCCATCCCGGGTCACCACCATTGCGCTCCACTCACCTTCTTCAGCTTTTGCTGCTGCACGACTCGCGCCTTCTTGGGAGCGATGACTCGACCTGCAGAGTGACACTAGCCAGTGAGCCGTGGCCGCCCTCCCTGAGCTCCGCCGCCCTGGCGCCCTCCTCCCCACCCGGTTCCTCACCGCCTTTCCTAGGCCCTCGGCTCCGCTCCGCAGCCGCCGCCTTGCTTTTAGGTTTCTGCGCCTGGAACTTGCGCTGTCCCTGCGCCATGTTGTACCACGAGCCGGAAGAGGCGGGGCGACGTGCAGGAGAGCCGGAACTCGCATGACGTCACTGGCTACAGTGGGGACCTTAAGGCCTCAGTGGACCCAGAGCGGCCCTCTTAGAGGAACGGCTGTCCAAAAATTCAAAGGAAAATTATGTTACCATTTTCAGGAGTCAGGACACTTGTGTATTATAAAATACGATGGTTTGTGCTTCTTATACATAAAAGTTCAAATTAGGCTTGGGGTGAGGCAAGCAAGGTGGAAATAAGGCAGTGTCAAAAAATTTCTGTAGTCATTGGGGAGATGGCCCTGGGGGTGAAGGTGCTTGCCGCCTGGTCACATAACTTCGGTTGAAACCGGGGTGGTGGTGATTCGCTTAATCAGTCAGAGAACTGACTCCTTCATATTTTTTTTAACCACATTCACACACATAATAAATAAACAGGTCACTAAACCCTTAGGTTATCATGATACATTAATTTTGCAGTTGTGCTGGGATGGCTCTTAGTCTCACACTTGCAGCATAAAAGCTGTCACAATCACAGCATCAGCTATGTTCTTTTCAATAATTAGATATGTTTGGGTTTTTGTTTGTTTTTTTCAAGACTGGGTTTCTCTGTAGCTTTGGAGCCTATCCTGGAACTAGTTTTTGTGGACCAGGCTGGTCCCGAACTCTCAAGAAATCTACCTGCCTCTGCCTCCTGAGTGCTGGGATTAAAGGCCTGCGCCACCACCACCCAGCTTCTTTTCGATATTAAAAGATTTAAAATATGTGTGGTGGTTGGGATTATTACTCAGCAGGTAAACTGCTTACTGTTCATGCGTGAGGACCTGTGTTCCATCCTCAATGAGTGACCGCGCACATACCTCGATCCTAGTGCTGAGGGGGCTGAAGACAGGAGAGTCCCTGTAGCCTCACCTAAGTGTGGAGTTCCAAGTTCAGATACTCTCAAAAGATTAAAGCAAAGCAGGTTGTAGTGGCTCACACGCTTGACCCTTTGTTCAGGAGGCAGAGGCAGGAGGATCTTTGTGAGTTCTAGGCCAGCCAGGGATATACAGAGATGCTGTCTTAAAAAGACATTTATCTTGATTACTAAACTTTGGTGTCCTCTTTTAGAGCACTTGTTGCTCTTGCAGAGAGGACCTGGGTTCTGTTCCCGGCACCCACATGGCAGCTCACAACCATCAATAACTCCAGGCCCAGAGGATCCAGTGTCTTTTTTTCTGGCCTCAGAGGGAACCAGGCACCTGCAAGTAAAGCACTTACACATAAAATAAATGGCCAGGTGGTAGTGGTGCACGCCTTTAACCCCAGGACTCAGGAGGCAAAGGCAGGCAGGATTTTTGTGAATTCAAGGCCAGCCTGGTCCACAAGTTCCAGGACATCCAAGGTGACTTATAAAAATCTTGTCTTAAAAAAAAAATGAAAACAAATAGTTCAAAGACAGCTAAAATCATTCTGATTATCCCTACATTGGTTTTCTGTTTTGTTTTTCAATCCGTAGCCCAGAGTAGCCTAAAACACAAAGAAATCCTCCAGCCTCAGCTTCCCAGGAGCTGGGATTACAGGTGTACCTCCCTGACACCTGCCTTGGCATCGGTCATACAAAGGATGGAGCTGGAATGTGATCGTGGGCAGCTTTGTTGTGGATGCTGGGACTCTGCAGAGCTGCGTAAATCCAGTCTGCTCTAGCAGCTGGAGGAGGGGTATGGGTGAGGATGAGCTTTGGGGTAGCCATTTGAAAACTTTATTACAAAATCAGAGGAACCAGGGAAGGTCGGGGAGTCACATCTGGGGACTATCTAGCGTCTGTCCCTCTGAGAAGATGGAGGCACTTAGGGCTGCTTGGAGCTCCTCAGGGGCAAAGACACCCAGCTCAGTGATGATGCCACCAGTGATGAGTTCATGGGGGGTGACATCAAAGGCAGGATTCCAAACCCGGATTCCTGCAGGGAGAGAGGGAGGGCACGTAAGGCACGGCTGGCCCTGAGGACACCCTGGCTGCTGTCACCTGTCCTCACCACAGCAATTCTTTTTTGAGACAGGGTTTCCTCTGCAGCTTTGGAGCCTGGGACTCTCTCTGTAGACCAGGCTGGCCTTGAACTCACAGAGGTCTGCCTGCCTCTGTCTCCCGAGTGCTGGGATTAAAGGTGTGCGCCACCACTGCGTTCACACGTAGTTCAAAACAGTGCACGTACTGAAGCTAGTAACACAGCCACAGTTCCTGCTGTTCAAGAAGGAGCAGCCTTATGGTCCCCAATCTTGCAGGCGCCAAAGATTTTAAGAACTTCAGAATCTGTTTTTTGGGTTTCTGAGCATAGATGTTTTAAAAGTCAATTTAAAAAATATGTAATTACTTGTCTAACACAGGGTCATACACGTAGCTTGGGCTGGCCTCAAATTTTCTATGTAGCCGAGGCTGGTTTTGAAGTCCTCGTCTTCCTGCCTCTACCTCCTAGGTTCATCAGATGTGTACCACCGAGATCAGCAAATGACTTGAAAATATCTTGTTTATTCTTTAAGACTTTCTTATGTGTATACAATGCATTTTGATTATTTTTAATGTAAGAAGTTTTTGGTGTATATTAGAATCTCAGGCCTTGTGCATTCTGGCAAGTGTCCCATGTCTTAGTCACATCCTTGGTCCCTTTAGCTTTGGAGCCTGTCCTGGAACTCGCTCTGTACATCAGGCTGGCCTCAAACTCAGAAATTCACCTGCCTCTGCCTCTCCAGTGCTGGGATCAAAGGTATGTGCCACCACTACCTGGCTCTTTCTGATTTTTGAGATGGGGTCTCACTATGTAGCCCTGGATAATCCTGAACTCTCAGCAGCCCTCCTGCCTCAGTCCAATGCTGGAAGCCCTGCTATGTCCCATCATCCCTGGCTGTCTATGTAGATGTTTGTTCATGCAGAGACTTGCTGGTTTTATGCTTTTCTGATTGTTTTTGGTGTTTCAGACAGGTCCTCACTTTGCACAACACACTAGCCTGAAATTCACTTATACTGCCTTGTCTTGAGCCTGTGCGGCTCTCTTGCCTGGGCTTCCAGAATGCTGGGCTTCCAGGGTTACACCACCACTCCAGCACTGTTCGTATGTGTGCGCATGTGCTCTTGCCTATAGAGGTTAGCAGCCAACCTCAGCTCTGGTTCCTCAGGAACCATCCAGTTTACTGTTTGAGACAGGGTCTCTCACTGAACCTGGGACTGGCTGATTAAACTCGGCTGGCCAGAAGCTTCAGGGATCTGCCTTCTTTCTCCCCAGCACTGGGATTATAAACCTGTGCCATAAACTGGGAGTGGTTGCACATGCTTTTAATCCCAGCAACCAGAGGCAGAGGTAGGTGGATCTCTGTGAGTTTGAGGCCAGCCTGGTCTACAGAGTGAGTTCCAGGACAGCCAAAGATACACAGACAAACCCTGTCTCGAAAAACCAACCAACCAACCAACCAACCAACCAACCAACCAACCAACCAACCAACTAACCTGCGCCATGCTGGGTGTTGGTGGAGAGTGCCTTTAATCCCAGGATTTGGGAGGCAGAGGCATAGGCAGACGGATCGCTGTGAGTTCAAGGTTATCCTGGTCTACAAAGCAAGTTTCAGAAGAGTCAAGGTTATCGACTCAGAAACCCTGTCTCAATAAATAAATAAATAAACAAAAACAAAAACAAACAAACAAACAAACAAAAACCACCTGTGCCACCACAGTTGTCTTTTTAAAGAGTTGTTCTGGGCACCAAACTTAAGTCCCCACCCCAACACTCTACCTACTGAGCCCCATTTCCAGCCACCAAGCACTATTTACAAAGTCTGACTTCGAATTTAACCTCCACCACCAGAATCCCGCTGAGGAGCTCGAATGAGCAAAGCTGCTCCTGCCACTGAAGCCCACAATACCACGTGCCACACCCACACCTTACCCTGTGCTGCAATCCTGATTCCATTCAGGTCAGTCAGCTCCTGGCTAGGGCGCTCCTCTATGACAATCTCCTTGCCAGTCTCCAGATGGAGGTCACAGGATGAGCTGGGGGCAGCCACGTAGAAGGGGATACTGTGGTGCTTGGCGACAATGGCCAGCTGGTAGGTGCCTATTTTGTTGGCTGTGTCTCCATTGGCAACGACACGGTCAGCTCCCACTACCACAGCTGGGGGAGTGGGGGAGAGTTGGAAAAGTCACATACCTGGCTTGGGATGCCCACAGCACTAGCCGGCCCACTGTGCCCAGCCCACTGACCTGATACACCCTGGTGTGCCATGGCAGCGGCGGCCATGCTGTCCGTGATGAGAGTAGCAGGGATCTGCTCATACACCAGCTCGAAGGCTGTCAGCCGGGCTCCCTGGTTGTAGGGCCGGGTCTCTGTGCAGAAGGTATGCTCCAATCGGCCCATCTCATGTAGGGAGCGGATCACACCTGCGGGGCATCCAGAAGACAAGCAGGGTGGCCCTGAGACTGGGCTGCAAGTGCCAAGGCTCATACAGCCTCCAGCCTTTGCTGTAGCTATTCCCTGTGCCTGACTCATATCATCTTTATATCCACTTTCTGATACCCCGAGATTCCTCAGTCTCACGAGGCAGCCCCACCAACTCTGATCTTTAGTCCCTGCCCTGTCCTTGTCATTTAGGATGCTCAACACTGTTGAGTCAGGGTCTTGCTATGTGACTCTGATTAACCCTTCAAATATGATCTTGTCCCAGCCTGCTGAGGGGCTTTAGTA
This sequence comes from Arvicola amphibius, assembly GCF_903992535.2. Classification (NCBI taxonomy): domain Eukaryota; kingdom Metazoa; phylum Chordata; class Mammalia; order Rodentia; family Cricetidae; genus Arvicola; species Arvicola amphibius. Next base: position 16,104,297 of record NC_052061.1, read on the forward strand.
CCTTCTAATAATTTATTTTTTGTTTGTTCTGCGGTGTTGGGGATGGATGGAATGCATGGCATTGCATCTGGGCAGCAGGTGCTTACAGCTGAGCCACACACCCAGCTCCTTAATGGTGGATTCTCAGCAGTGCCCCACAACTGACCTATACCTCTAAGTCCGTTGTTATCCCTCTGTACTCCAGGCTGCAGATGCCTGGCATCTCTTCCACAGTTCACAGCTGTGTTTCCACTCGCTGGAAGTTAGTAGTTCCCTGGTGAATGCCAGCAGAATCAGTGAACGGAACACACGAGCCTTGTTCTGAAGACCTGGGTTCCCAAGACAGGAGGGCTTCCTGGACAGCCAGGGGCCCGGCCGACTCTGCTGCCTTGATTCCCAAATCCCTATGTCCTTGTCCTGGTCACAGCTTTCTCAGTCCCACTCAGGGAATGTCTCTCTGGCCTCTATGTTCCCAGTCCTCTGGAAGTCAACACCATGCCCCTTCTCCAGGCATGTGGCCGAAGTCAGGCAGGTGACCCAGGGAAGTTTCCAGTCTCTGACAGCAGAACTACTTCAATCCACGGGCAAAATAAGGGATAGCATCCTAATGCCATTGGTTGAACGCCTTGATAAACCCACACCTGCAAACAGCTTCCCAGTGTCTGTGTACAGAAACTAATCTACAGGGGTAGGGAAAACAATAACAACAAACTAATATCCTGGGCTGGAGATGGCTCAGTGGTTAAGAGCATTTGCTGTTCTCACAGAGGGCCTGACTTGGTTCCTAACATCCACAACCACCTTTAACTCCAGCTTCAGAGGATCCAACGCTATCTTTTGTCTTCCCTGGTCACCAGACACATGTGTGGTACACATACACACAAAAACAGTATTTGAAAAAAACCAAACCAAAATCCACATTTCTGTGGCTGAAGTAATTTGAGTACAGGGTTTCTCTGTAGCTTTGGAGCCTGTCCTGGAATTTACTGTATAAACCAGGCTGGCCTTGAACTCACAGAAATCCGCCCGTCTCTGTCTCTGCCTCCACGGTGCCTGCGCTGCCACCACCACCCTGCTCAGTAGTCCAACTCTTAACTGCTGACCCAGCCCCAGCTAAGCAGGTACTCTTGCCATTGAACAACACCCCAAGCTCAAGGTGCTTTGCCCTGCACCCCAAGAAGACCCTCCCATGCTCCAACAATCGACGGTGCCGTCTCACCTAGGGCTGTACCGTAGCCAGCGGTAGCCAGAGCGCCAGTGTTACAGTGGGTCAGCACGGTCACCTTGCCACCCCTGGGGTTGGTGTGCTCCAGGAGGTGGCGGGCTCCCAAGTCCCCGATGTTCCGATTATCTCTGAGGTCCTTCTCCAACATATCCTCGGCGAAGCGGATGACTCTGGGGACAATAGGGGCTCTCAGCACTGTTGGAAAGGACTTGGATAGCTGCTCTTTACCCCTCAAAGTTGTGGGACCTTCTCTGGGGATACACCTGCCACTCTACTCACTAAACCCGTGTATGGGAGCCAGATGCTGGGGGTGGGGCACAGTAGAAAACACAACAAACCCCCTGCCTCTGCGGTGATGACATTAGGGTGCGAGAGGCAGTCGATTAACCTGGTAAAATGAAGGACTTGAAGGCAGAGTTAGGGATAAGGTGTTATTACAGAAGGGGAGAGGAGGGAACAGGAACCTGACAGGTTCAACAGAACACTGAGAACGAAGTGGCTTGACCGGAAGTGGGAAGGGAAAGAGAAATGTGGAGAGGAAAGCAGGAGAGAGCATAAAAGACCTCATGGTAAAACCTAACGGGACGGGTGTCATAAAGCTGGCGTGGAGCTGCTAAGGGGCTGAGTTCAAGGACCTGGAGAACACGGCGCAGGGATGGACTTCAGTCCTACCAGTGGGCCCTAGACACGGCACACGCCTGCTTCCTGGTATATGTAGAAGGGGAAAAGGGAGTCAGTAGCTTCTGTTTGCCGGGTCCAGGATCCCGTACCTTTCCCGTACCGTCTCCTCGGTGGCGCCTTCCCGCTCCGCCTCCCGAGCTGCCACGCGAGCCAGATCGCGGGCGGCACGGGCCATGTTGACAGCAGTGGGCCTGGCGGCGACGAGGAGGCGCAGCTGATCTTGCACGAAGGCCACCAGAGCTGCAAGTCCGGGACCGCCGGCGCCAGCCCGCAACTCCACCGCCAGGCTGAGGCAGCCCACCAGCGCGATGGCGGGGGCGCCGCGCACCTTCATGGCGCGGATGGCATCCCTGGCCTGCTGCACCGAACCCAGTGCCTCGTAGCGGCAGTGCTCAGGCAGCTGCAGCTGGTCGAGGATCTGCAGCGACCCGGGCGAGTAGCGAATTGCTTCCAGACGCATGGTGCCTGGCGCATTGGGCCACACTGCAGCTCGCACAGGCTGCGGGGCGGAGCCACGTCCTGTTGCAGGCACTTGCGCATGCACGCACACAGCCCAGGCTGCCCAGCGATTAGCTTCTTCCGGTGTCGCAGCGAAATGCGCGAGGGTGCTTGGTGGTCTTATTTTTGCCCAGAACTGTTCATCGGTTACTGAAGCGATAATTCGGCAGTCTCAGCTTTGCCGAGCTTCGGTTCACAGACACCTAGCGCTTAATCACTGAGACGCTTAATCTTCCTTGGACCACTTTTAGCCCCATTTCTTTAAAAGTACAAGCCAGGCGATGGTGGTGCAAGAGGAAAGCAGATGTCTGTGAGTTCGAGGCCAGCCTGGTCTAAAAGAGCAAGTTCCAAGGACAGCTAGGGCTGTTACACAGAGAAACCCTGTCTCGAAAAACAAAAACAAACAAAACAAAAGCAAGTACAACGAAGAACTTTTTATCCTTAAGGACTGAAGAGATTGCTGAATGGTTTAAGAGTTCATACCAGAGTTTGGTTCCCAGATGGCTTCATGTCTGCCTCTACCTCATTACAGAGGCCCCTTCCGACCTCAGTGGGACAACATACTTGTAATGCAAAAGCTTAATTAAAAATAAACCTCAGACCTTAATCTCAGCACTTGGGAGGCAGAGCTGTGAGTCTGAGTTCCCCTAGTTCTACCTAGTGAATTCCAGGGCAGCCAAGGATAGAGAAACCCCATCTTAAAAAAACCAACAAAACACAAAGCAAAACCACACACCCAAACACAGGAATTTCTCTTTGTAGCCCAGGTTGGACTGGACCACACCTTGTCTCTACTGGGGGTGTGCTCAGCACTGTCTGGATAAGGGTGTTTTTGATGGCTGTTTCACAAGCACCCCTACTAGCTGGGTCATCATGAGTGGCTGACCCCAGCCTACGGCATGCAGCCTGGATGTCCTTTCTGCCCAACTCGAGTGTTGGGTCTGTGGCTCCAGCAGCCTGACCCTCTTTCAACCCTCCTGTGTGGTCCCCGACAGCTCATACAGGAGGCCACCCAGGCCAGGGCCAATCTTGATCTGGTATCTCAAAGCCCCCATCCTGCTGTGTGCGGACACTGCTGTCATAATAGTGGCTGCAGCAGCATCTGCCTAGTTGGGTGGAAATGAAGGAAGGACAGCTACTAGGTGACTTTAGCAACCCAAGGCAGGGACAAAGAACAGGGCTTTAATGTTACAGTGTCAGGGGTTCTACCAAGGCACAGACATCCTCGGCAAAACTAAATAAATAATGATCTCTACAGGGAGAGAAGTCTGTGGCTGGGCCGGCGGCAATGAGGCCTGCAGTCCGTGAGGTCTGGACGAGTGATGGCTTCTGGTCTCTGGAATTCTGACTCCCTTACTCGCTCTCTGAGTCCGAGTAGTCAGCCACCAGGGAGGCATTGGGGTTGCTGGGGCGCAGCAGGTCCTCCTGGGAGGAATCCAGGGGTAAGGCCTGGTCTCTACAATTCCTCGTGGATTCTGCTGTCTCTTGAGGTCTGTCCTGGGTGGCTCCTGGTGGCCCTCTTGGTTCTGCTGACAAGGGACTGTCTGCTGCACACTGGGGACTTTCTGGAACTTCTTGAGACCTTCTCCTCACTATGCCCAGGTCCCCCACTGTGCCCGTGGTGCTGGGGGCTGGTCTGCGGCCCTGGCACAGCTTCTTCAAGACATTGCTAGCTTTGCTGCTGCCAGCACTGGGTCCCTGGGCCGAGGGGAACCAAGAGCGGTGGATGATTTCCGTGCGCTTCAGTTTCTGTTTGTCCTCATAGGCTGTGGGGAAAAGGTATGGTGCAAGGGTTCGAGGTTCAGGGGCAGAGTGTGCATAGCATACGCATACCCTTTGAGCTTTCTCCCCACCACTGTAAGCAACAAGGCTCCCTAGGGACCAGGTGCCCCCAAACCCTGCATGCAACCTCTGCCTCCCATGAAGCTCCTGGTCCATTGCCCTACTCACAGTCCAGTGTGTGCAGCCTTAGCAGGGCAGCCAGTCTGCGGTCGTCCTCTGACTCTGGCACGAGAGGGATGGCTAGGTTGGCCTTCACCTGCAGCGCCTGGTCCTTCTCTTCCTCCTCCTGCATGGCTTTCTTTTTTTCCTGTGGGTGGGTGTGACACACAGGGAGGGACATCAGAACCTTGCCTCCTTGAGACGCATGGGTCTCACTCCAGCCACTGGGTCTGCTTCTCCCTTGGCACTGAAGCAAGGGAAGGGCCCATATAGTACCTGCGATGCAAAAGTGGCCCCACGTGCAGGGCTCATGCCAGTGTCCTGCATTCGGTCCCTCAAGCCCTCAATGTCAAAAAGATGACCGTGTGCTATATAACACTACACGCTGACCAATGATGGGCTGCAGGTGTGACCCACTAGATAAATTCCGGAAGATGTGATAAAGAAGGTGTGGTGGCCCATGCCTGGAGTCCCAACAGGTCCAGGCAGGGGACAGAGAACTTAAGACCACACTTAAGCTTGGGCCATACTGCCAATTCGGAGGTCCTAGAATTTTTTCTACTCCCCCCAAAAATTTTTGGGGTGGGGGGCACGGTCTCCCTTTGCAACCCAGATGGACCTGGAACTTGAAATAGTTCCCCTGCCTCAGCTTCCTGAGCATTGTGGTTATAAGCATGAGCCACCAGGCCCAGCTTTCTGTTTTTTAGGTTGGACTCCGACTCCTGGGCACTGATGAGCCTTCTATTTCAGTCCCCCAGTGGCTGGAAGCACAGACAGACATCACCAAAACTGGCTCCTTGCTTATGCTGAAATGTAGCTCCCTCTGTGATGGCTGACAACATGAGGCTTTGGGCAGGCGACCAGGTTGTGAGGGCTCTCCCTCATGAACGGGGTCAGTGCCTGAAACAGGAGTCCACAGGGCGCCTCTGTGTCCTGTCTGTGCCTTGAGGATTCAGCAGGAAGTTCCGAGGAACCCAACCAGGCACTCTGTCCACAGTCAATTTGTAGATGCCTCAATGCTAGACTTCCGGCTTGTACAGCAGTGACTAATCCATCTGAGTATCTAGACTTCCCAGGCTGTGCTATGCTTGTTAGAGCAGCAGGAAGAGATTAGGCAGGGACATGACTCTGTGCTGCATACAGGGAGCCTGGGGCTCAGAGGGGAAATGACCAGCTCGCAAATGGGATGAGGAGACACAGGTCTGAACCAGTCTCCCAGCTCTGAGCCAGCTGATGCCCACTGTGGGGTTCCCTCACCCGGAAGCGCCTGCGCAGCATGCTATTCAGAGCGAAGTCGTCCTTCCAGGCATTCTGTGCCTCCTGGATGTGGCTGAGTGTAGGCAGGGCCTTCTTCAGTGTGCTGCGGTCGGCCTCGCCATGCTCCAGGCGGAACATGGCATCCGTCTCCAGTTTCTCTTTCTTCTCATGCTCTGCAAGGACCACATAAGCATGACTCTGGGGAAGCCACCTGGGGTCACGTGGGGTGGGCAAGCGTGCAGTGCTCACCTGTGGTCAGCACCTGCTCATTGTCTTCCATATCCCAGCGTTCCTCCTTGCGGCTTGCACCACTCACGATGACATAGTCGCAGTTGGCAGGGTCTGTTTGCATCTCTATGTAGTTGACGCAGAGGTGGCATTTCATTCGGAACCTACAAAGGACCTGGAGTTAGGATGCAGTGATGCTCTCCTGAGACCCCAGAACTACTGTCCGAGCACCCACTGCACCCAGCTCAGAGCTGGGAGAACCCTGGAAAGACATGTGGGCTTACAACCAGAAGAGCAACCAAGAGACTGAGGATGGGGGTCCAAAGTACAGGGCCTGCTCAGCATGCTCCAGTGTTGGCCTTCACTCCCAGTGTGACAAAACCCAACATTTAGTGCTAGGTGTAGTGGCATCCACTTGTGACCCCAGTGCTCCCTAGGCTATACAGTAAGACTCTCTGCCTACAACCAACCACCCAGACACTAAAGCTGGCTCTTTCATTCATTTGCCCATTCCTTGCCTACTTATCCACCCACCTATACATTCATCTATCCATCTACATGTCTGTCCATCTACCTACTAATCTTCCACCCACCCGCTTACCTGCCCACTGGTTCATCTATGGATCCACCCATAGACCTACCCACCAGTCATCCATCCATTTATCCATCCTCTATCTATTCACTCTCCTACTCAACGTGTCACCCACCTTCCCTCTATTGGCTACTCTGTGCCAGGCTGGTGCCAACAGCTGGGGACGATGCTGGCCAGCGGAGTAAGACAACCTGCTCTGGGAGAGGCTGACGCGATGATGGACACGTGCCAGTGAAGAGTGACCGCGTAAGAGGTGATGGCTTTAAGAGAGGTCCCTTTGGGGCTGGAGAGATGGCTCAGCAGTTAAGGGCACTGACTGCTCCTCCAGAGGGCTTGGGTTTCATTTCTTAGCATCTACATGGTGGCTCACAATTGTCTGTAACTCCAAGATTTCAAGATCTGACACCCTCCCACAGAAATATATATAGGTAAAATACCAAAGCACATAAAATAAAAATAAAATTATAAAAAACAAATAAAACCCATCATTTATTTAAAAAAAAGAAAGAAAAAGTCCCTCTGAAGGTAGTGTTTGAGTAGCACAGGGATGGGGCCATTTAGCTTCCTGGAGAAGAGCTTTCTGTGTGGAGGGAGCAGAGGCCGCACGGTCTGAAGCTGAGTGAATGAGGGGCCTGAGCTTTTACTGGGGAAGGTGGGAGCCATGAAGGACTGGAGGAGGAAGGGACAAACCCTGATTGACAGGCCAAGATGGGCAGTTATACAGAGAATTCCCTTCCCCTTCAAGACTCCTCTACGGACCCTTTAACCTGTGTTGGCACACCCGTCCTAAGGTGCCACCAGGAGCTCCTACCTGTAGATTGGAGTTGTGTAGTAATTGCCAACTTTCTTCTTTTCTGCATTGTAGCGCACACCTGAGAGGGCAGGGAGAGAGAGGCTGGGACCAGGCACCTGCATCAGCTTTTCTCTGGGTGGGGGAGAAGCTGGCGGTTTGTTGCCTGGCAGGGCAGGTGCCCTGGAAGGGATGGCACAGGAATTCAAGGTAGGAAGAATGAAGTTTGGGAGGCACTGGAGTACCCAAACCATAGGAAAGTGTGGACTGGACCAGGAAGGCCCAGATTTCCAATCCTGCTTTCACTGTGTGCCCCTAAGCAAAGCTCGTCACTCAGGGCCTGTTTCCCACCTAGTCAACAGAGACGATGGCTATTCTGATGACACAGGACTCTGGGAGTAAATGCCAATGGAGAGCTGGGTGTGGGGTACACCTGAGAGTGCAGCATTTGGGAGGCAGAGGCAAGGTGGAGTTTGCCTGGGTGCTTAGCTAGACCCTGTCACAAGTAAGTAAATACACACAGCCTGAATGAGGGTAAACTTACTTTCAACGCTCCTTTCACAAATGTCGGTTTTCCCTGGGAGGTGATGTAGTCTCCCTTCTACCGTGAGTGACAGAATCTGATGGGACAACCGAGACTGAGTGCTACTGATGGCCTGACCTGGCCGTCTCCTCTCTGGGGCAGCTGCATTGGTTCTGGCTGGAGGTGCTCATGGTGTCTCGAGTGGTTCAGCTCCCACTGCTCTCAGTGCTGGGAACAGGATCCAGGGTCTTAGACCTGCCCTGGGCCTAGTTTCTCTGTCCCTGTGGTCTGAGCCCCGCAGGTTTTCTCACTTCCCTTGTCCTTTCCTTTCCACAGCCACCTTGTCTCCAGGCACTGTGCATCTGGCTGACACCCCCACTTCCTGGCTCCTAGCTGACCCCTGTCTAAGGCAGGCCACAGACACAATGTCTCTGCCCCATAGCCTACCATAGCAACATCTGTCCTTGATTTTTTTTTCTGTCCTGGTGCTAGATCCAAACAGAATCCCGGCCCTGCCCTTACCCAGTGGTAGGTTCTAAGATCCTGCTCACTGCAGAAGGGTCCTGCCCCTACCCAGGATAAGCAATTCCAAGATAAGGCTCAATGACAGGCCTTGCTAGGACTCTTGGATAGCTGGACAGGGCATACATGGCTCCTGTGTAACAGCCCTGGAACTTGCTTTGTAGACCAGGCTGGCTATGAACTCACAGAGATCTGCCTGCCTCTGCCTCCTGAGTGCTGGGATTAAAGGTGTGTGCTATCATTGCCCAGCTTCATTTGCTTGTTCTATGATGAACCAGTCCTCATCCATCATTGCCTACCTATCATACCCATCCACCATCTTTTATCTTTCATTCATCTGTGCATGTATTTTATTTTGAAGCTGAACCCAAGGCCTTGCATATGCCGGACAAACATCTACCACATATCATACCCAACCCTCACTTTTCTGAGACAATGTTTCATCGTGTAGTTCAGGCTAGCTTCTAACTTGCCATTCTGCCTCAGCTTCTCTAGCCTGGAATAACATGTGTGCTACCAAGCCTGGTTGTAGCTTTATAATAAACCAGATGTGTTTTATTATAAAAACACATTTTTATACGTAGATGTGTTTCCGTCAGTTCTACCAGCTGTTTCAGATGGCTGCGGAATTCTGAGCAGGATTCATTGGTCAGTCCTAGGAAAAGCTCTTTGGGGCTGGGGAGGACTTTAGAGTCTATTGGGGTGGTCCTCAGAACAGTGCTCCCCTCTGGGGATTGGATGTGATCACGAGGCAGGGCCTGACAAGACTGAGTGCATTATCGACTGCTTGGCTAGTACTGGCTGCTGCAGAACTGCTTGCTGCGGGGGCAAACCTCACCACCAGGAATCAGAACAGATGGCGTCTGTGAGGTTCTGTGGTTGTCCTGGCTAGTTTTATGTCAACGTCACATAAGTTAGAGCTATCAGAGAGGAGGGAACCCCCAACTGAGAAAATTTCTCCGCAAGATCCAGCTGTAAGGCACTCAATTAGTGGTTGATGGGAAGGGTCATCCCACTGTGGGTTGGGCCATCCCTAGGCTGGTGGTCCTGGGTTCTATAAGAAGGCAGCCACGAGGACCAAGCCAGAAAGCAGCACCCCACCATGGCCTCTGCATCAGCTCCCGCCTCAAGGTTCCTGCCCTTGCTGCTTTTGATGAAGAACTGTTATGTGTCTCATCACGACACAGTGACCCTAACTAAGGCAGTGGTGTAATGGTGAACAGCGGACGCTCTGAATCCAGATGGGACGGGATGGGGTGGTGAGACAGCTTGGTGGAAAGGTGTCTGCTGCCAAACTGGACGGCCTGAGCTCAGTCACTGGAAACAGCACAGCAGAAGGAGAGAAGCGACACCCGCAAATGCTTCTCTGACTTCCATAATTCTGACACACACACACACACACACACACACACACACTAATCAAATTAAAAGAAGACGGGATGGTATGGACTGCTGTAGTGTGGGAACAGAGGGAAACTGAGGCATTTGTCCACATCCCCAGGAGGGTCTCTGCCCAAGTGTCGTGCTGCTGACCCTGTGGCTCAGCTGCGACAGTGAGATGGGAGCGGAGCGCAGCCCCAGCCCTCTGTCTGGAACATATGCTGCAGGAAGCACCTTGAACACACACAGGTGGGCCTCACCCCAGCTTCACTTTACAGACTGGGAAACTGAGGCATAAAGTCCAGCTGGTGGGTAAAGGTTGCCTGCTGGCGACTGGCAGGGACAGGGTCTGGATCCCAGGGCCTAGCCTTCTCGTACTCTAGCTTGGGGACCGGCCACCTTCCGATTTGGCCTTGGGGCTGACACTATCTCCAGTGTCTCAGAGCACCTGGCACAGGGGGCTGGAGGGGCAGGCAGGTCACAGGTGACGGTGAACTCACTCACCCATGCCGATGTGGTTCTTGCAGCCATCACACCAGATGTTGTACGGCATTTCAAATCTAAAGCAAAGGCAAGGCTTTTCAATGTTGCTTTTCTTACACTTACTTATTTACCCATTGTATGTGTGGCAGTCACAAGACAACGTTCATGAGTTGGGTCTTTCCTTCTACTATGTGGGTTCTGGGGATTGAATGAAGGGGCTTGGCTAGGCAACAGATGCCTTCACCCACTGAACCATTGCTGCTCCCCCTTTCTCTTAAGGCATATTCTGGCTATGTTACCCAGGCTGTTCTTGAACTCCTAGACCCAAGTGATCCTCCTGCCTCAGGTCATCTAGTATCTGGGAGGCCCTGGCTGGCCACTCTTCCTTCTGTGGTCATGTCCTTGCGCATCACTCTGTGGCTCGTCCCACGCGGAGGAAGAGTCTGACCCCAGCCCTGGAGTCAGGATCCACACTGGGCAATTGAAGGGGAAGAAGGGACAAGTGTGACAGGTCTGGGTCTGGCCTTTAGAATCCTGGCGCTTTTGCAGGCTCTTTTGGAGCCATGATACTGCTGGCCTGCTGGAAGAAGACCCACTGTGGAACCGTCTATCTCTACAGGCCAGGGCCCCACTGACCAGCTGGTCTTCAGCTACCAAGCCCCCACCAATGAAGGAGGAAGACCGAGTCAGGTTCTTCCCAGCCCAGAAGAGGTACCTAGACTTGTTATCAATAGCAAATACTTAATGTTTTGTTATGCAGCAATGGGTGACCGATGCAATGTCTTCCTGCATTATGGAATTAGAACCTTTCAGCGCTGGGCCTATCAATGGGAGAGGGGGTGAGTAGCTTCTTACCGGATGACAAGGATGCCTTGTGACAGCTTCCGAGCCCGTTCTCGAAGGGGGTGGCTGTTGTGGTATCGGTTGAGAGAGCCATGCTGTATGGAAAGGGTGAGTGAAGGTAAGCAAGGCCAAGCTAGGGTAGCTTGTTCCTCAGCTCTTCCTACTGCTGGGGACAAGTGTCTCCCTGGGTAGAAGGGGTTTCAGTCTTACGTCCTACAAGCAACAAAGGAGGTGTGGATGTCTTGGGAAAGCAAATAGCCTGGAGCCAAGGACAGAGCTGCCCTTGGTATCTGAAGGAAGGGGTTCCAGGAGCCCCCAGGGACACCAGAGTTGAAAGAAAGACTTCCTGCTTGATCATAGCAGGGCTTTTTAGGCAATGCCATGCTAAGTGGGAGAGCCTGCACTCATCCTCCAGGTACCTTGGAGTCTTCTCTAGTAACACTTGGTCCCTGAGGCTATGGGGGTCATTGAGGCTGCTTACCTTCTCGGGGTTGAAGTCTGGGGGGTAGTACTTGTTTTGGCCTTTCCTTTCACCCTGAAAACAGAGGGGAACCATGTATCAGAGAAGGTAATGCAGGGACCCCGGGACACGCTAGATGTTCTATCTAGTATCTGACCTACAGTGGGAACTAGGCTGAAAAACCACTTGTTATAGCTTTGGGAAATGCCCTAAGGCCACACTGTTTTGCGCATTCTTGGGGACTGCAGGCTGTGGTGAAGAAGTGGGATGGCCACTGACTCCTAAAGGTTTTAAAGCAGTGTTTCACGCAGCCCAGCTGGTCATGAGGTGACCAGCTGAGACTAGCCATGACCCTCCTGCCTTCCCCTCTCAAGGCTGGTACCATGAACGTGCACCACACCTGGTTAATGGGTACTGGGGATGGAATCCAGACCTTATGCTAGGCTCTTTAATACAGTTCCTCATGCTGTGGAGATCGTCAACCATAAAATTACTTTGTTGCTACTGTTTTGAATAAATGTAATCTTGCTAATGTTTTGAATCATAATGTGAATACCTGCTATGCAGGATATCTGATATGTGACCCCACAAAGGGTCTCGACCCATAGGTTGAGAACTGTGGATCTAGACTGAGAAGTGTAGTCTTTACCCATCATCCAGGGAACTTCTCTTAGCTACCACTCTTAGAGACCACTGCAGAAAACCACAGCCAGTCAATACTCAGAGTGGTGGGGCCCAGTCCCAGCGAGTACATCTGCAAAACACTCCCATACCTAAGGCTTAGGGAACTCTGTGGAAGAGGGGGCAGGAAGGCTGTGAGACCGGAGGACCAGGGAGTCTGCTGTGAGATTGTGTATCCTAGAAACATCAGAAGTTACATCTGCAAAGTCTCAACCACATGATCACCCAAACGTGAGTTGAACAAGGACACCAACAAACTTGCCAAAGTGGGTAATGACCACGAGGCCTCAACAAAGAGCTACAGGCAAAAGAGGAAAGCTGAGAGCAGGAGAGGCAGCTCTCCCCAAGGAGAACACACCAATGGGTTGTCCAGCCAAACGGTCAGTCCTGAAAACATACACACGCATGACATTATATGGACTCAACAGATTATATTTGGGAATACACATGTATGTACAATACTTTATCCACATAAGAAAGAGTGACAAAGAAGGAGGCCATGAATTTGAAGGCGAGCTGGCAGGGATATATGAGAGAGTCTGGAGGAAGAAAGGGAAGGGAGAAATGTAATTAAATATAATCTGAAGAATAAACTACAGCAAAACATGGTCCAGTGCTGTGTGCACAGCGCAGGGGCAAAGCACTTGCCTAGAGTCCTGGGCCAGCCCTGCCTTTAACACCATGCTGCGTGTAAAGCCAGACAGGACGGGAGAGCGAAGAGGGAAGGACAAAGAGTGACTATAGGGCTGAAGAGATGGGGGATGAGGGTGTCACCTGGCTCTGAAGCCTGGGACCCACATGGGGGAAGGGGTTGACCACCACATGCATGTGCACCCACTCTACGATGAATAAATAAGTACAGTTCTATACATTTGTAGAGGACTGACTGATCAACTTAGCACTCAGGCTCCGTTCAGAGGAGACAGCCTCCTAGAGCTGCACCAACAGAGCGGGCAGGACCACCTTACACACTTCCGGTGGCTAATGCGGCTCAGGAGTGCCTGCCCGGCAAGCACGAGGCCCTGGTTTCCGTCCCAGCTCTGTAGCAACGAGGCATTATCCCAGCACTAGGATATGGGTCTCTGAGGCACAGGGTCAGGAGTTTATGATCATCCTCGGCTAAACAGTATCAGAAAGGAAGGGAAGGGGCAGGGAGGGAGCAAGATCTAGATGGAGAGAAGACCTGCTGGGTGGTGATCCGAGTGCCCAGCAAATGTCTGCCACCACTACGAACAGCCATCAATAGCTACCACCCAGGAGCCTGGGAGAAGCAGGGCTGCCTGGAGGCTGTGCTGGTGCCTAGGAGGAACCCAGGCTTGGGAATCTTCTACTCACCATCTTGGGAGCTGCCCACGGGTCCTCACTAGCAAGGGTGCAACTGGGAAGTGGCCTGGTCAATGTATGCAGTGGTGGGGTGGACCCTCCTATGGGGCCTGCAGAGGCCACAGGCTGCCCTGTAACAGTGTGGCTGTATGGCGGTCTGGCTTGGCTCTGCCTATTTCTTGAAGTTCACAGTGGTTGAGTTGTGACCTGGCACTGAGTCTCCACAGGGTGAGGAGCATCCAAGGACAGCCTGGAGGGAGAGAGGAAGGAGGCAGAAAGGGTTTAGAGAAGCATATGGCTCCAGATTTTATGCTGGGGTGATCAAGTAGGGATGGTGGTCTGTGTGCTAGCTGCCAGGGGCTCCTTTTACATTTTCCTATTAAAAATTGATTGTTATGTGCCTGTGTGTGTGTGTGCATGGTGTGCCAAGCATGTGAAGGTCAGAGAACAACTCGTAGGAGTCATTTTTCTCCTTTCCCCACTTCAACTTTTCATCAAACTCAGGTTGTAGGCTTGGTGGAGTCAATGACCAGTCTCACTGGCCCAGCAGGGGTCTCCTATAATAATATATACTAGCATGCCATGATCCCTTGGCCTCCGGAAGCTCTCAGTCGAGTTGATAACCAAACCTACAGAGCCTACTGCCTCCCAGCCTTTGCTCTCTGAGGTCACCTACCCCTCTTCTTTCTCTGTTCTGGTCTAGCTGACTTCCTGGCTATCTGCAGAAGCCAGGCAACTGGACTGTTCCTGAATTACTGGGATGGACTCAGCCTCACAAAGGCTAAGACAGTACTCTACCACTGAGCCCCATTTCCCTGCCTCTCATTAGGGGATTCTAGGCAGGGGCCCCAGCACTGGGCTATAGCCCTAGGTCCAAAGATGTAGCTTTTGTTGTTTCTCTTGAACGCCAGAGGCCTCATTCAATCACCCAATCTAAAGTCACTTCTTGGAGCCAGGTGTTAATTCTTATAATCCCAGCAACCAAGAATAACAGGACTGAGATAGGAAGAGACCAAATTTGAAACCAGTATGGGCAATGTCAAAATAAAACTAAAACAGTTTGGAAATGTAGCTCATGGGGACTGTGCTTGCCAAGCACGCAGAAGATCCTGGGATCCATCCCAGTACTGAAAAATAAATGAATAAGTTAATTAAAAACAAAAGTAAAGAGCTGGGGAGTGGTGGTGCATGCCTTTAGTCCCAGCACTTGGGAGAAAGAGGTAGCCTGGTCTTCAGAGCGAGTTCCAGGACAGCCAGGACTGTTACACAGAAAAACCCTATCTTGAAAAGCCAAACCAAATAAATAAATAGAAATAAAAAAAATAAAAAGGATAGAGATAAGGCTTAGTTATTATAGTGACCATGACTGTTTAGCATGCAGGACGTCCCGAGTTCTACCGATTACATCAACCGCGTGTGGTGGCACAAGCTCAGCACTCAGAAGGTGGAAGCAGGAGGATCGAGTTCAAAGCCAGTCTGCACAACAGGAGACCCTGTCCTGAGATAAATGCTGGATGGGCAACAGAGACTCACCTAAATTAAAGAACGGTCATGCTGGGAGGAGGGGACAGCCCTGTCAGGGGAGAAGGGGTTCCAGAGTAAGCCCAGGCAGGTAAACCTGCTGTGACAGGATGGGTAACACACTTCTGTCTTCTTACCACTGAATATCCCTGCTCAACTGCCCTAGGCTAAAAGGGTGGATAGCACGTAAAAGATTGACCTTGGGAAAATCAGTGCAGGCCATAGGCAGTTGTGTGAGGGCACAACATGTGTAAGTACAGGCCATAGGCAGTTGTGTGTGTGTGTACATGTGTAAGTGCAGGCCACAGGCAGTTGTGTGTGTGTGCACATGTGTAAGTGCAGGCCATAGGCAGTTGTGTGTGTGCACGCATGTAAGTGCAGGCCACAGGCAGTTGTGTGCGCATGTGTAAGTGCAGGCCACAGGCAGTTTTGTGTTTCTCCAAATTTACGTAGGTTTTGGGTTTCCAGGACTGTGTGGCAGGTGCAGTGACACACTGAGCCACCATTCTGGCCCCAATTTTATTTTTATTGGTAAGTTTGAATTACACATAAGTGTAACCTGTCTTCTGATAGTCTCAACGATTTACACTTGATCTTTACCAGAAGGCTCAGATGTGGTTCCCAACCACTTAAAACTTGAAGACTGGGGCCCACATGGTGGAAGGAGAGGACAGATTTGATCTCCACGTGTGCCATGGCATATACTATGTACATGAATGCACACAAAATGAATAGATAAAATGTAAAACAAACGGTTTTCTTTGCTGTTTTGATTTTTCAAGACGGGTTTCTCTGTGTAAGAGTGCTGGCTGTCCTGGAAATCGCTCTGTAGACCTTGCTGGTCTCAAACTTAAAGATTCACCTGCCTCTGTCTCTGGAGTGCTGGGATTAAAGGCGTGTGCCACCACTGCCCGACTTGAGAACTTCTTTAAAAAAAGATTTATTTTTAAATTGTATGTGTATGTGTGTGTGTGTGTGTACGCGCATGTGCGCACACAGCCACAGCGTGTAAGAGAGGATGTCAGATTCCCTGGAGTTGGAGCTAAAGGCCACAGTGAGTCACCTGACATGGTACTGGGAACTGAACTCGGAGCCTTTAGAAAAGCAGTATGTCTCTTAACTGCTGAGCCATCTTTCCACCCCAAGCTTAAAAAAAAAATCATTGTGTGTGTCCAGGTACAGGCGTGTCGGTGTGCGCAGGTCAGAATTGTGTGTGTCCAGGTACAGGCGTGTCGGTGTGCGCAGGTCAAAGGGCAACTTTGAGGAGGCAGTTCTCTCTATCCACCACGTGCGGCCAGGTTGTCAGGCTTGGTAGCAAGTGTCCTCACCTACTGAGCCATCTTGCTGTCCCCTCAACCAAATACTTAACTGCCTGCCCAGGTTTGGGGTCACAGCGGCCTGGGTCTCTGACTTTCGCGGAGCTCCCACTTCTTCACCAGTCAGGAGGAAACAAGGTCCAGGGCATGACAGTGCATGCCTCACGCACTTAGGGAGCAGAACCAGGGGCACAGGCTGAGTTCCAGGACAATCTGCTCTACACAGCAAGGCCAGGGCAGCCAGAACTACACAGTGAGACCCTACCTCAAAAAGCAAAAATGATACAAACAAAAGTTGAAAATGGGGGTATTGACAGGAGGAATGAATTTGGGGCTTGTTGTAATGACATAAGTGTATGGGGACTGCCTATAGTGTAGATGCCCAGCTTGTGAGTCAGCGTGTGTCTGGGGTCTGTTTTACAATGTTTAACCAGTTTGTTTTGGGGACACGCCCCTCTATGGAGTCCAGATCCTCCAGTGTCACCTTTTGAAGCCTTAAGGTGGTTCATCACCATCGGGAGTACCACAGGCAGGTTACACACAGGCTGCTCGGCGCATGCTCAGGGATGAGGTAGGCCATCAGAGCCAGGGATCACTCCTGACCTCACCAGCCTGCACAAACGACAGCCTACCGGCCTCTCTGCTGCTTCCTAGCTGCCTGACTCCGGGCCAGCTGCACTGGGCCTCACTTTTAGAAATCAGGTGGAAAAAAAGGAGTTTTCTACAGGATGGAGCTGCCGAGGCTGCGCCTGGGAGTCGTGGCAGGTGTTAAGCATTGGGAAGGAAGCGCATGGGACTACTAACAATTTTAAAAATGATTAAGTTATGTGCATGTGTGTGTATTTATGCACAAGTGAGTGCAGGTGCTCGAGAGGGTAGAGGGTTGATTCGCTGGAGCTCAGGCAGCTGTGAGCTCTGAGACCTGAACCCCAGTCCCCTGCAAGGGCAGCACAAGCTTTAACCGGTATGCCAGCTCCTTAAAAATTACACGTTTTCTGTGTGTTGGGGGAGTGTGCCACAAAGTGTGTGTAGGTCAGAGAACACCCCACAAGAATGGATTTTTTTTTTTTTTTTTCACCATGTTCAGGGTCGAACTCAAGCCGTCAGGCTTGGTCGCCCGGCGAAGCCACCTCGCCGGCCCTCAAGCTACTGTTTCTAAGCACCATGTTCCACACTTGGGCTTGGAGGGCTCATCTTCGGCATGAAGACGGCTAGGGGCCCTGGGAACCCGCTCGCGTCCGCAGGTCTCCCGCGCCAAGCCGCAGGGGTGGGATTCATGTCCTGCCACCCCCGTCGCCGCCGCGGACCGCTCCGCACCCCGTACCTACCTGCCCTCCTCCTGACGTCACGCCGGCCGCCACCAGCCCGGAAGCACACCCGGCGCCGAGAACGCAGAGAGCCCGCCTCCGCGGAGCGAAGACGCATGCGCGAGGCGGGGCCAGGCACTTTCGCCATCTCGATTGGCTGAGATTCTCGCAGGCAGACCAATCCAGGCCCGTCTAGCTGGAAAATCCCGGTTGGCCTAGCTTGAAGCTCCCCGCCGGTCATTGGCTTTGAACATCTGACCGGAAACGGAAGTGGACTCATTTCTTTCGAAGATGAATTCCACTTCTGTGGAAGTTCCGGAAGCGTGAGTGAGGAAGTCGCGGGCCGGGTCTTCCGGGGGGCGGAGACTCGCCTTCCAGAGCAGGGGGGAGGGAGTCGCTGGCTTCCAGCTGCAGACGGGATCCTCCAGGTCACCCCGGCTGTCCTCGGGGCCATGGTGCAGCCGAGACTTTGGGCGACCCCCAGGTGAGCGGCGACTGCGCCGCGGCGGACCGGGTGCATGCCGGGTAGCCGGCGAGGATGCAGCGAGCATCCCGAGCGGCCGCCGCTGCGGCAGCCGCAACCACAGCGCAACCTGAGGACGCGGTGCCAGCGGCTGCCGAATTTTCCCCTGCAGAGAGCCAGAGGAGGAAAAAAACAAAGAAAAGAAGCCAAAATCTCGGCTTCGTTCGTTTTTTGAGCTGTTCAAAACTAATTTGTTTATGAAAACGCCCTGCGCCTGTAATCGGAACAACTGGAGGCGATGGATCCGACCCCTGCTCGTACTTATTTACGTAATTTCCATCCTCGTTTCGGTTCCCTTCGGTGTTTGGGAACTTCAAAAACTAAAGGTAGGAGGGTCCAGCACCTCTACCCTTTCCTACGCTAGTTGGCAGAATCCCTTTGTCTGCCCTCTCATGCTTGGGGTCTGGAAAACATTTCGTCTTTGAACATACAGACCCGTCTGATTTCATTTTGCCGCTACAACTGGAGGTGGGACCGGGTGGAGAAAATAGTTAATGTTGCTGCTTAGAATGCTTTGCCGATACCCATCAATTCCCAGAGAACTCTTCTTGAAATCAGATCTGCTGTGCAGATATTGGTCTTAACCAGATAAAAATAAACTACCTTGAAAGCTACGTTCTGGATTTTAGAAGCTCTTCCTGAAACAAAAGGATTCCTGTTTGACTTGCTAATTGTTTTTATGTTTGAAGTTATGTCTTTTGTTTCTTTAATGGGATAAAGTCTCATGTAGACCATGCTCTTTGGAATTTGCCTTGTAGTCTAGAGTAAACCTCCAAGCACATTCTCAGCGCGCTTCTGATTATTGAAGGCTGGGGATGGAACCCAGGGCTGTGTGCATTTGAGGCAAGCAGGCATTCTCCCATCTGAGCGAAATTCCCAGACTTGAAGTTACTCCTCAGTCAAGGGGAAAGTTTTACTAAAGTTCCTTGTGTATTCATTTCTCCTTCCTTCCTTCCTTCCTTCCTTCCTTCCTTCCTTCCTTCCTTCCTTCCTTCCTTCCTTCCTTCCTTCCTTCCTTCCTTCCTTAAGTGTATTTGTTGGTGTATTCGTGGGATGGCCCCCTTGTGGAGGTCAAAGGACAGACAAGTTGAGGGAGTTGGTTCTCTCCTTCCTTCTTGAGTGCTGAGTGAGGACGGAGCACAAGGGGTCAGTGCAGTGTTGGAGGCAAGCACCTTAGCGGCGCCATCTCTCTGACCCACCCTTCCTTATGTGTCGATGTCATGTTGTGACATTAGTAAAGCATTGCAGGCTGGATACCTAACATATCCATAATACATGTATAAAGGGAACTTAGAATTATTGATTAATTAATTAATAACCAGAAAGTACTTTCATTGAGAAACACTTATTTTGGAAGAGTTATGACATGCCATGTAGATGACCCCCCCTTTGATTGTGGAAAATATTTTAGTTAAACAATGTGTCTAGACATATTTGTAGGGTGCTTTTGTTCCCTAAACTTTTATTGGCTTCTCTTATAGTCCATATAGCTAGTTCAGGCTATTAAAATATGACATTAAATATTTCTCATTTGTTTTTAGCTTATTTGAAATTTGTTGTCCAAATTTGGGTATAGCAATCTTAATATAAATATAATTTCCTCATTTAGTAGTCCTTGGAATATAGTATAGGAAGGTAAGTGAAATGTGTACCATTTCTACTTAAGACTTCTCTCAGTTGTGAGCTGCAGTTTCAAAGCACCTCTAACCTTTCAGACCAATTCTGATCTGCAGTGTAAACTGCCAACACCCCAAGTCAAGTCCCTCCAGTCCTGATAGGGATGTCTAATGGAGGGTGTGCAGGTGAGCCTGTCGTACTGCACTGGATATGCAAGTCTAGGCCTCAGAACCGCTTCAGCTGTAGATACTTGTCTGTTCTCTCTGCCCTAAGAAAATGCCATAAGCTGGACTGTGAAGATGGCTCAGCAGGTAACGCAATAGCCAGGCAAGCCTGACCCTGAGTTCCCCCTCTATAGCCCACATGAACGATGTCTAAGGCAAGAGGAAGGTAGACACATAGTTGCCAGAAGCTTGCCAGCCGTCTGGCCTGGCATATGCAGCACAGCAGCAGAAACGAGAGGCCCTGGCTCACAAGGTGGAAGGAGAGCTGATTTCCCAGAGTTGTTCTCTGACCTACACACCTGTACTCACATGTGCACACCTGCACTCACACATGCACACCTGTACCCACACCTGCACTCACATGTGCACACCTGTGCCCACACCTGCACTCACACACGTGAAAGCACATGTTTATGAACTGAGTGCCTTCAATAGGCATTTATCTTTTCACAGTCTTGAAAACTATTTTGGAGTCAGATGTCATGGGGGCCAGAGGAGTTGCTTTCTGGGGAGGGTGCTCTCAGGTCACAGGTGGCCATGCTTTTGCTGAATCTTCAGGTTGTAGACCGATATCATTTTGCGATCACCAGCCCTATGAGACTATGACCTCATTTTACCTAAGTCACTTCCCATCAGCCTTATGCCCAAATATGACCGTTGGCATTCGAGGTTAGGTTTCAACCTCTGAAAGGGGAGCACACCTAGGTACTCCCCTAGGTGTACTCCTAGGTATAGTCAGACTTCAGTGTCCGCAGATAAAGAGTGCTTTAGATCAAGGACGCAGAGAAGGAACAGGGGCAAAGGACCCGGCACCAGTATTTCACAGGAAATTACAAAGAACAAAGTGAATGCCCGGGAAGGAGGGTTTCGGGGAACATTTTGACTGGTGTCCATTGTTGCCACCCTGTCTCACGTTTCACAAGTAGAACGATCATTGAGAGCTCAGTGATTTCACTGGAGTTGAAGGACTAAAGCCAGAACAGATTTGTTCGAGTGGGAATGTGTGCTAGAAACTTAGAATCCGGAGAATCTTTGAGTTTTGAAGATCTGACTCCGAAGGGCCCTGAGAAATGATAGCACAATGCGCAGAGAAGACTGAGGTTACAAAGGCTTTGTTTTGTGTTTGAGGTTAGAGGTATTAGCTAGAGCATATCCTCAAGAGCGCTCTCATTCATTCTGTAACTATGATTTTATTTAACCCTCTGAGAAATGCCGAGTACAGGAGATTCCCTTTGTGGACGAGGACACTGAGGCAGAGAGAAGTGCCCATGGCGCTGCCGTGCTGTGGCACGTGACTGCAGCGGTGGCTGTGGTGGCTTGTTTTTCCTGTCGCGTGGTTTATGACTGCTCGACATGGAACTTTCCTCCTAGCAGTACTCTGAGGACACTTGGTCTGCATCAGTCCTTGGCACACAGGGTGCTGGTCCTCTACTCAGACACGATCGCAGTGGGCAAAGATAGTATGGGAATGTTTTGTTTTGTTCGAGGAGGGTTCTTTTGGTTGTCCTGGAGCCTCCCAAGTCTTTGAGACTAAAGGTGTGTGCTCTCACACCCCTCTAACTCCAGGTCCAAGGACTCTAGCGCCCTCTTCTGGCCTCAGCAAATGCCCACACATGCACACCCACACAGACACAAACATATTAGAATTTTTTAAAAAGTAAATCTTTTAAAAAAATTGTCACTAATTATTTTGGAATTGCCAAGCAAGATTAGAAATCAAATGAAAACATAAGAAATAAAAATATTGATCTTTATAGTTTTAATATCAGAATCTAAACTAATGTGTTCTTTTGTTTTTCAAGGTTGGAATACACACTGAAGCATGGCTTATTGCTGGTATCTTTCTGCTGCTGACAATCCCTGTGTCCCTCTGGGGGATTCTGCAGCACTTAGTGCATTACACGCAACCAGAACTTCAGAAACCTATTATAAGGTCAAATCTTAATATATTTGCTACTACTAGTGTTGACGGACATAATTCATAAACATGATATTAAATGTTATTGTATGGTTTACTTTCAATAGGATTCTTTGGATGGTCCCAATATACAGTTTGGATAGCGTAAGTATATTTTATTGTATTAAGAATTCCTGGGCTGGAGAGATGGCTCCTCTCTCTCTCTCTCTCTCTCTCTCTCTCTCTCTCTCTCTCTCTCTCTCTTTCATCTCACTTTATTTCTGGCTGTCCTGGAACTCACTCTGGAGACCAGGTTGACCCTGAACTTACAGAGGGCTCCCAGTCTTTTGACAGAGGTTTCTGTCTCCCCCAGTCCTACAGCTGTTCAGTCCCAAAGAAACACACAGAACTACATTAATTATGAACTGGTTGGCCTATTATCTCGGGCTTCTTATTAACTAATTCTTATATCTTACATTAGCTCGTAATTCTTGTCTGTGTTAGCCACATGGCCCAGTACCTTCTATCAGTGAGGCAGTTTCATCTTGTTTCCTCTGCAGCTGAGCGAGGACTGCAGCCTGAATCTTTCCTCTTCCCAGAATTCTCCTGTTCTCGTCGCCCCACCTATACTTCCTGCTTTATTAAAATACAGTCGACAGGGTACAGACCATTGTCCCACAGCACCAGTCTGTCTCCCTAGTGCTAGGATTAAAGGCATATACCACTGCAACTGGCTAAGCTCACTTTTTTTTAATGTTGGCAAAGATGATAATGTAATGAAAAATGAAGCTGTTTCAAATATTTTTAATGTGTAGCTCTTTTCCTACGATTGTCTTAAAGACATTTGTAGGCATGTTGCAGGGACGCATCTCTCACCACTACTCCTTAACCTATGCTTGGCATTAATAATAGTGGCAGCCCTGGAGGTTGAGGAGATAGGGGTGCAGATAAGAGAACCTCCATGAGTTCAAGACCAGCCTGGTCTGTATAGTGAGTTCCAGAGTGCAGACCTGGGGTCAGGGGCTGTTTTACATGTTTCTGCTCCAGGGTTGGCTGAACCCATAGATGCAGGTTCTCAAGGATCACTATCATGCTTTTCCATGATTAAGTATTTTATTTGTCACCTCACCCCCCAAAAGAGGAGAAAAAGGAAAGGACAAAAGACTTTCACAGTGGATGTAACTATTGGTGGTTAGTTATAAAGAAAATGGCTTTAGCCAGGTGTGGTATTGCGTACCTTTAATCCCATCCTTCAGGTGGAACTCTGTGAGTTGGAGGCCAGCCTGGTCTACCTAGTGAGTTCCAGAATATCCAGGTTACATCGACCCTGTCTGAAGAAAAAAAAAAAAAAACAAGAAAGACACCCTTAATTTCAGATAATTTGAGAACACAATTTACTTTTTATATTCCTTATTTACCACAGCACTTACCTGTTTTGTTAGCTGTATTGAAGCTGCTTGTTGCACATCAAGGCATGTGTTACAGGGCTGGGGATGCAGCTCAGTGATGGAATGCACCCTTGCATTCCCTGACCTCCTCTCCAAGTAAATCCATTCTGGATTATGTTAGTTTGCAGCAAGCATGGGACACGATTTCCAGGCTCTAGAGTTAGCTTCTGTGAGTGGGGTGAATTCACATTGTGTCGGCGACAGGTCTTTAACGTCTTGTTTTCTCGTAGTGGTTGGCTTTGAAATTTCCCCAAATTGCCATCTACGTGGACACCTTGAGGGAGTGCTATGAAGCTTACGTCATTTATAACTTCATGATATTCCTTAACAACTACCTAGCAATCCGATTCCCCAACGTGATACTCCACCTGGAAGCTAAAGATCAGCAACAACTTCTCTGTCCTCTGTGCTGCTGTCCACCCTGGGCTATGGGAGAGTAAGTATGTATGTCTTTAGTGAGCCTCCGTGTGGGCTTTCAGTATCAGTCAGCTGTTTTTACTGTTAGTTGTTTTGTTTTCTTTTTATGTTGCGAGTGATCACTCCGGTAGAAAAGTTCATCAGTGTATTGTAGGAGAAAACCTTAGAAAACATTTAGTCAGCATCCTTTTTACAGCTGGGAATAGGAGCCTCCGTGACCTTATGTGTGATCACACAGCTGGGACAAAATGACTGACAAGAGCAACGAAGGAACAGAGTTTGTGGGGCCAGTCCATTGTGGTGGGAAGGCACGTGGCCGGTGCACCTGCTGTCAGGAGGCCGAGGAAAGCCGGAGCTCAACTCACCGCCACCTCTGTGCAGTCCAGGCCACAGCCTGGAGAATATGCTGCCACCCTTGGTGGCTCCCTTGTCCCAGGAAATCTTTCTGTGAACACATTCTTACATATGCACAGGTACACAGTTGATCTGTACCTCAGTTTCTCTCCTGGAGTGTGTGTGTTAGACGTTTCACTGTCACTTCTAGCAAAAACGTCTGAGATAATCGGGTTTGTTTGGACCGTTGATGAGCTCATTGGGTCCTGTTGATCTGGGGTATGTCATGGCAAGAGTGGGAAACAAGGAAAGACCAAGGTCCCAGTACTTTCTACTCCTTCTGTTCCACGCCCTGTAAGTGACTTCAATTTGGAGGCTTTGAGATGCTCTGATGTCACTGAATAGTTGAGCTTTGGTGTTCTCTTCTCTTGCAGAATACTGCTTTATCGGTGCAAACTAGGAGTATTGCAGTACACTGTGGTCAAACCGATCACCACTGTGACGGCGTTGTAAGTGAGACCTTTCTGGAGCTGGGTCTTTTTTTTTATCTTCTTGATATATGTCAGGGAATATAGCTTAGTTGATAAGAGTGTTTGCTTTGGGGGGCTGGAGAGATGGCTCAGAGGTTAAGAGCATTGCCTGCTCTTCCAAAGGTCCTGAGTTCAATTCCCAGCAACCACATGGTGGCTCACAACCATTTGTAATGGGGTCTGGTGCCCTCTTCTGACTTACAGGCATATACACAGACAGGATATTGTATACATAATAAATAAATAAATAAATATTAAAAAAAAAAAAGAGTGTTTGCTTTGTATGCACAAAGCCTTGGGTTTAATTCCACAGAAACCAAGTGTGGTGTTTCATGGCAAATAATCCTCGCACTTGAAGGTAGAGTCAGGAGAATTGAGAGTTCAAGGTCAAACTGGGCCCTGTCTTAAAAAATAATTTATGTTCTTAAATGGGAAAAAAACAAGTAGAAAATCAATGTTGATTAATAATTTAAATCCATATATAAAATCTGGATTCTATTACAGTGAACAATATAAGAATTGTCACGAGATTCACATCCTTTTGAGAGCAGACTGTAAAACACAAAAAATAAAATCTCCTTTGGGTTAACCAGACAGATTTATTTTCTACCTTGTTAAGAGTTATTAAGAGGGGAGGGGAGGGAAGGGGGAGGAAGAGGGGAGGAGATGGAAATTTTTAAAGATAAAAAAATAAACCAAAAAAAAAAGTTATTAAGAGCCAGGCAGTGGTGGTGTACACCTTTAATCCCAGCATTTGGGAGGCAGAGGCAGGAGGATCTCAGTGGATTCAAACAAGTCTGGTCTACAGAGTGAGTTTGAGGACAGCCAGGGCCACACAGAGAAATCCTGTCTCAAAAAAAAAGTTTATTGGGAGCACAGTCTTTTACTGGTGCCACCTTTCATCCCAGCACTGAGGAGGCAGAGGAAGCAGATCTCTGTGAGTTTGAGACCAGCCTGGTCTACATAGACCGAGTCTCAAAGACAGACAAAAAACCATTTGATGTCAAAATATGAAACATAATCAACTACCTCAGAAACGCTCCCTTAAAAATATCCAAAGTGTCAATTTATATGATTCCTCTCTTAGACCTCAAAGTTCTACAGCTCACAAAGTAAAGACAGCCACGCTGAAACAAACCAGGTCAGCTCTTTATTCTGCCCTCGAGCTGGAGCAGTTTATGGCTTATGCTTAGTTTGTTTGCTGCTTAGAAACCAGACGAGCGCATAACCCAGTACTTGTGCTAAAAATTACTTTCGAGGTGAGGGGTGGGGGGACTGGGTCTGCAGATACGCATCTGCCAAGTAGTTTACAGGGAAAAGGTGAGCTGGAGTCAATGTTTATCCATCACGCTTTCCAAAATCAGGCCTTGTCTTTTGGAGTTAGTGATGATTCTCTAGTTTAATGATGCTGAGTTTGTCATTCCTTTTAAGTTAGAAGGAATAATTATATCATACACATGTAGAAGAATGTTTCTCTGTCCATGACCAGAGTCAAGAGATGGTCCATAGCACTGCTGAAGTAAATGGTCTCAGAATTCTTAAGTGTGTGTTCAGGGCTGAGAGCACGCAGTGGTTAAGAGCACCCCATACTCCTGCAGAGGACTTGGGTTCAGTAAAATCTAGGGCCAGCGTGGCCAGCACCCTTTTCTGTCCACCAAAGGCACAGCGTACACATTGTGCTCAGGTCTGCATGCAGTAGAACATTCATATACATAAAATAAGTCTCTAAAGGAGACATATTAAGATACGGGTTTGCTTGGTTAGTCATAACGATTTTTGCCATTTTTAAGGGTATGTGAGATTGTTGGTGTCTACGGTGAAGGGAACTTTAGTTTCTCCAACGCTTGGACTTACTTGGTTATATTAAATAACCTGTCACAAGTGGTAAGTAAATCATCATTCCTCGTAGCTGTACTAAGTTAGTTTCTGTGCTGAGTGTTATTAGGCACTTTTCTTGAGGAAAATATTACTTTTTTCATTTGTACATGGATTATTTGCAGATGATATGATAGTATACATAAGTGACCCCAGGAACTTGAAACAGCTTTAATGTATATAAAAGTACAGTAATGTGTTCATGAATGATTTGGTGATTACATGCACACCTGTTTGCCCTTGTTACAGCACAGCTGTGGGTAAGAGCCTTGTGTGCTTCTAAATGAGCAGAACACAACACAGCCTGTTCAGTTGGAGGGAAAGTCTAATTGGTGCAAAAGGATAAAGTTAAAATAAAAATGGAAGGATTCACCAGGTGGTGGTGATACAGTCCTTTAATCCCAGCATAAAGACAAATCTCTGAGTTTGAGACTAGCTGGGTCTACAGAGTGAGTTCCAGGACAGCCAGGGCTACACAAAGAAACCCTGTCTCAAAAAAAAAAGAAAGGAAGGGAGGATTTTTCTCTGTGTAACAGTTCTTCTAGCTGTCCTGGAACTTGCTTTGTGGACCTGGCCTCAAACTCAGAGATCTGCCTCTCTCCACCTCCCAAGTGCTGGAATTAAAGGCATGCACCACCACTACCCGCCAAGACTGAAGTTTTAAAAAAAATGGGTGCTGGTCTAGGAACTCAAGGGCTGTAAGGAGTGTCTTTGGGTGGTGGTGCTTCCTACAGTGTAGTAACTGAAATACAGTGGCCCACACACAGTGTTGGAAGTTTATAATGGTTCCGGGCATGGCAGCGCATGCCTTCAATCCCAGAAGGTGGGAGGCAGGGGCAGGCGGATGTGAGTGTGAGGCCAGCGTGGTCTACAAAGTGAGTTCCAGGACAGCCAGTGCTACACAGAGAAACCCTGTCCCAAAACACCCAAAACAAACAAAACAATTTTTAATGGAAATAAATGTGGTATGTCTCCAGAGATTTCGCTCATGTTTGCCTTCATGACCCGTAGTCCTTTTTCTGGAAATGTAGTCTAAAGAAATGGTCAGAAGTGCTTTTGCCTTCTGGGATGTAATACCCATGATAAGAAAGGACTGGAAACGCTCTTCATTGTGGGCATAGTGTGTTCTTCCCATTGGCATTTAGATAGATATTCAAACACACAAAAGTTAGCTACTTTTAGTTGCAAACAATATTGGGGAACAAAATTTTCTTTTAGTTCATGACATATGTTAGAAAATTGGGTTGTGACTGGTGGAATATGGGGTGTTTGCCTAGCACACATAGCCCCGGGTGTGATCCCAGCCTAAGAGGGTAGCAGTTCCTATGTACAGAGAAATGGCTCAGTGCCGACAGTCAGTTTGTTTTGGTTTTTGTTGTTACTATTGCTTTTAAGTTTTTGAGACAGGGTTTCTCCATAGTTTTGGAACCTGTTGTGAAACTTGGTCTGTAGACCAGGCTGGCCTCGAGGTCACTGAGGTCCACCTGCCTCTGCCTCCTGAGTGCTGGTATTAAAAGTGTGCGCTACCACCGCTAGCCCCTCGATTTCTTTTTTAACAGTACTAGAGCTAGAACCCAGGGCCTGTTAGCGTAGGACACGCACCTTGCTTGGCCCTGACTCCACTGCAAGGATCTGAAGAAGGATCCTTACTGCTTTCCTATGCTGGAGTAGTTTAAATGAGCATAAAATGTCTTATCATTTTAATGGGGAAAGTAAGCTTTCAGAGATGCTTCTTGCTGTTGAAGTCCTGGTTGGTTATGAGAACTGACTCTAACGTCATGAACATTTATTCTAAGAAGTCAGGCCAGCTAGACTAACAGACTGCTCTCAGGGAAATTTGTATGATGTAGATTTCATGGTCACAATTTTATTGAAACTATACTTATCTAATGTGTTGATTTATAAACCGTGTATGTGTGTGTGTGTGTTGTGTAAATGTTACACAAGAGACTGGCTAATAATAATAATTGAGTTTTTATAAAAGTGACGGTAATTTGTATTTAAAAGCTTAACGGGTATGTTTCCCTTTTGACTGAAGGAAATCTTTTCTTCTGTTCATGTCATTTGTTTATTGCTTGAGTTACAGTATGTGAATACTTAGAACATGTTCAGGGAAAATGTTACATATGTCTTGAGAAATTTCACATGTATACCTCTGCACTAACGTATTAAAGTCACTAAAACATTGACTAATCAGCCTTAAGTTCCACCTGGAAGGTTCCTCTAGAGCAGGCTCTGGTTTCGGCTTTAATAGTCAGTCCCTGTCTTCCTACTGCAGAGTGAGGAATGTTGCTTTTGTTTCTAGTTTGCCGTGTACTGCCTCTGGCTGTTTTACAATGTTCTGAAAGAAGAGCTCAACCCTATAAAACCTGTTGGCAAATTTCTTTGTGTCAAACTGGTAGTCTTTGTCTCATTCTGGTAAGTATTGCATGCTCTTAAATATTCTTTCTTTATAAATGCCAATAAAACTGTTGTTTAAGAGAGTTTTTACAGTAATGTGAAGACAATGCCAGACTCAGTGGTGCTTACCTGTGGTCCCAGCCCTTGGGAAACTGAGGCAGGACCACCAGTTCAAGGCCAGCCTGAACTGGGCAGACGTTCTTGGGCTGGAGAGAGACTCAGCAGTTAGAGTTTGCTGCATATCCAGAGGACCAGTTTGTCCCAGCAGCCGTGAATGGCGACTCACAGCCTCATGTCACTCTAGTTCAAGGGCCCTGAAGCCCTCTTCTGACCTCTGTGACACATGCACATGCTTGCATAGTCTCAGTCTCTTTCTCCCCCTCCCCCCTCTCTCTCTCACACACACACACGAAATTTTTTTTAAAGATTTATTTATTTATTATGTATACAACATTCTGCCTCCATGTATGCCTGCAGGCCAGAAGAGGGCTCCAGATCTCATCACAGATGGTTGTGAGCCACCATGTGGTTGCTGGGAATTGAACTCAGGACTCTTAACCTCTGAGCCATCTCTCCAGCCCCTGGAAATAAATTTTTTAAACCCATCCGTTTAGCTTTTGTAAGATTTACAAAAACAGGCCTGGAAAGATGGCTCAGCAGATAAGAGCCCTTGCTATTCTTTCGGAGTATTTGGGTTTAGTTCCCAACACCAACAAAGTTAGTGGTCACAACCCTCTGAAATTTCAGATCCAGGTGATTCTAATGCCCTCATCTGGTATCTGCAGATATTCTACTTGTATACACATATGCAGGCAAAACTCACACAAAACTAAATATTAAAAATTAGTTTTTAAAAGTATTTTATGTTTATGGTTTTTTTTTTTGTTTTTTTTTGTTTTTTTGTTTTTTGGTTTTTTCGAGACAGGGTTTCCCTGTAGTTTCTAGAGCCTGTTCTGGAACTAGCTCTTGTAGACCAGGCTGGCCTCAAACTCAGAGATCCGCCTGCCTCTGCCTCCTGAGTGCTGGGATTAAAGGCATGCGCCACCACCGCCCGGCTAAAAGTATTTTAAAAACACAATCTTAGTCATGTGTCGTGGTATATACCTGTAGTCCCAACACTCAGGGTAAACCAAGAAAATCTCACATTGAGTTTGGTGACAGCCTGCTTTCTATAGCAAGTTGTAGATTACCCTATGCCACGGTGTGTGATCTTGTATCTAAACAATCAAAGAAGTGGTCAGATGGCCACTATGACATTTAAAAGATGAAGATAATTTGAGATAGCCTAACTATCTTGAGACCATCGTTAAAATTATAGTTCTGCTGGGTGTGGTAGTGTACCCTTTAATCCCAGCACTCCCCGGGGAGGCAGAAGCAGGTGGTTCTCTATGAGTTCAAGGCTAGCAGGGTCTACATAGCAAGTGTGAGGCCAGTCAGAGGTACATAGTGTGACCCTGTCTCAAAATGAATAAAATAAATTGTTTAAAATTACTATTGTCATGAATAAAACAGTATCAGTTTAGGAGAAGACATTTAATGGAGTGGGGAAATGTTTATTGGTGTGTGTCCTTTAAAATACGAAGTAGGATTGGAGATACATTTGAGTGCCTGCCCTATTGTCTGTCCTCGGTGTCACAAAGCAAACAAACCTAGACATGGTGCTAGATTAGTAACAGGCTAGGTAATAAGAGTTGCATAGACAAATCTATCCAGTTTAGCAGTTCAGTAAGGGGAAAAGAGAAAAAAATCATGGAATTGCACTGCCAGAGCAGTGATTAGCATCTGAGGACACACATCATGTGCAGTCTTCTACAGACGTAATTTATGCTAGAAAAACTTCTAGAACTCAACAGTATTCTAATTCAGATAACCCGTAAGCTGGCAGGATAGCTCAGCAGGGAAAGGCCCTTGCTGTCCACACCAAAGAACTGAGATTGATCCCCAGCACCCTTGTAAAAGCAGAAGTAGAGAACCCAGCTGCCCCCAGAGACCCTGCCACACTAATCATAAAGGGAGGGGGATAAGACAGAGTAGTAGAGCTGCGGCATGGGTCAGCAGGAAAAGAGGCTTGCCGTTGCCAACGTGACGAGGGGAGTTCCACCCAAGAGCCCACAGTAGAGGGAAAGAAATGGCGCCAGCGGGTTGTCCTCCGATCTCATATACACAGCCGAAAACAGTCATTTTTTTTGATCCTGGTAATTATCCAGGTATGATGGCACGTGCCATTAATCTCAGCACTTGGGAGGCAGAGGTGACCATACTTCATGTTCAATGGCAGGTTGGTCAATATAGCAAGTTCTAGAACAACCAGGATTGCATAGAAAGACCCTGTATCTAAATAAATAAATAATAAAATAAAGTCCTAGTAGGCACATGTAAACACACTGTTAGAGCTCAGAATCTAATTATTTGTACATGTTTTCAAAACAGAAAAAGATATATAAATCAAATGATGAAGTTCTGAGAATACATAATGAAATTCATCTTATGAAGCTAATACATTTGTAAGGCAAGGTGCATATATTTAATGTAAACAGTTTGTCTGGGAATATGTTCTGAAGGCAGCATAGTTTGGAGTCCTAGGATACACTGAGGCCTTAACTGTTTGTGGTTGCGTATTTTAATTTTTTTGTGTGTATGTTATGTATGTGTTTATTGTGAGTGGGAACATGCCCGTGTCATGTGCGCATGTGGAGATGAGGAGCTTTGGGTGTCTGTGTCCTGCATTGAGGTGAGGGTCTCTTAATTGTTCACTGTACACACATAAGGCTTGCTGGCCTGCGGTCTTCCCCAGACTGTGTCTCACCTCTCAGCTCCCCTCAGGAACGCTGGTTTACGTGTGTGTGCTACATGCCAGCCTTACTGGGTTCTGTGCTTCTCACTTAGGACCTTCCTCACACTTGTACCACAAGTGCTTTGCCTACTGAGCCACCTCCCTAGCCCCTAATTGCATAAAACAGCTGGTCATTTCATGATTTAGATTTGACATTTACCTCTTTTTGACATCTAGGCAAGCAATGATTATTGCTTTGTTGGTTAAGGTTGGTGTAATTTCAGAAAAGAGCACGTGGGAATGGCAAAGTGCCGAAGCTGTGGCCACAGGCCTGCAGGTAAGTAGGGCTGTCTCTGAACTCAGGGGGTGTTACTGTTTAAGCTATTTAATGCAGTGATGCCCAGAACCTGCCAATGTGCAAACAGTGGGCAAGACTGTTAGCTTACTCTGTAGTGAGGAGCGAGAACCCGAGAGAAACGGCCCATAGGGACTGATTGGTACTGATTTTATTCCTGGTCCACTTATGTCTGCATGGCTCCTTTCAGTGCTTGTGTAATGCATTGAGAAATTCTTGAGTGAGGGAAAGCACAAGAGACACAAATCTTGCTTGTCATGTTATGAAGCGGGGAAAAATGTTGAAAAAGGAATATAATCTGGATGATATTTCAAATTTATTGATACTCTAAGTAACTTTGAAAAGTTAGCAATTTGAAAAATTATATCGAAGCCCAAAGGTGTTTGATATTTGTGTGGCTGTTGTAGGATTTTATCATCTGTATTGAGATGTTCTTCGCGGCGATTGCCCATCATTACTTCTTCTCCTATAAAGCCTACATGCAAGATGCAGAGAAAGGCTCGTGCTTTGATTCCTTCCTTGCCATGTGGGATGTGTCAGACATCAGAAATGATATTTCTGAACAAGTGAGACGTGTCGGTAGGTAACAGCTGTTTAACTTGTGTTAGTGTAAGTGTGTATATTGGGAAGGTAGGTTTGTGTGTGTGCACGTGGGGTCAGAGTTGAACCTCAGGTGTGGTCACTCGGGATGTTCAGCTTGGGTTTTGGAACAGGGTCTCTCGCTGTCCTGGGGCTCAGCTAGGATGGCTGACCAGAGCACCAGGGATCCTGTCTCTGCCTTGCTAGTATTGGGACTAGAAACATGCCCAGCTTTGTACCCGTGCTGAGGATCGAACTCAGGTCCTCATGCTTGTGTGGCACCCTGACATTAATCTGTAAGATAAGGTCATTTACTCTAGTAACTTAAGAAATGAGAAAATATGGAAAGCAGTGCCATCACAGGCTCTTCAGATTTGGGGAAGCCAAAGGGGGAAGGGAATGGTTATAGAATTATGTTTACAGTAGTAAAAATAACTTTTGGCTATTAATTTTATATTGTCTTATAGGGAGAACAGTGCGAGGTTATCCCAAAAAACAATGTTTTCCCGAAGACCCAGAGCATACTGAACACACAAGTCTGCTTTCTTCATCTCCACGCGATGCAGGTTCTCCAGGTTCACTCCACGGCCAGTATCAGGGCTTTGCACATACGATCACTCCCCAGAATACAGCTGTTTCATTCCATCTCTCTAAACAGGACATCCCAGAAGAGCAGAGCCCTCCTGACAATGCAGGCCACCATCCAGACTTTGAACATACAGTGTCTTCACCGGACACGCTCTCTGATGACCAGCTGTCAGAAGACGCCAAGAACAACATCACAGACATGAAGAAGGAGCTCCTTGACACATCAGCAGACTTATAGAGAGCTGCAAATACATACATGTTATCATATATATTTGTATATGTTTTATATATAACAAATAACATTTAAATTTCCTAGGCTTTGGCTTTCTTAAACTGTTAGGGTATCATATAATCAAACAGTAGGTAACAACTTCAGCTGAATGTTCTTGCATTTCTCAAGAAAGAAAAAAAATCAGTGCTTCTTACCACTGCATGAATGTAATGCTCTGGACTGAAAATGTAAATATAAAATTCAGATTAATTTAATCATGATCATGTGCCATTTAAGTTTACATAATTATTCTTCAATTACATGTCTGTCCATAAATCCGATACCGTTTTCTGAAATTCTTACATGTCTTAGTCTTTTACTCTTTTTTGGTTTTTTGTTATTTTTTTTTTTTTTCTTCTTTTTGAGACAGGGTTTCTCTATGTATCCTGGCTGTCTTGGAACTTCCTCTGTAGACCAGGCTGACCTTGAACTCAGAACAGCCTGTGCTAGGACTAGAAACGTGCACCACCACTTGGCTGTGTCTTACTCTTTAAACATAAATTCTTAATGTTTTAACGAAAAATTCTTGATTAGAAGTCCTAAATTTTTAAGAAATTTTTGAGCCAGACTTAATGGTATACCCAGCACTCAGGAGGCAGGGGTGGCGGGACTTGATAAGTTCCAGTCCAGCCTGGTCTAGGCCAAAGATGAAAAGAAATCACTGGTCAAAGAAAGAGAAAATGAAACTAAATGTAAGGACACACTGAATCCAAATAAATCTCATCACAATGCCCACACTACCCATAGGAATATATAGATTCAGTACAACTGGCAGCAGAATCTTAGTGCCATTAGTCAGGTGAACAATCCTAAAACTCATGTAGAAATATTAAAAAAAAAAAAAGGCCCAACCACTTCTGAGGAAAGTTGGATACGTGGTCCTTCCTGATTTGAAATACAAATTCATGTCCCTGTCATACCAGCATATGAGGCTAAGGCAGAATGGTTATTTGAGCCCCATGTTTAAGATTAGCCTGAGCAACATAGTGAGAAACACGCACATACAACATACCGTATGCCTAAGAAAGAGTTGGTAAGACAACTCAGTGGTCAAGAGCAGTGCCTGGAGAGTTGGCTCAGTGGTTAAGAACACTAGTTGCTCTCCCACAGGACCCAGGATTGGTTTCCAGTACCAACGTGGTAGCTCACAACCACCTGTAACTGTAGTTTTGAAAAATTTAGTGTCTTGTTCTAACCAATGCAGGCACCAGGCATGCCCAGTGGTACACAGGTATGCATATAGGCAAAACGCCCAAACACAAATGGAAGTGTTTTAAGGAAAAAAGTGTGAAACTAAGAAAAACCAGACAATTGGAACAAAATGGAAAGTTCAGGATAGTTGCTGACAAGAGCACCAGATAAGCATACTAAGAAAAAAACAGCTTCCATCCGGGGGATTGTCCCAGGAAGTCTGGATTCCACACACCAAAGGATGAAACTGGACCCTCGTTTACACCAGACACCAAAATCAACTCACTGTGTAAGACACAGATGTAACTGAGACTTTGAGAATATCACACCATCAGAAGGTACCATGCAAGCTTCCAAAGTCCTACACAGCTATGACAACCTCAACAACTCCATGGCATGATAACCCTAGGGGTGCAACAGTGGCATGCGTACTTTATTTGAACCTAAGATCTGCTGAACAAGAGGGAAGCCATGCCTGGTACTGGAAACCTAGCTAACTACTCAGTGCTAGTAATCATTGGAGGAGAATCTACAACCACTAATTTATGACACAGCAGCCTAATCCCTAACAAAAATCTATAAACATCTGTCCTTATACCCACAGATAAGTGTAGTTTTTACCCCTCATCAAGGGAATTTATCTACAACAGACCATTACAGAAAACCATAACCAAACATATGGAGTTGTGGGGCCCAGTCCCAATGGTTAAATCTACAAGACATTCCTACACCTAAGGTTGAGGGGACATTGTGGAAGAGGGTGGAGGAAGCATGAGATCCAGAGGATCAGGGACTTTGCTGTGAGATTGTGGCTGCAAGTAATGTCAGAATCTACACTCACAAAGTCTCACCAACATGGCTATCCAAATGTGAGCTGAACAAGGACAAGACCAAGGGACAAATCAAACTGGACAGGGAAAATCCCACAAGGCCTCAACCCTACACAAAACAATAGGCAACTGAGGAAAACTGGAAGTAGGAGAGGTGGTTTTTTTTCTCATAAAAAAGCACAATAATAATTGGTTGTCTAGTGTCAAATGGTCAGCTCCTAAAAACAAATGCAGGTAGCATTATACAGACTTAGCAGGTTATATTTAGGAATATATATGGTATACATATATGCATACAATAACAATGAGAAAAGAGGTCATGAATTTGAAGGAGAGCAGGGAGGGATATATGGGAGAGTTTGTGGGGGGAAAAGGAAATGGAGAAATGTTATTATAGTCTCAAAAAACATTAAAATATCATACCATAAATTTATTCCACAAAAGCAAACCAAATGAGTACGCAGAACTTGATCCACAACATTCTACAAGAGATGGCATCTGCCTACACCCAGATTCAAACAGCCCGCGGTCACAAGAGATGGCATCTGCACACATCCACAGATTCAAACAGCCCTGGTCACAACTCCCTGCTGGGAAGATGGCAATTGTGCTGGACAG
This sequence comes from Arvicola amphibius, assembly GCF_903992535.2. Taxonomy (NCBI): domain Eukaryota; kingdom Metazoa; phylum Chordata; class Mammalia; order Rodentia; family Cricetidae; genus Arvicola; species Arvicola amphibius. The sequence goes on from NC_052061.1 coordinate 16,140,316, forward strand.
GCACCTTTTCCTGTCTTTCTTTCCATGCATGGCCCCGACACTCTATTGGCTGCCATATCTAGAGCTCCCATAAGGGCAGGACAAGTATATAAATTAAAAGCTTCTGCAGAGCAAAGAAAATGTATCAGTGACACAGAGCAGCAGCCTACATGCTGGGACAAAGACTTACAAACAGTATCTACTTAAAAGGAGTAAATAGCTTTTTTTTTTTAAAAAAGCAAAAACCTCATACAGCTCAGTAATAGAAAAGCTGAACAAACTTTTCAATAAAACAAAAATAACCAGAAGGTGCTGTTTCTTTCTGATTGTGGACAATATGACAAGCCTTTTCACATAGCTGCCACTATGCCACAGGACTGTATCCCTCTGTAGGCCTTCACTCTATCTGCACTGAGAGCTGTGCACTTGGCTCCAGCCAGGCCCCACATCAAGGCTCATTTTTTTGCTGCTTTTAGTGCAGCCTCTTGATGTGAAATATCCTTCTGTATATGTGTTGCTTTTATTGGTTGTTGAATAAAGTTGTTTCAGCCAATGGCTTAGCAGAGTAAACCCAGGCAGGAAATCTGAACAGAGATATACAGAAAGAGTAGGCAGAGCCAAGAAGACAAAATGTAGTTGCTAAAGGAGAAAGGCACTAGAAACTTACTGGTAAGCCACAGCCTTGTGCTGATACATAGGTTAATAGAAACGGGTTAATTTAAGATGTAAGGGTTAGCTAGGAATATGTCTGAGCCATTGGCCAAACAGTGTTGTAATTAATGTTAGCAGCAAATACTTTGCAGCTCTTTTAAGAGGCCCTGCCACCAAACACTCAAATGCTGTTTAAAAGCAGCCATCAGAATGCTTCTTGGTAGTGGCATGGACCTAGAAACTCCACTGAGCTGTGGTTAAAAAACGTGGCTCCCACCAATACCCCCTCCATGAGACAGGACTCTCAGGAAGCCAAGGAATGAGACAGATCCAGTCACCAAAACTGTAGCACTAATCCTAGCCACATCACTTAGCAGATTAAAGACTCAAGGTCAGAAAAAGATAAAGGTATACAAGACAGATCCAGACAAAAAAAGATACTCTAAATGGTTTACAGTGTGTTTAAAAATATACATGGGGCCAGGTCCCAGCACTTGGGAGGCAGAGGCAGGTGGATCTCTGTGAGTTCGAGGCCAGCCTGGTCTACAAAAGCAAGTTCCAGGACAGAGTCTAAAACTACAGTGAAACCTTGTCTCAAAAAACCAATACACAGGGGGTTGGAGAATGGCTCAGTGGTTAAGAGCATTGCCTGCTCTTCCAAAGGTCCAGAGTTCAATTCCCAGCAACCACATGGTGGCTCAGAACCATCTGTAATGAGGTTTGGTGCCCTCTTCTGGCCTGTAGGCATACACACAGACAGAATATTGTATACATAATAAATAAATATTTTTTAAAGAAAAACAATATATACACACACAGATGCTTGGGAGAGAAAAGAAAAAGGATATAAAAAGTTCTAAAAAAAGAAAAAAGAAATAGAGTAGTCGGATGTGGTGGCACATACCCTTAATCCCAGCACTTGGGTTGCAGAGGCAGGTGGAACTCTGTGAGTTCAAGGCCAGCCTGATCTAGAGTGAGATTCAGGACAGCCAGAGCTACACAGAGAAGGCCTTCTCAAAAAACTGAAAGTTTAAAAATAAAAGAAATAGAGTAAAAACAAAACAAAAAAAGCCACATAAAGATGGAAAATACACAAAGAGTCTGGAATGTGTATATTATTGTTTTCTTTGAATTTTTTGACTGTTAATGAGTTAACTGCTGAAAACATTTGATTCTGGGGCTACTAAGCCAAACCAACATATATATTTTAAAAGTGTCTTGACTTCAAAATTTGAGTCTAAGGATATGTTACTTTGGAAAAGAGGTTCTGCTTTTGTTTCCACAGAAGATGAGAACCTGTGGATTCCTTCTAGGTTAGTGTGGTTTGATGGAACAAGACCCCCAGAAAGGTCTCTGAACACTAAAAATACTTTGTCCACCAAACAACAGGAAGCAGTTTGGAGAAAACTACGCCCAAATTCCCAAATGATTGTTTATAAATGTTTTATTTTCATTTAAAAAAGGTTGTTTATAAATAATGGTCACAGTTAATTTCTAAAAAATAAAAATAAAAAATAAGGAGAGATGATAGTATGGATTTTGGTTTACTGATACAAAATTGAAGTCAATTTCATTATATGTATAGTTCTACTCTTGTTTAAGGTATGTTTATACAGCTCATTTAAAAATGTAATGTATAATTTAGAAATTATGGGTTAATAGTCATGTATAATAGTCAAACTTGTAGCCATGGTAGGTTTTCTAAATATACAGAAACACATTTCAGTTAGACAGATAATCTTCAGCACTTCAAAGACCTATGGAATATGACATTTAAAATGTTTTATGAACCTAGACTTTTCTCGACAGTGAGACATGTCTGCTCCTGGCAGCACCAATCACTTCAGAGAGGTTGATGGGCACTGAAGAAATTCATTATGGAATTTTCCTTCAGTGTGACAAGGCTAGCTATTTGGACAAGAAACCGCTCTTGCCTGGACAGCTTGATGGTATGCTACATGAACTGTACATGCAGGACCTACAGAAAAGTGCTGAACTTTCCAAGATGGGATGGTCCTTCAGAGTTCCTGCCTCATAGAAGAAACTGCCAGACATTCTGCAGGACCCAGAAGAAAGCAACTGACAAACTTTGCCAGTACAAGGCATAACAGATCTTCAAATTTCCTGCTTCACTGAAAAGTCAGCTGGACATTATGGGCCTATAGGCTGAAGATGGATGCCCCAATATTGCAAAAGAACTTTGGGTGACTGTCCAGGTAGTGAGATGATTCTGTCAATTCTGGAGTTTTAGAGTTGTTTACAATGCACTTCCTGTTTACTAAGGTCATATTATATCCTTTTGGGGTCTTTGGTGGAGTTGAAAACAGATAATTATAATTATAATTTTCTTAGTTATGATAAAAGATAAATTAGAAATAAAACTTTAGACACACAAAACAGGATAGATAGAATATTTTCCTTAATTTACCAAGTGTAAATGGACTGAATATTTCAATTATAATTCTTGCTTGATCAATGTTTTTTATATGTAATTTTACTATGTTAAAGTTAAAACCTTCCTTTTTAATTAGACAGAAAAGGGAAGATTATGTGGGATGTCCTTCCGTATATGTGTTGTTTTTATTGGCTGAGTAAAGCCAGGTATAAAATCTGAACAGAGATATAAAGAGAGAGCAAGCAGAGTAAAGAGAAGCCATGTAGCTGCCAAAGGAGAAAAATGCCAGAACATTACCAGTAAGCCACAGCCTCATGGCAATACCTAAATTAATAGAAATAGGTGCATTTAAGATGTAAGAGCTAGGTAGGAATGTCTGAGCTGTTGGCCAGTGTTACAATTAATACAGTTTTGTGTGATTATTTGGTTCTGGGTGGCCAGAAACAAAAACACAGTCTCTGTTTACAGACCCTGCTCAGAATAATTTGCAAATTAGACATTATCAGCAACTGCAAGGTTATTTCAAACTAAGACCCCTGCTGCCTCTGAGTCTCTGCAACCCAAGGCACGATGTGAACCATACTCTTAAGGAAATTCAGCAAGTGTCAGTCACACTAAAAACCTGGCTAGCAGAATACTTGTAGACTATGGAAGTGTTTGAAACAAAAACTCCTTGAATTCAGTGACCTGGAGACCAGAATAGAGCCTGAGTCTGCCAGGGGGAGCTTAGATACAAGCTCTACACAGCATGCTGGACACTGGATCTTTTTTTTTTTTTTTTTTTTTTTTTTTTTTTTTTTTTTTTGGTTTTTGAGACAAGGTTTCTCTGTGGCTTTGGAGCCTGTCCTGGAACTAACTAGCTCTTGTAGACCAGGCTGGCCTCGAACTCACCGAGATCCGCCTGCCTCTGCCTCCCGAGTGCTGGGATTAAAGGCGTGCGCCACCATCGCCCGGCTTGGGCACTGGATCTTTACAGCCAGCTTCCTGAAGGCTTAACCAGAGCTGAGACCTCAACATCTATAACCCAGACTTCAAAAGGAAAGCCCAGAAGCAAAAAACATTCCATTCCAAATAGAACCTGAGGGCAGTGGAGCAGTGCAGAGGGGCAACACCCATGACTGTGACCAATAACTAGGACCCTAGCAGTGAAATGCCCAAGAGCATGGCAGGCTTCTGAGAACCAGGACAAAAATGCCAGACTTGAGACTGAATAGAGCCAACAAGACAGACAGCGTTCATACTGTCACGATCCAGCACTCTCCACATTTATTCTGTCTACTCTACTTTCCTTTCTCAAAACATCCAGGCTTGACAGGCTTGTGGGTCTCTGTCTCCACCTAAAAGCTGGGACTGGACTGTCCTGTTACCTGAGACTTTGTTTTTCCGTCCTCACTCCTCCACGGAGCCAACACTGAACACCAGTCTTGTTCTTCCCTTTCCTCCCCCTCACACCGAGTGCACAAGGTGCCGGTGCTCTTTACTTCCTGAAATGGTGTTTAAGGAGTGGTGGGCTTTTATTTGGCTATGACAGTATTTTCACAGTTGACCTACCCCTTGATATAACAAGCAGTTATTGTTGCAGACACTACTGTCAGGAGTACTGGGGACCAGGCCAGGGCCAAGCAATCTAGCAGAAGAAAACAACAACTCAGCCTTGTTATACCTTTATACCTGTATACTCTTGAACACTGCAAACATTCACTCCAAGAATAAAGATGACATAACTTTTAAAACTTTCTTTTATTAGTGTAGGTATGTCAGTGCACCACCTGTGTGCTCGGTGCCGGAGATCTGAGGCGAGTGTCGGATCCCCCAGAGCTGGAGCTACACATGGTTGTGAGCCATATATGGGTGCTGGAACCAAACTCAGGGCCTCTGCAAGAGCAAAAATGTTCTTCATTATCATTATCAAACCATCTATCCAGTATTTTGTGTGTATGGGTATTTCACCTGCATGTATGTCTATGCACCAGTGGACATGCCTGGTGCCCATGGAAGCCAGAAGAACGCATCAGATCCTCGGGAACTGGAATTGCAGAATGCTGCGAGCTGCCATGTAGATGCAAAGATTCCAGCTCGGGTCCTCTGCAAGATCAGCCGGTGCTCTCAACTGCTGAATCAGCCAACAGTCTAACAACAGAGGATTAAGTTCAGAGGGAAAACACAGGAAAGAAACTGGAATACCATGACAGTACAACTTCGTGAAAAACTATCAAACTCATTAGTAACCACACCTAGTGAGAGCACACTAAATGAAATCCCAAGAATCAAAAAGAAAGATTTTAAAATAAATATTACAACTATATTTAAAAAAAGTAAGAAGACACAAACTTCTTAGTTCCAAGAGAACATCAAAGAAGGAAATCAGGATAAGATATAAAAGAAACTGAAGAAAAACCAAACACGTAGAAATTAAAATTCCAATAATTCAAATAACAGGACCTGTAGAAAGATTCAGCAATCCAAAGGACCATGAATACGACAACACTATCAAGGCTTAAGGACAATGAGGAATTGGATGTTCATTAACAAAGATATATTAATTTAAAAAATATGCCTGGGCTGAGCTGTGGTGGTGCACACCTTTAATTCCAGCACTTTAATCCCAGTACTCTGAGGCAGATGCAGGCAAATCTCTATGAGTTTGAGGCCAGTCTGGTCTACAGGGCTAGCTCAGAACACCCAATGCTACACAAAGAAATCCTTTCTTGAAAAACCAAACATATATGTGTGTGCATGTGTTTCTGTGTGTATGTACATGCCTGAAACATGCAGGATTAACGAGGAACTATGAAAGGACTAAATCTATGAATTGTAGACAGGTAAGTTTCATGTCAAAGGAACAAGAAAACATTTTTCATAAAATGACCGACAGCAAGAAACTGCACCTCATCTGAGATGCTCATACAGGTATGGGAGGCATTTAGAAGACCAAACCTCCCATGTTATCTTATGGTCAAAACACTAAATATACACAAGGGAAGTCTATCTAAAGCTGCAAAAGAAAAAAGTCACATTATAAAGGCTGACTCATCAAAAAAGCAAATTCCTTAACAACATTTTAAAAGACAAGAGTTAGGAATGAAGTATTTCAAGATCTGAAAGATAATAACTTCCGTCTCAGACTCCTATACCCAGTGTGGTGATGAACGAAAATGGGCTCCACAGACTCATAGGGAGTGGCATCATTTGAATTAGGACATGCAGCCTGTTGGAGTAGGTGCAGCCTTTGGAAGAAGTGTGTCACGGAGGGTGGGTTTTGAGGTTTCAGAAGCTCAAGTCAGACCCAGTGGCTCACTCTCTTTCTGCAGCCTGTGGATCAGGATGCAGAACTTTCAAATCCTTCTCCAGCACCATGTCTGCCTGCACACTGACATGTCCTGCATTGAGGATTGTCTCAGTTTCCACTGCTGCAGTGAAATACCTAAAGACAAGCTGGGGGCAGGGGGGGACACGGGGTTATCTGGCTTCCACTTCGGCACTGTCGTTCATCACAGAAGGAAGTCAGGACAGGAAGTCAATCACGGCAGGATCCTTGAAGCAGGAGTTGATGCAGAGGCCATGGAGGAGAGCTGCTTGCTTACTGGTTTGTTTCCCATGGCTTGCTTAGCCCACTTTTTTATAGAACCCAAGACCAACAGCCCAGGAATGGCACCAGGCACCATGGGCTGGGCCCTCCCTCCAGTGATCACAAAATGAGAAAATGCTTTACAGCTGGATCTCATGGAGGCTCCTTCCTCTCTGATGACTCTAGCTTGGGTCAAGCTGACAGACAAAACCAGCCAGTACAATGATAATGAACTTTAGGCCAGTCACAACTAAACATGATCATGGTGTCTAACCTAAGACAGAGGTTAAACGCTACTGCTTTAGAAGGGGTGGGGCGCACAACACAACATGGACAGACTGTGGAGCCAGGCTATCAGAAAACACTAGTAGGAATCTTTTGGCTGGAAGAAAACAAACGCACCCAAGAGGCTATGGAAACAGACACGGCTGCAGCTGTGCCACAGCAAATGAAGAGCAGGAGAAAGCGAACACTGGAGCGACAGGATGGAGGGGCTTTCTTCTCACCTACAACTGAACAGTAATGCTCCCAAGTCCACAAAGACACAGATGAGCCCCTCGCGGTCAAAATAAGGATCCACTATGTGTTGTCTCCACAAATGAGCCACCAGTATAAACTGATGGTACTACGTGGTGCCAGGATGAAATGGTGTTTCAAACAAATGGAACTATAAACAAGCAAAGTGCCACTGTTTACTGCCTGACAGAGCCAGGCAGTCACAAGGTATGACATGATTGTATCTAAGGCAACAATCTATCAAGAGGACATTACAATTCTAAACTTCTATGCACCCAGCACATGTGCAGCCATTTCACAAAACAAAACTACTAGAGGTAAAGTCAAAGTAGGAAGATGGCCCAGTGACTAGAGGGCTTCCACAAAGGAGCAGGAATAGCATCCAAGCTAGACAGCTGTGGAGGTTCTCTGTCACCCAACACTGGAGAAGAGCCAGGGTCCGCAAGGCAAACCAGCAAGAAAAGACTTTGCTATTGGTTCTGTCTGGCTTCAGCAAGAGAACATACCTCAATAAACGAAGAATAAGTGAAAGACACAATATCAACTTCAGGGTTCAGTATTCATGGGTACATACTGTGTGTGCACACTAGCACTAGCACATGCATGTACTAGCACACAAGCCACATGCAAATAAAATTTTTAAATCAAATAAAAAGTCACAAATTAATGCCAACACCCAGCGGGTGACTTTCTCAGCAGCAGACAGGTCATCGTGTCAGAGGTTACACCTGAGTTAACTGACACAGCAACAGAGCCAACAGTCCATTCAGCACTTCAGGACAGATATTCTCAGCAACCCATAGACATGGCTCTAAAATAGACCATAATAGATCATATAATAGGGTCATATAATAGATCATATAATGGGACATAAACATAGGGAACTTTAAATAACTTTTATTTTGATCACAATGTTAAAAGCTAAAAATCAACAGCAAGAGTAACTACAGAGCATGCAAACTTATAGATACTCAACAACACACCATTGCTATTGCACTGGCACTGAAGAAATCAAGAAGGCAAATCAGAGATCAGGAGAATCAAAGCAAAAGGAAAACAACAAACTAAAACCTATGGGACACAACAAAAGCATTTCTAAGGGGAAAGTCGTAGCTAAACGTGTCCACACTTAAAAAAAAATCAGAGACTCTCAAAGAAAAATGAACCTCAGAGTCTTGGGAAAAGTAAGAACAAGCCAAACCTAAACAGCAATGGATGGAAAGAAATTAAGTGAGGGCAGAAATTAATAAAAAGACTCATGAAGCTGAGTTGGTTCCTTGATTAGATAAATAAGGGATGGCAATGGAGCTTACTAAAAATGTTTGATTAGCATGCCCAAAGCACCGAGTTTGGTCCCCAGCAGTACACAAACCAGAGGTGCTAACATGCACCTGAATCTCAGCATTTAGGAAGTAGAGATAGGAAATTCAGAAATTAAAAGTTATCCTCAGATACATGGCTAATTTGAAACCAGTCAGGGATACATAAGACCCTGTCCAAAAAAAGAAAAAAAGGAAGGAGGGAGGGAGAGAGGAAGAGAGGGAGGAAGGGAGGGAAAAAGGCAGGAGGAAGGATCAAAGAAAACGGAGAGGAGAAGAGAGAGAAGAGACTGGGACAGAGAGGAGATGATCAAAAAATTCTTAGCTGCTGGACGGTGGTGGTGCACGCCTTTAATCCCTGTACTAGGGAGGCAGAGGCAGGTGGATCTCTGGGAGTTTGAGGCCAGCCTGGTCTACAAGAGCTAGTTCCAGGACAGGCTCCAAAGCTACAAAGAAACCCTGTCTCGAAAAACCAAAACCAAAAAATAAAGAAATAATTCCTTAGCAAAAATCAAAAGTAAGGAAAGCACTTCACGATACAGATATGGGCAAGGACTTTCTGAAAGCTTTCAGATCACTCAGGAAACAGTGACAATTAAAAATGGGATCCCATGAATTACAAAGCTTTGCAAGAGGACATTTAAATCAAAATTTAGAAACATTCTGCTGAGCCATCTCTCCAGCCCCTGCGTTAGCATTTTTAAGCTTTCCTTTGTGCCTCCTTAAGATACCTCCTAGGCCCTTCACTCTAACTTGCTACCTAACAGAAGCAAGCTCTGGCTCACATCACCTGTCAGTCTTCAGTAGAAGCCTTTTAAATATCGACCCATTATAAGCCAAGACCTCAAAACCTTAAAAATTTGTTTAACTAACATGACAATGAGGCAGACACCTTTTAAATCCCTACCAAGCCCAACAAAATGAAACAAAAGACGTATCCTTTTCTAGAAAGCTACACGTTAAGACTGTTACCATGTGCTTTATTAATGCTTTACTTTGACCACGACAAGGAAATTCACACTCGTCCCATGATTACAGCCTCTCTCACTGCTTCACTGTGATGCTGACATTGCTCTTGTGATGCTGCACACTGAGCACAAGCTCCTCTCCCGCCTGCACCTGGATGGGGGTGTCCAGAACCACGGCAGCTTGCTTCCAGTGGGAGGCTTCACCTGAGGTGTCCAGCCTGACTTCATCATCAAGGCACAAATGAAACCAAAATGGGACAGCGGTCACTCATCCGGATCTACAAATGTGGACCTATAGAAATCGAATTTTGGACATTTCATCAAGGCAAATCATCAAGTCTTCTTTCTCTTTTTAATCAATTTGAATATAAGAGCTAAAAACATATTGAACCACCCATTCAAATTTAATAATAACTAGTCTTAGACACTAATATTTATTCAATCTATTTTTGCATGCTGTCTAGAAAAGATTTAAATCTTCAAAGAAAATGATAAACCATGTGGGTGTAAGTATCCCTCATGAAGACGAACTGTTCTGACTGACAAGAGTGACCGCTGGCCGTTGTCCTTACCTTTACTTCTCTACTGGAAGTGTTCAGATATGGCGTCATCAGATCTAATCTCGAGTTCCACTGGCTGGCTTAAAGGGACACATGGCAACGAAGATAAATCCAAAAACACACGGATAGGCACCTGAAAGAAAGAGAACACTCTGACTTATCATTTGTGCAGTCAGGTTCACTCTGTGCTTGATTTACAATGAGCTCCTCATGACCGGATGTTTATTGCCTCGTTTATATTCTGCATTGTAGAAGGAGCGGCGGGGCTGCGTCCCACCACCCGGCCGCCAGCTAGCTTTACACCCAAAATAATTACACGGAAACTGTATTCTTTTAAAACACTGCCTGGCCCATAGTTTCAGCCTCTTATTGGCTAATTCTCATATCTTGCTTTAACCCATATTTAGTAATTTATATAGCACCACGAGGGGTGCCTTACCAGGAGAGATCTTAACCTGCGTCCATCTTGGAGAGAAGCATAGCGGCTCACTATCGCGACTGCCTGAAGCATCTCCCCACTCCTGCTACCCAGCATTCTGTTCTGTCTACTCCGCCTACCTAATTTTCTGTTCTCTTAAAGGGCCAAGGCAGTTTTCTTTATTAATTAACCAATGAAAGTAACATAGACAGATAACTCTCCTCCATCACTGCATCATCCTAAGACATGAATTCTCAGAATCAGTTTTTCAGGATGAATGAACAAGCTAAGGTTTAGGCAGGTTCAACACTTCCCTATGGTTTGTTACCTACAGGTCTTTCTCTTGGATGAAACCACACTAAACTTTGAAGTAGCCAAACAATCCCAGAAACATTTGTTCCTAGAATATGTGAATAAATAATCTAACAGTAAGTACTAATGTGTTTGATCAGAGGCAGCAAACTCAGCCAGCCATGGTGGGTAGCACATCCCCTTAATCCCAGCACTTAGGTATCTTTATGAGAAGCCAGCCTGGTCTACATAGTGAGTTCAGACCAGCTTCAAAGAAGCAAATTCATGCCGGGCGATGGTGGCGCACGCCTTTAATCCCAGCACTCGGGAGGCAGAGGCAGGTGGATCTCTGTGAGTTCGAGACCAGCCTGGTCTACAAGAGCTAGTTCCAGGACAGGCTCCAAAGCCACAGAGAAACCCTGTCTCGAAAAACCAAAAAAAAAAAAAAAAAAAAAAAAAAAAAAAAAAAGAAGCAAATTCATCTAACAGATTCATCCTGAAAAACAAGCTCCTTTCTACAAGGCAATGGTTCTCAAAATCTCGGCTGCAAATTCAAGTTACTGGGGGTGTTTTAAAAGGTCTGCCCACTCCGGGCACACCCCTCCCAATGTTGGGGTGTTTTAAAGGTCTACCTGCTCAGGGCACACCCCTGCCAATCTGGGGGTGTTTGAAAAGGTCTGCCCGCTCAGGGAACACCCCTGCCAATCTGTAGTCAGGCTCAGGATTCTGAAGTCTCAGAGTCCCCACAAAGCACCATCTTGCTTACACTGCATCTCTGTCCCTCATACTTTCGAGACGGTGTTGCTAGAAGATGCTTTCCTGCCTATGGAAGGCTGAGACTGGCCACAGATTATCAACCTCTTCTGGGCATTCAACCGTCCAACCTTTATAAATGCTCAGCGGCTCCACACCACTTCTGGTTCTTCCTTTTGCCTTTTACTCCTGTTTATCCAGTGCCTGTGACCCCTACATTCCCACTTTTCACTGCCTGAGACTGAAATCCTCTCGGCTCTCTACTGTCTGCCCCACTTCTGTTTCTCAGCCTAATGTCCAGGCATCTCCTGTCACCATCAATAACCTTTCAAGATCAAATTCAGTCCTCAACCCTTTTTCTGCACACCCCTAATGTTCCATCTAGTCTTGTGGTTTTCAATAACATATATGTGATATCGACTGTTTAATTTGCATACTAAACCTAGAGCTTCTTTGATTCCTTTTTGATTTCTTATTACTGACACCTCCTACACAGAAATACAGCTGATCACTCTGATGTTTCCCATATCAATAACTGCTAACTATCTTTCCTGGTCCTCTCTCATACTCCATACCCAATCTGTAAAGCTCCAACTTTTAAAATACATGCAGAAACACACACGGCTTCAGCTGCAGTTTAAGCCACTACCTCCCACTGCATCACTACCATGTTTGTGCCTTTGGCTGGCTTCAAAGTGATCTTTACAAAGCAAGTTGGTACATCGTACTACTGTTCAACTCTGGTGCTGCCTAAGGATCCTTATTTGCCCCATGGGACATGACCCACACCATATCAGAGATTTTCTTAGTGGACAGTTAGTTATCCAGGGTTTGAAGTCATTTAATTCCATTTCTGGAATCAGAAATTGCATCCTAGCTCCTGATGGAGCAGGACATCTGACTGTGTGGTGTGGGTGCTGGAGATGGGGATGTTGTCCTCTCTTTCTGCCATGGAACAGCTGCTTGAATGACTCGGAACTCTGCATAGGCCCTGACCCAGAAGGAAAGAAGGACAGGTCTCAGGCTGGGACTTCCGGGATTCAACAGCTCCAAAACTGTCTGGTGAAGGGTCTTCTTCCCTTTAATCTCACACTCAAAGGCAGAGACCATGGGCATACTGCTTTTCCAAGGACCTGACAACACTGACTGGTGTTCCCATTGTAAGGTACCATATTTTTGTTCTTGTTGACCTGAGTCAATCTACCAGCCTCGTTCATAGTCAGAGGCAACAGAAGTTGAGGTTTCTTATCCACAGCACCACTCTGGCTCGTATTGCCTTCTTTGTCAAGCTCACACAGTTGAAGTGGTCTTCTCATTGGCTGTAGCAGAACAGCATTTTGCACGGATATGGATTCTTTCTTGAGATCTCCCTGCCTGGCCGTCTATGTCAGTGACTAGAGTTAACTAGATGTCACCAGGCCCATCATCTCTAGGTTGGCTTCCAACCTGCTGAATTGTTGGGTCATGGTTCCACCTGAAGGATATGAGGAGCCCTGAAGGTTGAGCATGCTGGCCATACTCTTATTCTCTCAGCCACAGAGAGGTCCCATCATACGCCTCTGATTTATATTGAGATACCTGTTTTGCATAGAGTTGGCAGTAATGTGCATGGTGACAGAAGATTCTTGAGTTTTCTAGTTCAAACCTCCTATGAAGGAAACATTCCTGACCCCACCTAATGTGGCATAATGGACATATTAGAGTTTTAAGGCTTATCATTTATGGAAGCATGAATCATTCTACCTGGAGGGAGTGTATCATAGGGTAGGATTTCAAGCTGCTTGTATACTTGACTGGGTATCTTCTTCAATTGCTATATGCCATAGATAATGAAAAAGAAATCAACAGAAAATTCCACAAGCTAGGACTATTTACTGTCAGGATACACTGAAGTTCTCGAAGACATATTATGACACTATGAGAAAACTGTAACAGGTAAATATGTGTGGAAGCAGTTTATTAAGGAAATACTACAAAGCTTGTAATAGTGCATCCAGTTTATAAAAAAGAGCTGCTATTGGTCCAATAGTATAGCATCATACTACCACTTTATACCAATGTTGAAAGCTTCTGTACACATATTCGCTTTGCTTCCCAAGTAGCACATGCCTTCGACAGTCTCATTTGCTATTTAACATGCCAATTATAGTTTTGCAAATAACCACTCTTATTATTTATGAGATGAATTTAACCAGTTCCAAGAAACAAACTTTCATAATCAGCAAAGCAACATTAATACTCACTTTCCCCTAAGAGAATGGAAAACTCACTCTAAAGACATGATACAAGCCTATGAACTATGCCCCTAGAGAAGCAAAAACGTGAGAACAGTTGCAAGCCTGGAAAACATTTCTGTAGGAACTAAGTGACTGAAAAGTCAGTAAAACCTCAAAAAAGGCAAAGGAGAATTGTTTTCCTAGTGCGACATCAAACATGTCACTGGGTTACTAGAAGCTGTTCTGCCACGTTTACTGAGCGTGCAGAGTCCCCGACAACAGGGCACAGTTGAAATCACATGGAATCCTGAAAATTTAGAATGATTGCTTTTATTCTGAAAATAGTGGTACACAACTCAATTATTTCTTTAGTTGCTTAGACATCTTACCATCTTAAGATAATTTAAACATGGTTGCCTGTAAAGTCTTTCTTTGCGAGAGTAGAAGCAATACACTATTTACACTTTGCTGATCTGTGTGCTTTACCAGCTGCAGTCACTAAACAACTAGTCTAGACACTCACATTCTACATGAATATAACCAAACATGAGAAAATGGAAACTACAAATTTTGAGAATTCATTTTTTAGAAAGAAGCGAGTGGTCACTTTGGCAATTGGGAATGTTAAATCTACAAAAGACCCTTCAGACAAGCTGTTCTTAAAAACACAAATTGTTGTTGGGCATGGTGGTGCACACCTTTAATCCCAGCACTCAGGAAGGAGGGAAAGAGGCAGGTGCAGGTGGCTACCCTGGTCTGCATAGTGAGTGCCAGGACAGCCAGGTCTATGTAGAAAGACCATGACTCAAAAAAAAAAAAAACAAAAAAGAAAAAAACTAAACGAAACCAACCAACCAACAAACAAATGAAAAACAAAAAGCAAACTGTAAAACTCTAGGATAACTCTAAAGCCATTTCTAACAACTCTGAGGCCATTTCTGAGGCCTCTCAGCAGTAGTGCTCCCCCTCCCCTGGAAACCAAGGACCTAAGAACTTCACATGCACGTACTGGAATGTTGGGGATTTTCCATCTGTGTCCTTGTGGATGTTCTCCATATAGAACTCAGTTATTAGAATTGGGGCAAGATAACCCTTAGATCTTGATTCAGTTACTCAGCCTTGGTCAGGGGATATTGACTCAGTTCCTCAGATACGGTTAGGATGACTCACAGATGTTTCCCACTTACCCTGCCTAATCTATCAACTACTCTCTCACTGTGGCTCAGACCAGTCATTGCTAGTAGCCCTTTGAATCACCCAATCCTAATAGTTGAAGAACAACCCCCGAGTTCCCCACCTTGTTTCTGTGGCTTTTTGCTTAAAAAGTTGCCTGTACCAGTTATTCGGGGTCTTTGGCTTGAATGCTGAGTGACCCTGTCATGACAGAATTAAAATCCTCCTGCTTTTACATCAACTGTGGTGTGAGAGTGTTTTCTTGGGGCGACCCCTCCTTAGTAATTGGACTTCAGGGTCCAACAAAACAAAACCCCCAAAAACCCCCACAAATCTTCTACCTTTTTTTGATAGAAGGGTAACAGAGGTAGAAGTTTTCTACCATGATAGACTGTGTTCCCTCAAACTCCGAGTCAAAATAAACCCGATTTTAAGGTGCTTTTGTCAGGTACTTTGTTGTAGCAATGAGTAAATATATACACAATTTGGGAATTGTGACGTCATCTATAATTCTAGCCCTTGGAAGACAGAAACAGAAAGAGCAGGAGTTCAAGCTGGTCTCAAACTCACAAAGATCCTCCTGCCTCTGCCTCTGCCTCCTGAGTGCTGGTATTAAAGGTGTGTGCCACCACCGCAAGGCCCTCAATTTCTTTTTTTGGTTTTTGTTTTTAACAGTAGTAGAGCTAGAACCCAGGGCCTGTGAGCATAGGACACGCACCTTGCTTGGCCCTGACTCCACTGCAAGGATCTGAAGAAGGATCCTTACTGCTTTCCTATCCTGGAGTAGTTTAAATGAGCATAAAATGTCTTATCATTTTAATGGGGAAAGTAAGCTTTCAGAGATGCTTTTTGCTGTTGAAGTCCTGGTTGGTTATGAGAACTGACTCTAACGTCATGAACATTTATTCTAAGAAGTCAGGCCAGCTAGACTAACAGACTTCTCTCAGGGAAATTTGTATGATGTAGATTTCATGGTCACAATTTTATTGAAACTGTACTTATCTAATGTGTTGATTTATAAACCGTGTATGTGTGTGTTGTGTAAATGTTACACAAGAGACTGGCTAATAATAATAATTGAGTTTTTATAAAAGTGACGGTAATTTGTATTTAAAAGCTTAACGGGTATGTTTCCCTTTTAACTGAAGGAAATCTTTTCTTCTGTTCATGTCATTTGTTTATTGCTTGAGTTACAGTATGTGAATACTTAGAACATGTTCAGGGAAAATGTTACATATGTCTTGAGAAATTTCACATGTATACCTCTGCACTAACGTATTAAAGTCACTAAAACATTGACTAATCAGCCTTAAGTTCCACCTGGAAGGTTCCTCTAGAGCAGGCTCTGGTTTCGGCTTTAATAGTCAGTCCCTGTCTTCCTACTGCAGAGTGAGGAATGTTGCTTTTGTTTCTAGTTTGTCGTGTACTGCCTCTGGCTGTTTTACAAAGTTCTGAAAGAAGAGCTCAACCCTATACAACCTGTTGGCAAATTTATTTGTGTCAAACTGGTAGTCTTTGTCTCATTCTGGTAAGTATTGCGTGCTCTTAAATATTCGTTCTTTATAAAAACCAATAAAACTGTTGCTTAAGGGAGTTTTTTTTACAGTAATGTGAAGACAATGCCAGACTCAATGGTGCCTACCTGTGGTCCCAGCCCTTGGGAAACTGAGGCAGGACCACCAGTTCAAGGCCAGTCTGAACTAGGCAGATGTCCTTGGGCTGGAGAGAGGCTCAGCAGTTAGAGTTTGCTGCATATCCAGAGGACCGTAGTTTGTCCCCAGCAGCCATGAATGGCGACTCACAGCCTCATGTCACTCTAGTTCAAGGGCCCTGAAGCCCTCTTCTGACCTCTGTGACACATGCACATACTTGCACAGTCTCAGTCTCTCTCACACACACAGACACACACGCGCACACGCACATAGCAATTTTTTTTAAAACCCATCCGTTTAGCTTTTGTAAGATTTACAAAAACAGGCCTGGAAAGATGGCTCAGCAGATAAGAGCCCTTGCTATTCTTTTGGAGTTACTGGGTTTAGTTCCCAACACCAACAAAGTTAGTGGTCACAACCCTCTGAAATTTCAGATCCAGGTGATTCTAATGGCCTCATCTGGTATCTGCAGATATTCTACTTGTATACACATATGCAGGCAAAACTCACACAAAACTAAATATTAAAAATTAGTTTTTAAAAGTATTTTAAAAACACAATCTTAGTCGTGTATGGTGGTATATACCTGCAGTCCCAACACTCAGGGTAAACAAAAAGAATCTCACATTGAGTTTCATGACAGCCTGCTCTCTATAGCAAGTTGTAGATTACCCTATGCCACAGTATGCGATCTTGTATCTAAACAATCAAAGAAGTGGTCAGATGGCCACTATGACATTTAAAAGATGAAGATAATTTGAGATAGCCTATCTTGAGACCATCGTTAAAATTATAGTTCTGCTGGGTGTGGTAGTGTACCCTTTAATCCCAGCACTCCCCGGGGAGGCAGAAGCAGGTGGTTCTCTATGAGTTCAAGGCTAGCAGGGTCTACATAGCAAGTGTGAGGCCAGTCAGAGGTACATAGTGTGACCCTGTCTCAAAATGAATAAAATAAATTGCTTAAAATTATGATTGTCATGAATAAAACAGTATCAGTTTAGGAGAAGACATTTAATGGAGTGGGGAAATGTTTATCAGTGCGTGTCCTTTAAAATACAAGGTAGGATTGGAGATACATCTGAGTGTCCGCATAGTGTATACAAGGCCCTACTGTCTGTCCTAGGTGTCACAAAGCAAACAAACAAACCTAGACATGATGCTAGATTAGTAACAGGCTAGGTAATAAGAGTTGCAAAGACAAATCTATCCAGTTTAGCAGTTCAGTAAGAGGAAAAGAGAAAAAATTCATGGAATTGCACTGCCAGAGTAATGATGAGCATCTGAGGGCACACATCATGTCAAGAAGAGGTAAATGTCAATCTAAATCATCCAGGCAAGCAGTGCTTATAGCTTTGTTGATAACATTGGCATTATTTCAAAAAAAGCGTACATGGGAATGGCAAAGTGCCGAAGGATTTCAACATCTGCATTGAGATGTTCTTCGCGGCCATTGCCCATCATTACTCCTTCTCCTATAAACCCTACGTGCAAGAGGCAGAGAAAAGCTCATGCTTTGACTCCTTCCTGGCCATGTGGGATGTGTCAGATATTAGAGATGATATCAGATATATTTATGAGCAAGTGAGATGTGTCGGAAAGAGCTGTTTAACTTGTGTTAGTGTGTGTATATTGGGAAGGTAGGTTTGTGTGTGTGCACGTGGGGTCAGAGATGAACCTCAGGTGTGGTCCCTCAGGATGTTCAACCTGGGTTTTGGAACAGGGTCTCTCATTGTCCTGGGGCTCAGCTAGGATGTCTGACCAGAGAGCCCCAGGGATCCTATCTCTGCCTTGCTAGCACGGGGACTACAAACATGCCCAGCTTTGTACCCGTGCTGAGGATTGAACTCAGGTCCTCATACTTGTGTGGTACCCCGACCTAAATATTTAAGATAAGGTCTCCAGGTTCAAAGTCATCCTCACCCCAGGGCCAGTATCATGGCTTTGGGTACACAATTATTCCCCGAATGCAGCTGCTGCATCCAAGCTGTGTGAAGTCATGATTGACATCCCAGAAGAGCAGGGCCCTTCTGACGATGCAGGCCAATATCCAGACTTGGAAGACAGTTTCGTCACAGGACACACTCTCTGAAGACCAGCTGTCTGAAGACGCCATGAACAACATCACAGACGAGCAGAAGAAGATCCTTGACACATCCACAGACTCCTAGAGAGCTGCCACAGTTCAGAATATTGGAAAATTTCAAAGATAGGCAAAGCCAGATATAACTACTATATAATATACACACATATAATACTAATATATACAAATAACATGTATGTGTTTTATATATCACAAATAATGTTTAAATTTCCTAGGCTTTGGCTTTCTTAAACTGTTAGGGTATCATATATTCAAACAGTAGGTAACAACTTCAGCTGAGTGCTCTTGCATTTCTCAAGAGGATGGACATTTGAAGATAAAAAAATAAAATCAGTGCTTCTTACCACTGCATGAATGTAATGCTCTGGACTGAAAATGTAAATATAAAATTCAGATTAATTTAATTTAATCATAATCATGTGCCATTTAAGTTTACATAATTATACTTCAGTTACATGTCTTTCAGTAAATCTAGTACTGTTTTCTGAAACTCTTACATGGCTTATTTTTTTACTCTTTTTTTACTTTTTTTGTTTTGTTTTGTTTCTTTTTTTCTTATTGAGACACGGTTTCTTTATGTATTCCTGGCTGTCTTGGAGCTCCCTCTGTAGACCAGGCTGACCTTGAACTCAGAACAGCCTGCCTGTGCCTTCTGAGTGCTGGGACTAGAAACATGCACCACCACTTGGCTGTGTCTTATTCTTTAAACATAAATTCTTAATGCTTTAGCAAAAATTTCTTGATTAGAAGTCCAAAACTTTTGAGCCAGACTTAATGGTATACCCAGCACTCAGGAGGCAGAGGTGGCAGAACTTAATAAGTTCCAGTCCAGCCTGGTCTAGTCCAAAAATGAAAACAAATCACTGGTCAAAGAAAGAGAAAATGGAAGGACACACTGTGAATCCAAATAAATCTTATCAGAATGCCCACACTACCCATATAGATTCAGTACAACTGGCAGCAGAATCTTAGTGGCATTAGTCAAGTGAACAATCCTAAAACTCGTGTAGAAATATTTAAAAAAAAAAAACCCAAACCACTTCTGAGGAAAGTTGGACATGTGGTCTATCCTGATTTGAAATACAAGCTGGGTGCCATGATTCATGTCCCTGTCATCCCAGCATATGAGGCTAAGGCAGAAGGGTCATTTGAGCCCCATGTTTAAGATTAGCCTGAGCAACATAGTGAGAAACATGCACATACAACATACCGTATGCCTAAGAAAGAGTTGGTAAGACAACTCAGTGGTCAAGAGCAGTGCCTGGAGAGTTGGCTCCGTGGTTAAGAACACTAGTTGCTCTCCCAGAGGACCCAGGATTGGTTTCCAGTACCAACATGGTAGCTCACAACCACCTGTAACTGTAGTTCTGAAAAATTTAGTGTCTTGTTCTAACCAACTCAGGCACCAGGCATGCCCACTGGTGCACAGATATACATATAGGCAAAACGCCTGGCTAAGCCCTGGAGAGACTCGGGTGCCTGGTACCAGGGCTTCCACAGAGATGAAGACAAAAGAAAAGAGAGCTCTAGGGGCAGGGTCTCATCCACAGGAAAAGGACTGGGAAAAGGAGGCTTTTGTGGCTCCGTCTGTGAGGATAGAAGAGGACAGGAAGGGATGCTATAGCACAATTGGGCCTAAGGAAGCTACCTGATAGCAGCTCCAAGTGTGTGGGGGCTGTGGTCAGGTAAAGAGGGCCAACGGTAGCCTTAAAGACCATGGCTGGGGGTACCTCCACTTCCAAGAGTACTATGGGGTGAAGGGCACTCAATGATCACTTCCTCAGACCCAGGGAAACGTTACACTGACCAAAGAGGGAACTCACCTAATTGCCTCTTTTGCATGGAATGTCGAGCGATCGGTGAGCCGGAAGGTGAGACTGATGTGGATGGACTGGAGATAAGGGATAGGGTCCCAGTGAGGCTCAGACCCCAGGGAGAGAGCACAGGTACTAGGGGAGTCTATTCCAGGTTTCGGCACCAAAAAGTAGGGGAATGTGGTATAGTAGTGGTAGTGGGATATCCTGACTTAAGAGGAAGCCAGGATATACTTAGAACCGCAATAGGACAGCTCTGGAGGGGGTTGTGCAACAATAGGATAGCTCTGGGGGTGGTGGTGAGCCACAATAGGAATGGAGGGGTAGAGCTGCAAGAGGACACCTATAAAGGCTGGAGCTGCGATAGGACAGCACAGCCCTGGAGGAAAGGTGCCCTGACTATCAGGAAGCCAGGTTACCTGAAGCTGGGGTGCAGTGGGGGATGGTCTTTCTGCAGGATATAAGGATCCTGCTCCTCTCCTGGAGAGCCGCAACAGCTGAGTTCTGCTCTGCTTCCTTACAGGAGAGTCCTAGCAGAGCCGTCTGCTTCTTCTCCAGCCCAAGATGTTTCTTCTGCTAACTCTCTGCTAGGGGAAGCCCCCTGCAGAAATGTAGCAATCTCCTCCTGCTCCAGCGAAAAGTTGTTACTTTTCATCAATTGGTCTTGCTCAGTCCCTTTAAGGAGCATCCTAGCAAGGTTCTTCCGCTCTGCTCTGCTTTGCTGAGGGCCCCTACGGAGCGTCTCAGCAAGGTTTTTCAGCTCAGTCCCCTAAAAGACATCCCAGCCAGGTTCTTCTGCTCTGTTCTGGTGAATGAAGGTCATCACCCAAGACTCATTTGGGATGGAGGAGTCCAGGAGAGTTGATGCCTCTGACAGGGAGGGATTAACTGCCACTCTCAACTGAAGAGGTGGAGAGGCTTATATAGGGCTTCTTCTTCGGGGCAGAGTTTTCCCAGGGAGAAGGGGGATTGGTTAGTTTTTTCCTGTTCAGGGATTGGTCAGTTTAGCTGGTCAGGGGCAGAGATGGCTCTGACTTCATGGCCAAACTGTGTTTCTTTCACTGGTCCTTTTTAGCTTTTTGACTCTAATCTTAGGACAGGGGCATATTTCTTTCACAGGCTCTGATTCTGGGGACAAAGTGTGTTTCTCTGACACTAGTTTCAGAGCCAGGGCACATGTCTTTACTCCTGGGTTCAGGGTTAATGATGTTTCTTTCCTGGCTCAGGCCTCAAATACAGAGTGTGTTTTTTTTGACTCTGGGTTTGGAGTCAGGGTGCTCAGTGATTGGTCGGTTTCCTGCCCTGGGATTGGTTGGTTCAGTTGGGCAGTTGGGCAGGGGCAGAGCTGACTCTGCCTTTATGGCCAAGTTGTGTTTCTCTTACTGGTCCTTTTTAGCTTTTTGACTCTAATCTTAAGACCGGGGCATATTTCTTTCACTCGCTCTGATTCTAGGGACAAAGTGTGTTTCTTTGACACTAGTTTCAGAGCCAGGGCACATGTCTTTAATCCTGGGTTCAGGGATAAAGATGTTTCTTTCCTGGCCCAGGTCTCAAATACCGGGTGTGTTTCTTTCTGTGACTCTGGGTTCAGAGTCAGGGTGCTCAGTGATTGGTCGGTTTCCTGCTCCAGTTGTCCCTGTTACCCTATAGTCTCCCTGTGTCTTGAGTCATTTGCCAGATACCCTAGGGCCTTTGAGATAGAAACTTGGTACTGAATTTGCCCATTCCTGCTGTTTCTGCTCTATCGCCTTTACAAAGCACTGTGGCCAAGGCCATTTATGGGAGAAAGCATGTTACTTAGGGGTCCACAGTTGCAGAGGGGGACAGCACATGACCATCCTGATGGGAATCTAGCAATAGGCAGACAGTCATGGCATTGGAGCTGGAGGTGATAGCTGACACTGATTCTCAAGCAACACACACACACACATACACACAGAGAGACATACACACACAAAAACACAGAGGGGGGGGTTGGCTTTAGAATCTTTAAAGCTCTTTGATTCCCCGCCCCTACTGACACTTCTTCCTTCAAGGCCATACCTCCTGTTCCTTCCCAAGCAGTTTTACCTACTGGGGATACATATCCAAACATGTTCACCCATGGGGGCCATCCTCATTCAAACTAAGCCACAGAATCCATGTTCACAGTCGTCACACATAAGTTCATCTGCTTGAGTCAGAATCTTCTTTATCTGACTAGAGTTTAGGACCCATGCTCTATAAAACATCTAACTAATAATCATAAACATAGATGTACATGGTCAACCAGTTCCAGAAGGAACCAGAAACAATGCATTTGTACATTGTAACTCACATGACCTACACTAACCAGGAAATTCTCAGCAAAGAAAGCAACAGGTGTCATCTCAGTGGCAACCGAGTGACTCTGGTCCCCTTTCTAGGAGGCCTGTCCTGTGCGATGACTGTGAACATGTAATTTTCCTGGTGTTGAACTGTCTTATTATGATGTTTATTCTTGGTTCTGAACTAGACTGCATTTCGCATTAACTAAAACCTATAAATGGAGGCACAAATGTGAGGGATTTCTGCTTAACTTGAAGTGGGAAGACGCTCGAGATAAGAAGACACACTTTTAATCCAGATATTTACTCCTGATCTAATCTGGGCCACACCTTCCTCTGGAAGCCTACAAAGGGCACGGACAAAGGAGGATTTTCTTCTTTGCCTTCTCAGCCGTGTCCACTGCTTGCGCTGCTCACAACAGCTAGGAAACAGAAACAACCCGAATGTCCTGTGACTGAGGCAGCGATGCTGAACATGTGGTCCATGCGCACCATGGGATGCTGTCCGGCTGTAAGGAAAAGTGAGATCATGAACTTCCGCAGGTGAAAGGAAGGAACGAAGATCACATTGAGTGAGGTAACCCAGACCCAGGGACATATATAGTGCATGTTCTCTCTTACTGGGAGCTCCTAGCTCCAAATCCTGAGATGTGAGTACATGGCCTGTAGTAACTACAGGAAAGTAACACAGGATCCTTGCCAGGATAGGAAGGTTAGGGAGCAAAAGAGAAGGGAACAGCTGGGTACACGTGATTTGATCAGGAAAACGGGAAAGGAGGGCTTCTTAGGTAGGGAGAGGAAGGAAACACAGAAGAAGGGAGATGGGTAAAATAACAATAAAGATGTCTGGAAAAGCCACAAGAATCTTACTGCTAACTATTTACCTTAAAGACTATAATACAAAAAATTCAGCATATAAATATGCAAATACAGTTTTAATGAACTTTTCTCATTTGGGCCAAGGACCCCTGATATTAAACATAAGAAGCCCCCCTTTTCCTCCTTTTGAGTTGCTGGCCAGGAACGTCCAAGAGACTCCCAAAACATATAGCTTATTGTACGGCCTTGGTTCTCCCCCAGTGAGAAGTGGAAGGTAAGTCACTGTTGCTGATGACACCCACCGCACTTCAGACACAGGGCCAGAGGTCCCTGAGCTGAAACCGACCTGAGTGTCACCTGCCTGAGAGCCAGCCTACCTGATACTATCTTTCCTGGTACCAGAGACAGGCGTACATGCAGGCAGAACACTGTATACATAATAAATAAATCTTGAAAAAGAAGAAAACAATACAGCATAATGGCTCCTGCTTTCAAAGAGGAGTCAGGCAGGCTCCTCTGATAGAGAAGGAGTTTTCCTCCTTGACTTTTTAATGCTAGATGGATTTAGAGATTACTCCCATATTATTATTACAGAACAGGGTTACTCTAAGTATATTAAGTTCAGCTGAAGTGGTTATGAATCTTTCCTTCCCTTCTTACTTTAACAAGCTGTAAATTTCCATGATCAGAGTAAGCCCCTGTATTTGTATATCTGTCCACGAATGTGAGTTGTACATTGCAAAAGCAGAGCAGCTGTCTATGTAGATGTTCATTTTTTTCCCTTCAGCTCACATTAAAGCCTGGGTCAGAGCAATTATTTCTGCTCTCTGAGTGGATGCAACCCCCAGGACAAGGCTTTGCCCAAATGACCTCCCTTCTGGCCCGTGACTACCGCTACCACCTGGTTCTTTCTTGAATGCTGCTGCCATCCGTGTAGAAATCACATCTCTGGAGGTTAGAGGAACATCCATCAGGTCAGGTTGCATACTTCAGATGATGCCCAGCATTTCCAGGAAGTCATGGGTGGGCTCCTCAGGGTCACGTCAGCCAGCCGCAGGTGGTGCGATTGATGGCCAAGGAATTATCAAAGGTCAGTCTGTCCTTATCTAAAGAAAGGGGCTTGGTACTGGTCACACAGGCATTAGCATCTGCAGTTGGTGGCATCCCTCAGCAGGGCTTCCACAGTATGTGAGCTGTTACAGTTAGTCCACTCCAGTGTGAGCTTGCCAGGTCCTCTTATAAGAATTGCCAGTGGCGCAATGCTCTAAACAAGGCCGTCATTCAGAGGCTCCAGGATCCAGTCTCTCTGAGATGTAAACTATCCATCGGCCTTTTCCGGGGGCCCAGAGTCTAAGTCAGCACTCCCTTGGCAATGCCCTTTCTTTCATGGAGTAAAGATGTAGAGGGTTTGGAGATACCAGGAGAGTTAAAGCAGAGGCTGTACCAGGGCCTCTTTTTAGTTCTTAAAACACCTGTGTCATGTCCCCCTAGCCCATTCCAAACGGGCGTTGTTGCTGGCCATAGTGGAGCACGAGGGTTTGGCAATTTCAGCAAACCCAGGTATCCAAGGCGGCATATCCAAGAGCTCTCGGACATTCCCTAACTTGTTCCTGGTGGATGGAGTTGGGAGTTTGCAGTGTGACTGCTATGCTGACCTGGACAACAGTCCTTTTCCCTTCTCTCAGCTCATATCCCAAGTAGATAACCTGGGGTGAGCACATATTGGGGCTTTCTCTTTAGAAACTCGAAAGGCGCTCCTGGGCTAAAGTTTCCAACAGGCCTCTGTGGCTCTCAACAGGTTCTCATCATCTTTATCAGTCAATAATCAATCATCTACACATTGGAGTCAAGGCCACCTCAGGACACCTACTACAGAAGAGAGAAAATCCTGCTTGAATGTTTTGTCCGAGGACTGTGGGAGAGTTTCTGAACCCTTGAGGCAGTCTGTTCCAGGCTAGTTGTCCTGATAGCCTCAGTTCAGGGTCAGCCCTTCTAACCGGGAAGATGGGCTGGCTCAGTTTTGACAGAGGGTTGGAGAAGAATGCATCTTCTAAGTCCAGTTCAGTGCAAGCTTTCTGCTCTGTTAGTAATGACCTGATCAATGCAATGCATAGGGATTTGGACAGTTGGGCAAATGGATTCTACCCTCTTGTTTGCTTCCCTCAAGCCTTGTACTGGTCTATGGTCTTGAGTTCCAGGTTTCTGGATGGGCAACAAGGGGGTGCACTGGGCTGACTGGAATAAGCATGAATAACAAGGAATAAGGATGCCTGCTTCAAGGAGGTACTCCTGGTTTCTGATGGGGTACGGCTTGACTCGAATGAGCACTGCCCCAGATGTTGGTCTCACTGTGATGCTGGCACATATTTTGCCAAGCCAGGAGAATTGTCCTTTGCCTAAACTGTAGGACTTTTCTGGATCAGCAACTTTTCCATTCCCCCTCCAGAGAATGGACTGGATTTTGGAGGAGCAGATGATCCTCACTTTTTGGGTAGTTACAGTTAAAGCCTTAGCAGAGTTTTCCCAATCACAACCTAGAAAAGTCTTCTGAGAATGACATTGTTGCCTGGGGCTTGCTCAAAATGTTCTGTCCCAGTAAAGGGTAGGGACATTCAGGGATAACAATAAAAGAATGAGTCACAGTGCCTTGTCCCAGGTTAGCAATCTGGTCAGTGGTCCATCTGTGTTCTTTGATGCCCCTGTTGTCCCCTGAACTTCCACTGTTTGGTTGGTAAAGGGTATGGGGACTCCCATGATACTGAATGAGTAGTCCCTGTGTCCACTAGAAATTTTACAGGTTGGCCTTCTATGGTGAAGGTAACCATAGGCTCCTGGGGTCCAGTTTGAAGGAGCCTTGGCCTAGCTAATACTCCATAACTAGGATTGGCTTAGGTTTGGGGTAGGGAACTACCTGCATCTGTTGTGGGCATTCAATTTTCCAGTGACTCATTTCTTTGCAATTGGTCCTTTTGTAAAAGTCTCTTCTTTTTATCATGGGGTTCATTGGGCTTACAGTCATGGTGGCACGCCCCATCTTCTTTATCAGAAGATCATCTTTGCTGTCTCTGCGGTCAAACACTTTCTGCTCTGTTTCTAATCATTTTGACCTGTTCTTTCCTGCAGCCCCACCCAGTTTTAAAATCTTTCTACATATGTCAGGGGCCCACTGAGTAACAAAGGCCAGGCTAATCACCTTGAGATTTACCAGGTCCTCTGGGTCTGTGTAACTGATAGGTGCCCAGGAGGTGCCCAGGAAAGCTGAAGGCGATTCATCTGGCCCTGTTCACATCTGTGACCTTAGATAAGTTAGTGGACTTCCAGACTGCCCGTTTCATCCCTTCTAGCAGAGCCTGGTGTTACTGAGTGACCTCCTACCTCTCTCTGGGTTGCAGTCCCATTGGAGTCTCCATCTTGGCAGAGTACGGTCAGTCACCTCTGCCCTCTGAACATCAGCCATTGAAGCTGTTCCAGGAGTGCTCCAGTTGCTTTCATGAGAATCTGTTCCCCTTCTTTGGGAGTGATGAGGGCAAGGAGAATCGGCTGACGGTCATCCATGGAGAGATCATTGAAAAACAGTCAGTTAATTCCTTAAAAAAATTAAGGAATCGGGACTAGTGCTGAAAGGTGAGGTTCTGGTTCTTCCAGCTGTAGAGCCATGTGGTGGAGAAAGGGCTGTACCGGTACCGATTGCCAGGAAACGACCATAGGGGAGAGAGAACTGAAGGAGGTGGCACCCAGAACCAGAATTGGCAGAGAAATTGGGACTTCCTGGTAAGTCTGGGGAGGAGAAAAGACAGGGGGAGGTAGGGAGGAGCTGTGGGGAGAAGATACACAGAGGTAGGGAGGAGCTAGCTGGTTGGACAGGGAGAGGTGCAAACAGGAGGGCAGATTGAGACCATGGTGGTGAGAATGGGGTGGCAAAGATGGGGGCTGGGGTGGAGGGTAAAGATGATTATACGGAGGAAGAAGGGATTCTTCCTCCTGGGAGCCTTGTGGGATGGTTTTCAGAGGGGTCTCTTTGGTCCTTGCTCCAGGCTCTCGCAGGGTCCATCTGCTGACAACCAAGGCTTGGTCCCCTGTCGTTGCAGACCACACAGACCTTCATCCAGGGGGATGGGTTAGAAGTTGCTTCAGCCCAAGGCAAGATGTATGCAATCTGATCTGCATGGCCGGGCTTACCGAGGGTATCTGAGAATCCAAAGCACCTCAGGAGGGCCAGTTAACCCCAATGTGGGTTCACAGGATGTGCATTCAGCTTCATGGAATGTTTGGAAGTGACTCTTGATGATAGGGTAATCATAATCCTCCTTAACTCTAGGGTTAAGGTGCATCAAAACGCTGAGAACACAGACTAGAGGGCGGTTAGGCTTGCTCGTCTTATCACCCACACTGTCCGTCAGTTCAGTCACCCTAAGTCCAAAATAAGCCAATTAACACAGAAGGTACAAGAGACAGAATGGAGACAGTAAAAATGAAGCCAAAGACAGGATAATCGGGACATAAAACAAACCAAGAAGCTGAGATGGGCAGTGTGACATCTCATTGTATGCCCTGGATGGGAGAATACTGGGGTACCACCAAACACCCTCACATCCCAGATGAGAATCCCACACAACAGAACCGGACTATGACTCTCCAGGAGGCCTCCACGGATGCTTGCTGCTTTTCCCAGCACAGTAGTGTCTAGGATTTTTGCTCTTTTTCTCTTTTGACCCTTTTGGGGAGCCCATCACCCAACTCCCAAATAAATCACATGGAGGCTTTTTCTTTCTTATGAATGCCCAGACTTGACTTGGCTTGTTTCTAGTCAGCTTTTCTTTAGTAATTATATACCTTTTGCCTCCAGGCTTCTCCTTTCTCTTACTTCTGTATATCTTTTTTTCACTCTTACTCCGTGGCTGGCTGTGTGGCTGGGTGGTTGACCCCCAGAGTCCTCCTCCTCCTTTTCTCTTTCCTTAATCTCTCTCATTTCTCAGACTTCTCCTCCTGTTTATTCTCTCCACCTGCCATCCCCACCTAGCCTTTCTCCTGCCTTGCTACTGACCATTCAGCTCTTTATTAGACCATCAAATGTTTTAGACAGTCAAAGTAACACAGCTTCACAGAGTTAAACAAATGCAACACATATTTACATCGTTAAACAAATGTTCCACAAGATAAGCAAATGTAACACATCTTAAATTAATATTCCACACAGCAGCTCACCTTGATAGTCTGCGAACAGAAGGAGCCTTGAGACCTGGGAGCATCTCCAGGCACCTGCTCCTAAAGCGGCCCCGCAACCCCAGTGTGTGGTCTGAATCTCACTGGGGCCTCCAGAAAATATTAATCTCCCTGGCCAAGAATAAGACCACCACCATAATTATGAGCCAAATTTGAAGCAAGCTTGATTTTATTGGAGTGCACCCAACAGCTGGTTAATGACTGCCTCCTAAGTTGAGTTATCTCTTGTGCGTCTTTAAAGGAGTAAAATCACAAGTAGCTGCAAAGCAGGTCTGCAGAAGAGAGACAATGGAGCAATAAGGAAATATAGAAAAATCTCCCCCGAAAACCCCATCATGTGGTCACCATGTGATTAGAAAGGTGACTAGGAAGGGCACACTCAAAAACAAGTTGAGGTCATCATTTGGGACAGGTGAGGCTCCAGGAAACAGACTTAAAAACAGTAACTCAGTAAATGGAAACATGTTTTTAACAATACAGCATAATGGCCCCTGCCTTCAAAATGGAGTCAGGCAGGTTTTTCAGCTGCTGGTCTGCAGTCACACTAGAATTCCTTCCCTGTGTCTGTCTTCCTCAGTTCCCATGTCCAGGCCTGAGGGCCATCAGCCTTGGACCATATCCTGTATTCACATTCCTAGGGGTGGCTCCCCAGTCAAGTTCCTGACCTGCCCCGCTGCATTTACCCTTAGGGAGGAGGAGAGGAGGGCCTCTCTCCACTGGAGAAAGACCCCATTCTTTAGGTCACATCAGCAAGGGGAAGATGGAGGATGAGGATTAATGATTGAGACCCTAAGCAACAGAGTAGAGCCCTGTCAAGGGAAGGGTGGGACAAAGGAGGAGGAGAAGTGGGTGTGTGGAGGGGACTGGCTAGGAAGGAGAGAGGAGAGTTCTAGACACTGACTGGAGGGTTTTGTAGGAAGTTACACGGATGCTAGTTTGTGGGACTAGTCACAATGCATGCTGGTGCACTCCAGCAAACCCATTATTGCAGTGCTGCCTGATGCTGTATGCAATCCCTTGCAGGTCTAATCAGGGCGATTAACTAAACAGGCTGTAGAGGAGTTTTGCATCGCGAGAATAAGTAGGCACATGCGGGGACATCTGAGAAGTAGTTCGGTAAGTCATTACCCCTGTTGCTGAATTAATGCAAACAGAGCACAGAACACTACCAAGTATCCAAAGATGGCCTCTATTATCCTAGAAGAGGCAACTGAGCATCCAGCTTCTGGAACTCACATCCTGATGGGGTGGTGCGGAGGAACAGAACAAGGTCAAAGGGGATGGAAAGAGCTGGAGGGGCATGCCTTAGTGATAGACCCTTCCTCCTTTTGTGGATAAATCTCAGTTGGCATTCACTTCTGCTCTGTAGAGTAGACACTCTGCGTGACAGTGACTTAAGCAGAGTGAACACTCCTCTCAGTGCTGGTGAAAACATTCACCGAGTCAGGGCAATGCCATCAAGGTCAGTGCTTTCTAAATCTCTGGGAGTCTGTGGTCCTTTGTTTTGTTTCTAGCTCTCTGGGAGTCTCGAGTCCTTTGTTTTGTTTTGCATTTCATTCTGCCAGTCACTTTTTTTTCAAACAAAATGCCTACGTTGTCCACCATGCCTATATCTGCCTACTTATGCCAGTGATGCAAAACTCTACAGCCTGTGTGTTTAACTTATATATAAATTATATGATAGTGTTGAGTTTTCAAAATACCTTTAGCAGATTAAGGGAAGGCTCACCTTGTGGGTTTGCACTGCTAAATTTCTTCCCCTTTCATTTGTTGTTTTTAACTTTCTTCCAGCTGCATTTGCCGTGCCCTCTGAACGTTTCCTTAGATTAAATCTATCAGAGTCAGGAAGGAGTGACATAAAGTAGCCCATAATGGTCGCTTTGGCATGAAAGCTTCAGAATTGACGAGTGAACTGAAAAATGATCCCAAAACATTGAAGATGAGAGCTAGCATGGACCAAAAAATTCTCCAAGAAGGACAGTGATGGCTCCCTGAAGTACTTCTAGGTTGTAATTGTTGCTGGCAATCCAGCTGACTTCTACCGTTCACAAACTCCCAGGAAACGGAAGGAAAAACTGTGTGGAAGACCTGCTGGCTGGATCTGTGAGTCTTGATTTCCATCTTCGAGTTTGCCACAAAGCCACAAAATAGCTGCTATCACCATCGTATCCACGTTCCAGACAGTAGGAAGAGGAAAGCACTTAAAACACATCCCTCCGAACAGAATGTCACTGTTAAAGGACTTACCAGAAACTGTGGGGCCCAGAGCAGCCTGGCCACACATGGCGCCCAGGCCGCACAGCTACCATAGCAGGCAGCACCAGGTTCCAGGAAAAGCCACAAGCTGGCACCACCAGGAACAGACCATCCCAAGGAAATTCCTAACGTCCCAACCATTGCAGATAGGATCACCCGCTAACACACACCTATCGCTTTTCACCAGGAAAGCCGTAGACAAATGTCAGCCAATCAGGGGTCCTGCACCTTAGAAGTCCCTCACCCCTACCTTTGCTACTCTAAAAACCGAACCCCAACTGAGCTCGGGGCTCTCAGATCACGCAGATACTTTGGACACATGGGGAGTCCGAGTCTGCAGACTTATGTAAGAATAAAGGCTCTTTGCTTTTACACACAGAACTCGGTCTCCTGGCTGGTTTTGGGGGGACTCCGTCATCTGGGCATAACAGAAACTTCCTTCTGTTATCTCCCACATTTATTTCATTAGATCCCAGGCATCTAGTGTTTTCTTTTTCTGTCTCAGACTTAATTAAATTATGTCTGTCTGTCTGTCTGTCTGTCTGTCTGTCTCTCTGTGTGTGTGTTCGCGCGCGGGCGCACACATGTGTGTTTAGTGCCCTCAGGGGTCAGAAGATGATGTCAGATCTCCTGGTACTGGAGTTATTTAAAACCACATGGGTGCTGGGAGTCAAATTCCTACCCTCTAGGAAGAGCAGGGAGTGCTCTTGGCTGCTGAGTCATCTCTCCAGCCTCCCCAGCTTGTTTAGTGAGGGTCTCTCATTGGCCGAGAACTTGCCAAGTTGGCTAAACTGCCTGTTCAGAAAGCCCCAGGCACCCACCTGCCACAGCCCCCCCTCTACCCTACCCCAGCACTGGGATTACCAAGTGTGCACCCTTAGGCCTGACTTTTCATGTAAATTCTGGGGGACTGAACTCAGGCACAATCACTTTAAAGTCTGACCCCTCTCCTCTGCCCATCAGCACCGTCTTTGACAGCCCACTGGCCAGAATGAGTCACATGGACCTTGAAAACGTAGAGGAGGATAAAGGTTTATTCTCACTCTGAACATGCCAGATGTCTTCTGATTTTGTAAATGTGGAGAATTCGGGAAAATGTGAAATGAACACCAAGGCACTCATTGTCTGAACCGGAGAACAGGAAGAGAGAGACACTGGGCCTGTCTTCAGCATTTGAAATCTCAAAGCCCTCCCCCAGTGACACACTTCTCCCAACAAGGCCACACCCCTAAATCTTCTAAGTAGTGTCACTCACTGATGAGGAAACACTCAAATAAATGAGCCTCTGGGAGCCAGTCCTGTTCAAACTACCACATTGTGCAAGTAAAATACTACAATCATTGCCTTATTTACAATGTGCAGGAAGGAGGATTTTATCATACAAACAGGAGATCCTACAAAGATTGGCTATAGTGAAAAGTCTATATTTGGACAAACGCATGGTGATCAAGCAACCTGTTGTGAAGCCAACATAAAAAGAATCAAGGATTAAACAAAAGAAGGGTGCCATGTTCACATTTAAATGGATCTCAACTTCTTATTACAACAGACAGATATGTAGATTATCCTGATGGTGTTCATGCTGTGTTTGAAAGGTGACAGATGTATGGACACAGATTTAAAAAACTGAGAGTTTTGATGACAGGGATTTTGTACCATATCAGAATAACTCATACAATGATTTTAGATGATCAGTTTCATGGCCCTCCTGATTTACTAATTCATGATCAGTTGTCATAGACCTCAAGTTACAGAAAATCAAAGAGAAGCCCACATGAAAAAGTCAGCTGAACTACAACAAATACTAAAGTCCCAGCCTCAGAGAGTGTCTGCAGTTAAGGCAAGGGTGTTAATTGGTAAAGTATGGGATCCTGAGACTTGAGATGGGGATGTGTGGGAGGAATCTATTAGAGCTAAGAACTGTGAGCTCTCAGGCTCTCAAGGGTTAATCTCACCTGGGGGGGTAATCACTCCACCCTCATTCCCCCTTGAAATGTTATCATTGTCACCTGTGACTGAAGAAGTTCATTCTTCATTGTCTTCTAAACCAGCTGTGACTTTCTCTGAAGGAAATGTCAGACAACACAATACTGATGCCCCTCGGGGCCACGGATAGTTGCCTCTAGACCTATAACCAGACTTAAGGCACAGTAGGCTGGTAAGAGGAGGTAGAAAGTGTAGTTCATGACAGTGGGCCCATGATCATGGAATCCACTGGTCTCACCCTGTTCTCCACTATCCCGAGGGAGCTGGCCTGATGAAAGATAGAATGGTCTTTTGAAGACAAGTTGCAGTGTCAATTAGATGGCATCAGCATGGAGGTCTGGGGCAGGGTTCTCTAGAAGGTGCTATATGCTTTGAATCAGCATCCAGTACATGGTACAGTTCCTCCCATAGCCAGGATCCATGGGTCCAGGAGTCAAGGCAGGATGGAAAAGGCAATATGTACTCATTACACCCTAGTGACTCCCTAGGAAAAAATTTCCTTCCTGTTCCCCCAACCTTAAGTTTTGCTGGCCTGGAAGTGTTGGCATCATATTGGGGAGCACTCCTGACAGGAGCCACAGCAAACCTTCAATTGAACTGGAAGATCAGGATTCCCGAAGCCACTATGGACTTCTATTGACATTAAAACAACAAGCTATAACTGGTTTTCTGCCCAGAAAGGTGAGAAGAGATGTGGCGAACTTTAGGCTACCTATGTGGCTGAGACTACACCAGCTCCTCACCCAGACCCTCATCTGGAACTTGTTTTCTCAGTTAATCTATAGAACCCATCTTTATAGAAGATAGCATTTATACTTAACACAGAGTTTTGATGTGATCATGTCTTTAGCTTTGCTGTGCACATGAGATTGAGTGAATTATCACTGGGAAACTTCACCAAATTGTTCTGTGGTTAAAAGTGTCCCAAATAAACTACTTGGCATCAGACTTGAAGTTTGAACCACCATCAGACTGTTACCCTGCTGCCCGTGGTGTTTGCAGAGACCCATACAACATGGCTGCATTTAAATCATATCAGGTAGATCAGGCCCAAGGACGTATCAGACACTCCAGGTTGAGGAAAGGGCACAACTCCCTCACATGGGCTTCATAGAATGCAGTCCCCTCACACTGCAGTGGCAGGAGGGGGACACAGCTTAGTGGTAGAGTACTCGCCTGGCATGTTGTAGTGTGAAGCGGCGGGCTGCGTTCCCGCCGCCCAGTTCCCAGCAACCGGCTAGCTTTCCGCCACCCGGCCGCCGGCTAGCTTTACACCCGAAATAATTACACGGAAACTGTATTCTTTTAAACACTGCCTGGCCCATTATCTGTAGCCTCTTATTAGTTAATTCTCACATCTTCCTTTAACCCATATTTAGTAATTTGGGTAGCACCACGAGTTGTGGCTTACCAGGAGAGATCTTAACCTGCGTCCATCTCGGAGAGGAGCAGCATGGAGCCTCCCCACGCGACTGCCTGAAGCGTCTCCCCAACTCTACTTCCTTGTTCCCACAATTCTGTTCTGTCTACTCCACCTCTCTTAAAGGGCCAAGGCAGTTTTCTTTATTAATTAACCAATGAAAGAAACATAGACAGATAACTCTCCTCCATCAGCATGTGTGAGAATTTAGGTTGGATTCCTCATGATCCAAAACAGTAAAACCCTTTGACAACAAACAAAAACACTGCAATGGCATGACTGCACACCACCCTACCATCTGATGCTGTGTGTGCAAGAACTGAGGACCCCCTGTCCTGCTCTTTCCCTCACTCCTGATAGAGCTTACTTGATGGACCTGGACCTGACCCACTACTGTTCCATGCTCCTGACCCATTTCTTGCTGTGGACTTGGTTCAGACTTTTCATCTCACAGATGGATTCTGCATCTTCATTCTCAAACCTGATTCTGGGAGCAGTTCCGCCATAGTTCCTTCCTGACATAGGTCTCGTTCCTTATCTCTGTAGATCCACGTTCCCAGCACACTGTTGAAACCCTTGCACTCTGCAGTAGCTTTCTTTCCTTTACCTGCCTGTACTGGAGAGATATGCAGCCACATTTACAGTGTGATGTCTGATGAGAATTAATACTAGCAATTCAAATGGAAATAAAGCCAGGTAGTGGGGTGCACACCTTTAATCCCAGCACTTGGGTGCCAGTGGCAGGCAGAACTCTGTGAGTTTGAGTCCAGCCTGGTCCACATAGCTAGTTCCACAATAGCCAGGGCTGCATAGAGAGACTCTGTCTCAAAGTAAATCAATAAAAAGAAACAAAAAGGATTGGAATCAAGAACTGAAATTTGCCTTGTTCAAACTGCTAAGGTAGGCAGACTTATACAAACTGCCATCATTAAAACTGCTCAGCCTTACAGTTTTAATGTTATTCAGTACATTCTGACATGGAGAAAAGATGTGAGCACACTCTTCTGTGAGAGGTTACAGGCCAGCGACTGACGGATCTCAGTGGATTCTCCTCTTGGCCAGCACAAAGCCAAAATGAAGACGCCCAGAGGGAAGCAAGGGAAGAAGGACCTATCAGCTGCAGCAGGAAGGAGAAGCAGGGCATCTTCTCTACAGCCGGGCTCTCCCAAACCAAAGAAGAGGTGTGAATTTATGGGGTGGCCACACTTGTTCTTATGGGGAGGGTGCATTCCTGCACATGCCCAGTGTGTGCTGCACAGCTTTATCTGGAAATAAAAGGTCACCTGTCATTGACACAGCGAATACCCTTGAAGGTGCCAGTTCTGCATGGCTACTAACAGTGTGAAGCCAGTGAAGCCACATGAGACCTTGTTTCCAAAGCAAAATATAGGAGCTGGGGCTAAAGCTCCATCTGGAGAGGCTCTCTGCTTCCTGACTGTGGATGCCATGTGAGAGGCCGCCTTCAGCTCCCACTGCCACGGCAGACTCTACCCTCCAACCTCCTCAAGTCACTGCTGTCTCAGCAACAGGAAATAACCAACGCACCACATCACTGTGTTGAACACAGGTTTCCGGTGTTTCTGAATGTTTGGTGGCTGAGGACAACGCCTCATGTTATCCATCTCTCAGGTGTAAAGAAATGCCAACATTAGCATCTCAGCTCTCATCCTAAAGGGAATAAGAGATGGTTTATTCTGGAGTCATTTAGAGTGAGCACGGCCCAGGAACACAAATTTAGGTTACCCAAAATTCCATGTTCCAATGTGGAAGCCTTTTCACAGGATTTGTGCAGTTTTACACATCAAAGATAATCATAAGTCAAGGCAGCTTTACAATACATTTGTGGGCACACCAGAGCGGTAGGTACATCGAGAAGTGGGGAGTGGTACTCTACAGGCAAACAGGCGACCTGATGACATTCTTAGAGCTCTCGGTTTGGAGAAGCTAATGTTCTGCTAAGTTAATAGCTTCAAGGAGGTTTTTATTTATTATCATGAGATGCTAGTTTCGATAGAGCGACAGCTGGGTTATGGCAGCACACACCTTTAATTCAAGCATTCAGGTAGCAGAAGAAGGTGGATCTACAGAGTTCCAGGCCAGCCTGCTCTATAGAGTGAATTCCAGGACAGCCAAGGATAGACAACCAAACCCTGTGTGTTTTGAAAAGTCAAGAAAAAAAAAGAGGGAAGGAAGACAGGAAGAAACTCAGATACTGAGTGCAGCAAGGAGCTAGAACCAGCACAAGATAAAGTAATTAAGCTCTGGACCGATCAAATTCAAAGCTCTGCACAGTATTGAAATTCTGCCTAGTCTGTCTGTCTCTTCAGCCACAACACAGACTCCTGCCAGGAGCTTTGTTGTTGTTGTTGTTGTTGTTGTTGTTGTTCACAGCCAGACAGCTTCTTTTCAGACATTTTTGTTCACAAAAACCAAGTGAACTATTTTTTTCATAATGCAAAGTAAATTAAACCAGGTATAGGGAAGTACACCTGGAATTCCAGCAGCACACAGGAGGCAGGAGGATTCCTATAAATTCAGTGCCAGCTTTGGATATATAGCAATTACTTCTGATAGCCACATGCTGAGAACACATACACACATAGGAACTCACACACACATACACATAGGAACAAACACACATGCACATGGGAACATACATACACATAGGAACAAATGCACATGCACATAGGAACACACACATAGAAACACACACAAAGTGTACTAAAAATAATAATTAAGAGAATTTAGAGGGGCTGGAGAGATGGCTCAGAGGTTAAGAGCACTGGCTGCTCTTCCAGAGGTCCTGGGTTCAATTCCCAGCAACCACATGCTGGCTTTCAACCATCTGTACTGAGATCTGGCGCCCTCCTCTGGCGTGCGGGCATACATCGAGGCAGAATGTTGTATACATAATAAATAAATCTTGAGAGAGAGGAGAGGAGAGAGAGAGAGGAGAGAGGAGAGAGAGGAGAGAGAGATAGAGAGGAGATGAGAGAGGAGGAGAGGAGGAGAGCGAGAGAGAGAGAGAGAGAAAGAGAATTAGAAGACATGCCAAGCATGGGATCATGCCTGCAGTTCAAGGAGCTGGGAGACAAAGGCAGGAGGATCAAAGGTTCCAGGCTATTTTTGTCTACATAGTAAATCTGATGCCAGCCTGGGCTACATTTTGTGGGGAGGAGAGTCGATGTTGATCTTTTTCCATGACTCAGAGTTGCAACAAGGGGTCTCTCTTCCACCTTCTGAGTTTTTGGACATAAGCTGCTCTTCCTCCCCTGTGAGCACCCAGGTCTGTCTGTTCCGGGTTCTCCCTTAACAGCCTTCTCTCACCTGGTGTGTGCCTATGCTGCTGGGATAAGAAAAGATTGATGAATCCAAAGTTGTGAAAATGTATTAAGATGTTTTCATTTCCTTTTGTAGGAAGGGTCTCATGGAGCTCAGGTTGTTCTTAACATATGTC
The DNA here is from genome assembly GCF_903992535.2 of Arvicola amphibius. Classification (NCBI taxonomy): domain Eukaryota; kingdom Metazoa; phylum Chordata; class Mammalia; order Rodentia; family Cricetidae; genus Arvicola; species Arvicola amphibius. The sequence goes on from NC_052061.1 coordinate 16,178,157, forward strand.
TAGGGATGACCTTGAACTTCTGATCCTCCTGCCTTCACCCCCATATGCTAAGATTACGTGTGCCAACATGCCTGGTGTCCCCTCCAAGAGCTAAGCGGGACCAACCCTGCTTAGCTGATGGGATGTGGCTGTATGGTCATAGTCCAGGATACCTGGAGTGTGATACAGGTAGAGAGTAAAGCTCCCAGCTTGTAGAAAAGATAAGTACCACGAAGTCACGTGATCTGCTTATTATATATTTCTCATTCTATATAGAAATAGTGCAGAAGGTAAACCTAGGCCACCAGGCAACACAGTCAGCTCTCTGCCCTGCTGATTTGGCATAAGTCCCCAGAATCGTCAGTCATTGACCTGACAGAGACCTAACTTTGAACTGTCACCCTCAGCAGTTTGAGCTTTTAGGGATCTTGACTCAGGAGAAACCGGGATTTGTGGTTTTGACACTGAAAAGAATTTCAGGAGTGGCCTAGATGGCAAAGATATTTCAGTAGGCTCGAGGGTGAGGAGATGTCTATGCAGTGAAAGCAGTCACCCAAGGCCCTGCTGCCAGTGCCACCAGCTGAGCCCACCACCATGCTGGGCTGATCCTCTGCAAGCCTGAGCCAAATAACCTCTACCTCCCTTACACTGAGTCTTGGCATCTATGTGGGAGGAGCCATGAGCAGAGAACTCCAAAGCTATGCTGGCTTCTGGTCAACTGTGATTGGTGCATGGCTCCATGACCTCACAAGGAGCCATTGTGATGAATGAGAGAGGCCCACCCATATAAGGCACCAACTGGGCCTAGACCTTGTTCTTTGACTGCAGACAAACCGTTGGTTGGCTACAGAGAACTCTACTCAAGACTGAGATTTTTATAGACTTTTGATTTTTAGCGTGCGTCTGAACATCTGTGATCACCACTGACTTGAACATCGTGAGTGTGCTTCCCAGTGGGGTCGGGTTTGTGCCTGAATTTTGACTGACTTGGCTTAGATTTAGTTCATGCCTGCTTCAGTTTATTTCATCATCAACCATTTTCTCTTATTCTCTACACATTCATCTTTGACATTTCATACATTGGTTTGTTTCTTTACCTTAACTTTTGTTAAGTTAGCTGTGAAGGATAAGGGATTTGATTTGGTCGTGCACTTGGAGCATACCCACCTGCCTTATTAATTCCCCTGGCATTTCCCTGTGGTTATAAATCCCCTTACCACGTTAAGACTCTTCTGCCCACCATGCCACTCACTAAACAGAACACTCTCTGGAAAGTCTTGAGGGACGACAGTTTTCCTCGTGGCCTCGCAGTGTCACAGACAGGCCATCATCTACGAGTTAAGGGAAAGGAACTGAGTGTCATGAGGGTGGAGAGGAAGAGGGCTGCAGTAGTTGGAGTCATCAGAGAATTTGAGGGTCTGAGTGAAAAGGATCTTGAAGAAGCCTATGTGTTCCCTATCTAGTCCATAGCCTGTCTCTAACCCAGGCTAGCCCAAAGCCGGCTGAGTCCACTCTTGTTGTTACTGTTGCTGTCATTAAAGTCCAAATGTCCTCAAGGTTTGTGTGGGAGAGCTTTCACACCACCTCAATTCTCTGGATTTCCGGTCTCTAACAGGGGGTGCTGTTCAGGACATTGTAATGCCCCATGGTAGTGGAACCCAGCAGGGGGAATTGAGTCTTTAGAGGCAACAGGACATGACAAAGCCATGTAAGCAGCTTGCTTCAGACCCATCTTCCCAAGTCCCCAGACATGGATTCCATGTCCTCTGAGAGTCTGAGCCATAGCACAAACCCATGGAAACAAATGTTGCTGCTTCTCAGGGAATTGGTCATGGCTATGAGAAAACCAATGCAGTCCTGGGAGACAGAAGGTGAAGTGGGTTTTTTAAATTATTTTTTAAATTTTTTTTGGTTGTGAATAGCTGTGATTGGTTCATTTCCTCCTATGACCTCACTGGAGCCATTGTGAGGAGTTGCAGGCTCCGCCCACATGAGGCCCTGGCTGGGGCTGGGGCTTCTCACTCTGCAGAGAAGCTGTAGCTTAGTTGGCTGCAGAGTTGTTGAGCTCAGCCTTTGATTCACGTAAACCTTGATATTGCTGATCTACGAAAACAGACGCTGTTCATTGGCTTTGACGTCCAAACAGTGAGTTTGTTTCCCAGGTTGTTGGTTTTGATTTCTATCTCTGAGGTGATTCTTGACTTAATTTGTGCTTTTCATTCAGTTTCTTCTGACTAGTCCCACATTTCTATTCTTAAGCATGATTCCTTGACATTTTTAAATTTAATTTTTCTGGTTCTCAAAGTTTTATTAGTATGGACAAGCTGTAAGCCAGCTATTTCATCACCATGTGAATGTTTATCACATCTACCTGTGCCATCTATTAACTCATAAATCCTTTGAAGCACTTAAATGCTCATCTACCCTGGTAACTATCTTCCATACTTGCTCTGTTGCACCCCAACGCCCTGCAAAAAAAGACCAAAACATATTATGTGTGCCATGAGGTACAGTCCATTTCATTACAGCATCCCAGTGTCGGGGAGGGCTAGCATCCTTTTTTTTCTTCAGACAGGGTTCTCTGCAGCTTTAGAGCCTTGTCCCGGAGCTAGCTCTTGTAGACCAGGCTGGGTCTCGAACTCACAGAGATCCGCCTGCCTCTGCCTCCCGAGTGCTGGGATTAAAGGCATGCGCCACCACCGCCCGTCTGAGGGCTAGCATCCTTTAGATGACCATCTATATGAGTTTTAGATAAAGGAATTGAATATGCGAAGTGTGGAGACGCTGTCTGTAGTCGTCAGAATACTTAGAGAACTTTAGCATCCTAGTGCAAAGGACATTGGGGCAGACCATGGGTTCATTCTCTAACTAGTCCATCCCCCTGTCCCTAGCAAAGGTCAGCACAGAGTTGCTGAGTCTGTCCACCTTGTTACTATGGCACTTGTTACCTTGTTACCATGTTACCTGCTTACTATGTTCTTAAAGTCAAAGTGTCCTGCTCAGGGTTAATAGGAAGGGACTCACACTTTCTCATATGTCTGAATGCCTGGGTCTAGCAGGAGGTGCAGTTGATGCAGTTGGGGAAGTCATAAAAGCCCAGAGCCTCAGGAGGAATTAGGTGACTGGTGTGCACCAGGGACCTGCCAAGTCATGTACCCAACTGCTTCAGACTTATCTTCCCAAGACCCCCAGCCTCCTCATCTGCCATCTCTCCCTGTCCCCCGAGAGCCTGAGAGGAGAGTTACCCTTTGTCATTTAAGCTGTATTTTGTTGGGGATTTGCTCACAGCCTTGACAAAAGTTATGCAGTCCCTGGAGCTGGGTAGAGAATCATCTTTTGGTCTCTTTGCTATTACTGGTCCATTCCTCACTGTGACATCACAAAAAGCCTTTGTGAGAAGTTAGTGAAATCTCTTCCTATAAGGCTCTGCAGCAGACTGTAGTTTGTCTTGATGCTGCAGAGAAACTCTTGTTGGATAGAGAGCACCTGGACTTTTACACTTGACCTAATAAACTGGAATCTCCTAATCTCTTGGACCTTGACATTAGATTTCCTCATTGTTGGCTGGATTTTGTGTCCGGTGGTTCTTTTTGATACATACACTCGATGCTTTTTGTTGAGGCACAGATTTGTGCTTATGTGTTCATTTTGCTTAATTGTTCCATTTAAATATTTTTGCCATGTTTTACGTTGGTTTCATTTTTCTTATTTTAAACCTTATCTGTGTGAAACAAGGAATTGTCTGTAACACTTCTATAGATGTAAACAGAACCTGGGATCATTTTCCTCTGCTCTGTGAGATTCCAGCTGCCCCTGGTGTGTGCCCCAAAGCCCCCCATTTCAGTTAAGGTTGGAGCTACTGATCCACAGCTCTAGTCACCATTTCTCTGGAACTGGGAGGGGGGTTGCAGTACGAAACCTCATGTCTATTTCTTCTTCAGAGAATGACAAAAGTTGATGTTTTGTGGCCAAGTGTGGACCTCTTACTTGATTTCTTACAGCTTGTTAGTTTTCCCCATAGAATTGTTCCTAGGATTCCCTGTTTGAACAGGAAAAATCTAGCTGTCATGTATTGTTTGACTTGTGTGAAAGAAGCAAGGAATCTGTATAAAGATGTACAAGTGGATGTTTGTCACGGCCATTGGAGTACACTTAGTCCTGTGTGTGTGTGTATGTGTGTTGGTGTTGTTGGTTGTTTTTGTATGTGTTCAGCCCCAGGGTTATACTGGCTTTCAAGACTGTATTTGCAATGATCTTTCCTCGTATATTCTAAAAGCTTCCTGAGGAACACTGGTCTCCGTTATACGGAAAGACCCCATCATGCACTCTGTTGGTCTGGATGTCTTGCTAGCAGAAGTTGTGTTTCTCTTTCCATCTCATTCCTAAATTGATCACTTTGAATGTTCTGTAACATCTGGAATTGATCCTCACGCCCCAGGGTGGAGTAGCTGGAAGGCAGCAAGTGCTATTTAGGTTTAATAAAATCTTATCATGTAGTGTCTCTTTTATGACTCAAGAAATCTCTTGCTTACAGGGGTATCAACATCTAGAGTCAGTTCACATCACACACACGCAGGGCTCCCTAGGTCCCTACTTAGTCCTTCTTTCATACTCATGTCTTGTCTCACATTTCAAGAATTTGAATCTTCTCTCTGGGTGACGCAGGTCAAGGGTTTGTCAGACTTCATCCTTTCAAATCACCAGATCTTTGTTTCTTTGGTCTTTGATTCAAACTCTAAGGAACAACTTATTTCATCTCTAATAGTTCTTATGCTTTCTCATAATTGCTTTGGGGTTTGTATTGGCATTTATTTTCTTTTTAACCTCTGACTCCAAGATGTATCATTAGGAGGTTTGAGATAGCTAAATTTTTTTGATGATTTTCATGATGTAGACATTGAGAGCCATAAACTTCTCTTCTAGACTTGCTTTTGTCTTTTTCCTTCTAGAATCTTGTGGCGGTCCCATCCCCCACCTGCCAGGGTGGGGGCCATGGAGGAGGAATGGGAAAAACTATGGGACAAGAACTGGCCAGATTTTTCGGCCCCACAGATTTTTTATGATGAGATGGAGAATACTTCATCATATGAAACTGACCTTGACAGCGAAACAGAGGAGGAGTACTTCTCCTGCCTGGAGGATTTAGATATGGATGACGACAGCGGAGAGGATGAGATCCAGGAGAAGGGCAGCATCACCATCCAGGCAGGCCTCCATCTGCTGTGTGCCCTGAGCGAGAGGGAAGATGATGAAGAAACTATGGGCCCTTGCCCAAGCCAAAGCACAGGTGTTGAAGACACCACTGGTATTCCCCTGATTCAGAATAGAGTCCCTAAGGTCACCGCGGGCACTGGCCCCAGCAGGGATACTGAGGACATGTTAGGCCATGACCCAAGCAAGAGCACAGAAGTTGATGTAACTTATTGTGATCCCCTGAGCCAGAGTGAAGAACCTAAGGTCACCATGGGCACTGGCCCCAGCAGGGAGGGAACCATAGGTGATGGCCCAAGCAAGGGCACAGAAGATGATATATATGATATATGCTTTGGTGGTCCTGTGCCTCCCTGTCTCTACCCCAAAGTCATCATTATCCCTGGCCCCCCCTGGAAGAGTGAGGAGTCCCTGAATGATCTCCCGAGACAGATGGAAGACTATGAAGATACCGAGGGCATTCTGCCCAGCCCAAATGTGGACCGTGAAGACAGCTTGCATGGTGACCAAAACCAGAGCCCTAACAACAACAGGAACAGATGGAGCCTTAAAAGGGTGAGGAGGCAAATCCATCGTCTCTGCTGCTGTTTCTGCTGTTGCCTCCTCACCCCAAATGAAGAAGACCCAACCCCCAGGTGAGGGACAGGGAGAGGTGGGAAATGGAGTCCCAGTGAGACCGGGTAGACCAGCCCAGTGACTTCTTGTGTATTTCATCTTTGCTTTTGCCATGGACATGCAGCACCATTTAGAGGACACGAACCCTAATGTCTGTGACCCTAGAAGGAGCTTTCCCATTCTGCCCCTTTATATGGATTCTGGAGAAGTTGAGCCTGAAGCAGACAAGCAGAGGATGCAACCAGGGGCAGTGGAGGGAAGGAGAGGGGTTTGAGCTTAGGAAAGGGAGATCAGGTTAGGCAAGAGGAATCACGTAGAGCGCTGTGGGACAAGAGGCTAGCCCAGTGGTGAGTCCTGCCTATGTCAGAGTCACTAACAGAGTCCTTTGCTTGTGTCTCCTTTCAAGGTCTGAAGAACAGGCCTGGGGCCATGGTTATTAAACCATGGGTCTCGTTCGGCCTGGTGTGGCTTATGAGCCATAAGAGGGGGCCAGGCCAGAACGTTTTAGAGCTATATACCCGAAATCATCACGCCCTGTGACACACTCCGTGACACATGAGGACAAGCTCTGTACCCCTCCTCTCCCTGCAGTGGGAGCTGTTAGCTCCGGCAAGGTAAGCTCATACTTGTTCCAGCACTATGGCTGGGCAGAGAAGTTGGACACACGGCCACCCCATTTTAAAGAGCCAGCCGTCCAACTTCTGCAATCCACGTTATGCAACTTCATGTTCCACACAACAAGGGGTCTTCACCAAGTCGTCCCCTAATTTTTGAAGATCCTTATCGATGACCAGCTGTAAAGACGTCCATGTAAAGGGTAGAGAGGAGGAGAGGGGTGTGTGGGACAAGGCAAGAGAGAAGAAAATCAGTAAGACAGTGAGGGGGACAGGGCATGACACTGGGGAAGGGGAGGAGTCTGCCCATAGGAAATTCCAGTTCCAGCCAGGCAGCTGAGAAGAAAGAGATGAGCATGTAGGGCAGGGACAGGGAGCTTGGGCGGGCTGATCTGATCAGGAGAAACTCCCTGAAGAGATATATGGAGTGCCCAGGAGCAGAAGACCATGCCTCCCTAGGGGGTTCAAGCCAACCCCTTCCCAGGAGCCTCCTCCTCTTTCTGCTCTATCCAACCTCAGGCTGATCTGGTAATGTCTGCGTCCTTTTCTTCACAGCCTCCTGCCACCAGGGTCCATGCTGCCCTTCCCATGTTCCAGAAGTTTAGAAACTTTCACTTTGACTAAAATTACAGGACTTTTCTGCCCACTGTGAAAAGGTAACTAGGACTTGAGGGGGTTGTGGAACATCACCGCTGAACAAGGCCAGCATCCTTGGACGGCTTTGTGTCCAGTGATGATGTCCGGGATCTAGATTGGGGGAACAGTCACTGTCATGGAGCTACAAGGTGTCAGCCAGTGTTATTGTGTACATTCTTGCTGAGTGAGGTGTCTGCAGAATCCTCATGGGAGCCATGCAGGTTGTGAACAGCTCTGTGTCAGCGAGAGCTTCCCAGCTGACAGGGAATCCAGGGTTCTTGTCTGAGGGGATTATTTGGACCAGTGGTTCTCAATATTCCTAATGCTGCAACCTTTTAATACAGTTCCTCATGTGGTCGAGACCCCCCAAAAACAGTTACCTTTGCTCTTCTTTCTGATCTTAGGTGAGCCTGTGAAAGGCTCATTAGATCTCCAAAGAGGTTCTGACCAACAGGTTGAGAAGCGTTGAAGGGATGAATTAGTTTGAGTTCTCTGAGGGTCTCTGTGTGGAAGATGAGTTTCTGAAGCCTGGTCTTGATGGAATCCACCAATGAATCGAGCTTTCTTATGTTTGCTGAAAATGCTGGCATTGGTCTTTCTGAATGTGGGTGTTGTGTCAGCTTAGCAAATAGCAATCTACTTCCTCGGCCACCGCTGAGCACAGCTTGCACACACAAGTCTCTGTGGCAGCCTACAGTGCTAAACTCTATTGGTGTTGATGGTGCTGGGTCAGCAGGTCATCCTGAGCAGGGCTTGACACTTGTCTCCTTGTGTCATGAATCATTTGCCAGGTGCCCTAGGGCCTTTGAGATAGGAACTTGTTGCAGACAGAAACCTATTCTAGCATTCACTTACTGAATTTGCCCATTTCTGTGGTTTCTACCCTACAGCCTTGACAAAGCACTGTGGCCAAGGCCACTTAAGCGAGAAAGCATGTTACTTAGGGGTCCACAGTTGCAGAGGGGGACAGCACATGACCATCCTGATGGGAATCTCCCAATAGGCAGACAGTCATGGCATTGGAGCTGGAGGTGATAGCTGACACTGATTCTCAAGCAACAGAGAGAGAGAGAGAGAGAGAGAGAGAGAGAGAGAGAGAGGAGAGAGATACTTGGAATGGGTTTGGCTCTAGAATCCTTAAAGCTCTGTGACCCCTACTGACACTTCCTCCTTCCAGGCCATACCTCCTGATGTTCCATATCTAAACATGTTCATCCATGGGAGCCATTCTCATTCAAACAAAGCCACATACTAACCAGGATGGGGAGAGGAAACTCTTGGGTAGCATCACCCTGAGCTCTGACTGTTGCTGTCCCCACCCTTCCACTCTCCTTGCACTCTCAGAGAGCAGATGACACCACTGTCTCTCTTGAAACTTGCAAACCTGCACTTCCATAAAGATGTCTGGAAGACAGAAGAGACCCTTGCACTCAATTTTATCCGCAACGAAGTTTCTTTTGTGGAACCCCTCACCTAGAGGAGCCCTCTTTGCCTCTCTGCACCCAATTGGATGTTTGTGACCACCTCACATAGTCAGAATGGGCTAGATAGTCTCAGAAAAAGAACAAATACCAGGCACACCCCTCAATCCTCATTGGAAGACATAACATACAAAACCATCAGTGGTCTGCCTTATGTGACAATGGAAGTCTGACCACAGTGGCAGCCCGTCAACCAACCCATGCCACAGCCTCTCTGCCAACTTGCTGAAAGAGGTGGGGCATTCAGTGTTAGTGTCTTCCTGCTGCTGATTATCAGACACAGTAGTCAATGTGAGCATAAGTCCTGGACCAGTGCAGGGCACCATGGAGTTTAGGGAGAGCCCTGCCAATCAGCTTCTTGTGTTGGGAAAGTCATCTAAGCAAGCAAAGGGTGATTTTCTCAGCTTTCTCATGAGCCTTTGGAAAGCAGGGGTATTAGCAAACTCTGTGTGACTCTGACATCATGATCTGTCTCCTGTCATGGTGAAGCTGAATGGGAAGCAGGTGGGCAGGTGGCCAGAGAATTCAGGCTGAGCACCATGGAAGGTTAGAATGGGACACACATGTCTGGCCACTTCTCCCCAAGCAAAGGCTGTCTAGCCAGGACAATGTGAAAGAAATCTGTCCCTGACAGACAAGGTTACAGAATCCATTAGGGACACCATCCAGTAAAGCCAGGCCACTTCCTTTCCAGGTCTCAAAGGCACCAGCCTCATCTGCCCTTCAGTCTTACCTCAGGAAAGCATGTGGTCGCTTCTCTGCCCCTTTCAGACAGCAAATCCACACTGCTCATCTTCACACAAGTCAAGAAACCATGTGGTTTGTTTTGTTTTGTTTTTTGGCCAAACTTCCTGATCCCCAGGCTGCTCACCATGGCAGGAAATGGTTAATATCCTTTGGTCTTCCTTAGCTTGCAGGCACTCGTGAGCACATTCAACCACAAGCTTTTCTTGCTTCCCATTCATAGCTCCAACAGGGGATTGACCACCACACAGGGTCAATTATTCATTTGTTCTGTTGACAACACTTGGCTCCTGAGAGAAATCATAAGATGAGAATGTAGCCATGAAATTGCCCTCCTAGTGACAGGAATAACTCACTCCACCAAGTGCTTGGTCTTCAAACGTGAGGGCGTGGGCTCAGAACCAGCTGCCACATAAAAGCTTTGAAGGCCAGTGTGAGCGTATCATCCTACCTCTATGGAGGTGGAAGGGAGAAGTCCCCTTTTCATCCTTGTACGGGGTCTAGAGTTACTGACAAGTCACAGGTTCAAGGAGAGTGTCTCAGGAAGCAAGGTAAGTGTGACACTTGACCCCTCCTACTCACACAGGAGTGGACAGGCGGTGCTCCAGAAGACACATATGAACCCAGACACACACCCCAAGTGGGAGGCATGAAGAAAAGGAATAGAAAGAAATGGGTGAAGGCTTCATCTTCCATTATCATTGTTCTTAAGTGCGGGGGATCTATTCTCAACCGCGATAACTGTGATTTTGTTCACAGCATTCTAGGCTCCTGCATAACTGTGGATTCAACTTCATTTTTCTCTCCTCAGAGATATTGCTGAAAATCACGGGTCGCTTGAACCTTGAAGAACAGCGTTTTGTAACCTGTTGTAAGCTGCCTCTGTGGGACAACAGAATGGCGGCTCATAGCTTTGTGTGGAAGCCTTTCCCACAATGTCCCGGTGTAAGGAACTTCATGCTTGCTTTCCACCGTATGAACCCACTGCTGCTTTTCCACCGTATGGAACCCCACTGCTAATTTTCACTGTAGGAGCCCACTGCTATTTTTTCACTTGATGTGGCACATCAGGACTATGTTCCTCTCTCATAGTTGAAAGAATTTTTTTGTTTATTATTTCATTATTCAATAATAAATTCCTGTTTATTATTTACTTTATTAAATGTGACTTGATTTTATCCTGACCGTGGGGGCAATATTATACAGGCCCTACATCTGTATGGCAGCCAAACTTACAGGCCAGCTCATTACTTGTCTACATGGAGGTGGTCACATGACTTCCAGACAGGATGTCGCCATCCTAAAAGATTAGGATATGCTAATATTGTTCTGATTTCTTTCTTTGCCCTATGGAGAGCACCTGGGAACTGTTAATCCAGGCTATCTGATATAGAGCAACCATACTTGTAGCAACTCGTGTGTCAGGATACCTATGTTCTTATTGGTAACTGTTTCTGACACCCACAGACATGTTAAGTCTACAGCATGGCCACAGGGAGACCCAATGCCAGTTTGTTTTTGTTTTTTGTGTGGGTGGTTGTTGTGGTGGGGTTGTGTTGTTGTTTTTGTTGTTTGGGGGGAGACAATATTTCTCTGTACCTTTAGAAACTTGCTCTGTAGAGCATGCTGGCCTGCCTCTGCCTCCCGAAGTACTGGATTAAAGGCATTGCGCCACCCACCACCTCTCAGCAAACTGATGCTTTGATTGCATTGACAATGAGCAGTCCAGGACAGGAGCAAGGAAGGCCTTCCGGGCTCGGGGCTCCATGGTCACAGGGCTCTCATTTGTGGGAACAAAACAAACATTTTCTGTGATGGACAAATAAAAAGGAGACATCAAGGGATGTAGAGCTGCCAACCACAGAGGAAAACATTTATAGGTCAATTAAACTAAAAGAGGCAGAGAATGTGCCTCAATTCAGATGTTCCTGCTCAGCTGTCCAGCCATCAGCTATAGGTCTGCGTCAGGAAATTCAGAGACATAAAATGACATCAGAACAACTAGGGAAAACATGAAAACCAAAGATAAAGAAGCACACTCAGGAGGCAGAGGCAAGAGAATCTCTGTCAGTTCAAGATCAGCCATATTCACAAAGGGAGTTCCAGGACATCAGAGCTGTTACATAGAGAAACCTTTTTCTTGAAGAATCAGAATCCCCCTCCCCTGAAAAAAAGCAAAGGAAGCTTAAGTCTGTACACTTCTTGGTAGGCAAGCAATCAGGCCTGACTTTCATGTCCCTCTGTGACAAACAGGAATGGTGGACATGTGCTTGGAATCCCACCACCAGCAAGGCAGCCATCTGCTGATTACTGGGTCTCACTGTCCAAGTGACCCTGCATCAAAAATAAATAAAAATAAATAAATAAATAAAATAAAAAAATTAAAAACAAAACAAAACAAAAAAACCAGTGACTGTGTCTGAGGAACAAACACTGAGATTCTCCTGTGGCTTCCACATGCGCACACACCAAGTGATGTATGTGTACACACAGACACAAGTGCATGCATATATGTGTAAGAAGAAACACAGATACACACACATGGGGGGAGAATAAAAGATCAATTAAACTTTTGTGGACTGATCAGTGTGTCTCAAAGTATTTTGATTTTTGATTCTTTGAGACAGGGCTAGCGGCTCATTCTGCAGTTCAGTGAAGGCCCTATGTATTCCTAATGGTGACCTCATACATCTGCTCGTTCTGCTCTACTGCCAAGTGCTGACATTACAGGTATTGGCCTCCCTCTTCATCTGCTCAGTGCTACAAATCTGTACCAGATACTGAAGCATGCTGGAGCAACCTCTGTGACTAAGGTGATCCTGAAACCATTTTACAAATTTCATGGAAGGGTTAGAAACAGAGGTTTCTCTGGACTGAACCGTCCAGCAGCAGCTTTGAAATAAATCCTCATTATATTGTTATATTGAGTACAGAATTTTGGCCTATAGTTCAGGCTTATTACTAAATATCTCTTACATTTAAATTAACCTGTTTCTATTAATCTATGTATTGCCATGTGGCTGTGACTTTACCGGTTCCCTGTTGTCTTGTTTCTCACGCAGCTGGCTCCTGTCTTTGGACTCCGCCCTTTTTTCTCCCTGTACCTCTGTTTGGCTTCCTCAAACCTGTACCCTTATTCTGCCTTGCTGTAGGCCAAATCAGCTTTATTATCAACCAGTGAAAAGAATATATATTCACAGTGTACAGAAGGGTTATTCCAAGAAAAGACCTGGCATCAGGAAGTGGGAGAAGGATCTCCTCTGGACTCAGAATTAGTGTGGATGCTCTCAACTCATGTTGTGTAGCTTGGGTCCCTCTTAGCAGAAATTCACACCAAGAAAAGGTGTCAGAAACTAAAAAAATATATCACAGGATGAGAAGTGTCAGTAGACTACCATGGTCACTTCCCAAAGCTCAGAGAGACTAGGGACATAGCCCCTGAAGACCTGAGAAGAGACAGTCCCTGGTAGAAATGAGAAGGCTAGGAGGCAGGCTGACTCCACACAGCCAAACGTCTAGGACTCTGATGACAGTTGTGACCAACAGGCAGAGAACTTCTTAGTGTTCCTTCATCTTGGGTCATCCATCTTTTGTCAGGGCACAGGCAAAAGTCACAACACAGATGAACAGACACCACACAACCTTTGTCCTGGGGAATGGGATATTGGCTTCCACATGCTGAGGAACACTCACAGAGTGACACTCTTGGTGAACATGGGGACTAAGAAACTGGAACTAGGGATTGTGTTGGGGGGAGTCCTCGGTTGGCAGAGTACTTGTCAGACAACAGTGGGGACCTACGTTTGTGTCCCAGCACCCGCATATAATGTCGGTGGCACCAGTACACAGTGGTGATCCCTACTCTTGAGAGTCTCAGGATGGAGTCTAGGAGGATGGATGAGCTCCAGAATTGGTGAGAGACTGTTTCTCACAATCACACTGGAAGGTCAGTGAGAAAGAGAACCATGAAGTTGAATTCTGGATCCAAGAACAACTACAAGAGAATTAACAGATACATAACATACACATGCATACACCACACACATGCACACACACACACACACACACACACACACACACACACACCCCAAATCATGCTTGGAAAGGTTTTAAGCACTTGTCAGGATGGAACTGTGGATGCAAGCAGCCAGTTGAGCATGGAATCCATGTTCACAGTCTTCACACATACGTTCGTCTGCTGAGTCAGAATCTTATTTATCGACTAGAGTTTAGAATCCATGCACTATGTGTTATCAAGCAAATAATCATAAACATAGAGGCTTGTACATGGTTCAACCAGTTCCAGAAGGAAACCAGAAAAATGCATTTGTGCATTGTAACTCACAATGACTCACACTAACCAGGAAATTCTCAGCAAACCACAAAGCAACAGGTGTCATCTCTGGCAACTGAGTGACTCTGGTCCCCTTTCTAGGAGGGCCTGTCCTGTCACAATGGTGGGCTATTCCATCAAGCTTGGGGCAGGTGAGGCACATGCATTACTGATGAATGGATGCTTAAAAGAAATCCCACACTAGCTCAGAATTGAGGACATAGATATTTATTTAGGGGTAAAACTCACAAATCAGAATTCTCTGCTTGAATGGTGGACAGAGATTGAATCCAGCAATCCAACAATCCGAACAAGCAGCTGGTGAAAAGGAGGAAGGGGCTGGACGCAGACTCTTCTGTCAGCATTATATGGTCTGAGAGGCCACGCCCCAGTAGGTGGGTAACCACAAGCTGTAAGATTTCCTACAGCCACCTCCTCTGTTTGTTTCAAATAAGAGAGTTCTAAACCTAATACAAAATTATATACAATAAGAACAAATATATTCAATAATATCCTATTTTAACTAGTTTAAGTCTTATAAGATAAATATTTTGGCCAAGTCATGAGAGGAAAGTAACTACAAGTATCTAGTCTTCATCCCCATCAAACATCCAAGAAGGGAAATAAAATTACTTGAGTAAGCAGGAAGTGCAATCAGGCAACTCCAAAATATGGCAACAAATGACAGAGACAATTGGTTACCTGGGCAATCACCCAAAGTCTCATTTGGAAAGTTGAAGCAACCAACGTTGGCTAAGGCCTAGAATAACTGACATATTCATTTTCAAAAGCAGGAAAAATTTCAAAACCATCTTACTCTGTCTTGGCAAGATTTGACAAACCTGCTTATCCCATTTCTAGATACTTATATATCTTGTCAGTGGTTGAGACATGAGCGTTTCTTTGCCCAAAGGCTGTTTTGCCAAGAAGAAAACAAGCTCCAAGTGGAGTGTCTTTGATGCTCAACATTCTCTTGGGAATAGATTGGTGCTGCCAGGAGCAATTGTGTTTCACTTCAACAGAACTCTTAAGTTATTTAAATGCCATATTCTACAGCTCTTTGAAGTGTTTGAAGATTATCTATCTATGCAGAATATAATCTCTAAAGAACCTGATTATTCTAACTATGACAAGCATAGATGACTATTGATCTATAATTCTTAATACCTATATAACTTAAAGACTAAGACAATAAACAACTGGGCAATAAATGAGGACAATGACCTCCAAATGTAAACAATGTATAAGTATCTTGATCAGAGGTAGAAATGTACATTGCAATATAATAAATTTATATTAATATATAAAAATGTTTTAAGCAGAGGTAGAAGCATGCATGCATACAATATTCAATGTAATTTAACTTTGTTTCAATATACAAGATCTATACCAATGTAATTGTCTATAAATAATAAATCACAAGTATTCACTCTATTACTCACTATTATTATTAGTGTGAGTAAGCTCATACCAGTCTATTATCCCATCCAATTTCACCTGCCCCTTTTTCCCAAAAGATCCCTGAGCTTATAAAATTCCCCCCTAACCCCCAACCATATACCAATTATGATCAACCCCTAAATGATGTCCCTAACCCTGAGGACAAACTTTGTTGGGAGAGGGGAAGTCGTCTTCTAGAATTACTTCCAGCGATGTTCTTTCTATGGGATCCTAAGAAAGTAAAATGATGGTTAAGTACCATCTATGGTCAATGTCTGGTATAATTGCAAATAGTCTCTGAGTATTTGGTGGAGGTCTGGCTAGAACACTGTAAAAAATGCACCATTTCAGCTAATCAAGTTGGAATCATCTTAAGCTGCTGGGTACCCCAAAACAAATCTTGCAAGTAGCACTATCAACATCGATCATAACATCATATTAACCAGGTGGAGTTTTTGTTGTGGGGCCCCATTTTCTTCCTGGAAACTTCAAAGATTACTGCAGGAAAATTCATTGTTTATTGTGGAAAACTTAAGCATTATTTATATAGACATATATATGTATATACTCAATGAAAGGTATGATAAAGACAAAAAATAGATACGAAGAAAAGTAATTTTTTTTCTAAATTCTTTTTCTTTCTGTCGCAGATCAGGATGGTTCCTGAAATGAGACAGAAACTCTGGATTTTTCTTTTAACAACATACTTGGATTTAAAGAAGGACAGAGCTGTTGTCCAACTCCAAAACCAGCTCTATATATTCATAAATATAAATACATATATAAATATATAAATGTATATTTTTAACATTTGTGCTTATGAATCATATTTTATTTTTTGAAGACCCTTATTGGGTAGTTATTTTTCCATCTGTCATCATTCAAACATACAGGGTCTCTTGAAATTTAAAATGAGTATTTTCCTGCAAAGACAAGAACAGAACCCTTCCCCAACACTTAAGAGGTTTCCTTACCATCTGTATGGTTGTCACCATTGTGGAGGAGCTGTCATTTCTCTTTTTCAAGAGGTTTCTCCTTTTCAAACCAAACCTTTATTAATTTTGATGATATCCACAATTTTTCTCTCCTGTGGAAACAGATCAAAACCTCTTCCCCAATGCAGCACATCTCCTGCCTTCCATTGTGAGGTCAACAAATCCTTGAAATAAATCAGTTGGTTTAATTCAGAAGACTTTTCCATTATCCAATGTCTTTCTGCTGCTGTTGTTCCTTTCTCATTAGTGTTAAGAAAATTCAAGGTTAATAAAGCATTATGTAATCTATTTCTGGGGCATTTTCTACCCCTTTTTGGTTTGTTTAACATATCCTTTATGTTAGATTTTATCTTTCTATAACTGCATGACCTGTAGGATTGTGTGGTATCACCTTTAACATGCTTAATATTATAATAAGCAAAAAAAATTTCATTTTCTGTAGATGAGTGGCTGGGCTGCATCCGCCACCCGGCTAGCTTTTACACCCGAAATAATTACACGGAAACTGTATTCTTTTTAAACAATGCCTGGCCCCATTAGTTTCAGCCTCTTATTGGCTAATTAACCCATATTTAGTAATCCGAGTAGCACCACGAGGTGGTCACTTACCAGGAGAGATCTTAACCTGCGTCCATCTCGGAGAGGAGAGGCATGGCGACTGTCTGAGCCATCTGCCTCACTTCCTTCTTCCTGTTCTGTCTACTCCACCCACCTAAGGGCGGGCCTATTAAATGGGCCAAGGCAGTTTCTTTATTAACGAATGAAATCAACACAAACAGAAGACTCTCCCCACATTAATTTTCCTAGAGACATATGCTGGACCATTAACTGTCTTTATTTGTGCAGGTATACCCATGATGGCCATAACTTCTAATAGATGTGTGATTACTGAATCAGCCTTTTCTGAGCTTAAAGCAGTTGCCCATTGAAAACCTGAATAAGTGTCAGTGGTGTGGTGTACATATTTTAATTTCCAGATTCTGCAAAGTTGAACACATCCATCTTCCAGATTTCATTCCTCTGAGTACCCTTTGGGTTAGTCCCTGCAGGGAGTGGTGTTTGGTTATAGAAAGAGCAACTAGGGCATCTCTTTATAATCTTTATAGCTTGTTGCCATGTAATAGAAAACTCTTTCTTTAAACCTTTGCTACTGATGCAATTTTTTTATGAAATTCTGAGACCTGCAACACGCTTCCAATTAATAATTGATCAATTTCTGCATTACCTTGTACTAGAGGACCTGGCAGACCCTTAGGGGATCAGATGTGTGTTATGTACATAGGACAAAGCCTATTCCTGATTATGTCTTGCACCTTGATAAACAATGAAGTGGCAGGGAGCAGAGAACCAGAAGCTGCCACAGTCGACAAGCAGCAAGGTATCGCCTGGGGAAATGCGGCGGTTGTGCGTCGTGCGCTTGGGAAATTTCCAAGCTGCCACACGCAGCAAACTCCACTGTGGTGGGGATTCTACAAAAAAAAACTGCTTAGGCAAGAGCAAGCCAAGCGGGCAGGTTGAGAGACTGTCTGGGCCGTGGAACTGCTTGGCAGTCCACGGGGTAGGCATGGGAGATTTAAATCCCACGTGGGTGCCAAGTGATGAACGGATGTTTAAAAGAAATCCCATACTACCTCAGAATTGAGGAATAGATAGTTATTTATTCAGGGGTAAAGCCACAAATCAGAGTTCTCTGCTTGAATGGTGGACAGAGATTGAATCCAGCAAATCCAACAATCCGAAGGAGCAGCTGGTGAAAAGGAGGAAGGGGCGGACGTAGACTCTGTGTCAGTACATATGGTCAAAGAGGCCACGCCCCAGTAGGTGGGTAACCACAAGCTGTAAGATTTCCTACAGCACATTTCTGGCTGTTATGAAGAATTCTCCTGTCATTGCCTAACAATGACAAGGTATCCTCATGAAACATGTTGATCCAGTAACTCCCCTAGCTTCAACAAAGAAAGAGCAATTCTGCATGTGGAATATACAGAGTCCTGTGTCCATTTTCTCTGAGCCAGACTCAGGAAGGGTCCACTACTCATCCTTAGTCCTGTGTTCCCACGACCCTGAAAGCATTGAGAGGAGAGGGCAGGACTTGTATAACACACCCGTTTAAAGCACAGCCTATGTACCATGGACAGGTTGATTCCAGATTAAACAGAGCCTTGTTAAACTATGGGGTTTATTGCTGCGTGCTCATTCTCAGAGTTAAAGTATTGAGCACAGCTTCTACCAGACCTGGCAGCAACGGTACGTCCACCATTTTCCAAGTGGAGAGAGGTAGAGCGACCAACCAGAGCAGCTGCAACCAAGCTGCTTACCATTTTAAAAAGCTCTTCAAGACAGTATAGAATTACAGATAACACAGTAAGACAGATCCAGACATAAAAAAAACTCTAAATGAGTCACAGTGTGGATAAATGTATGTAGGCTTGGAAGAGAGAAGAAAAGAGTATAGGGGTGAAAAAGAGGTAAAAAAGTCTTCAAAGAGACAGAGTACAACAGATTCAATGCAATGCCCATAAAAATCCCAGCAAAATTCTTCACAGAACCTTGAAAGAACAATACTCAACTTCATATGGAAAAGCAAAAAACCCATGGATAGCCAAAACAATCCTGTACAATAAAAGAACTTCTAGAAGCACCACAATCCCTGACTTCAAACTCTACTACAGAGCTACAGTACTGAACACAGCCTGGTATTGGCATAAGAACAGACAGGAGGACCAATGGAACTGAATTGAAGACCTAGATATCAATCCACACACCTATGAACACCTGAATTTTGACAAAGAAGCAAAACATATCAAGTGGAAAAAAGAAAGCATATTTAACAACTGCTGCTAGCATAACTGGATATCAACATGTAGAAGAATGAAAATAGATCCATATCTATCATCATGCACCAAACTCAATTTCAAATGGATCAAAGACCTCAACATAAAGCCAGCCACACTGAATCTTATAGAAGAGAAAGTAGGGAATACACTTGAACTCATTGGCCCAGGAGACCACTTCCTAAATAGAACCCAAGCAGCACAGACACTGAGAGGAACAATTAATAAATGGGACCTCCTGAAACTGAAAGGCTTCTGTAAAGCAAAGGATATAATCAACAAGTAAAAAGGACAGACTACAGAATGGGGAAAGATCTTCACTAACTCCACATCAGACAGAGGTCTGATCTCCAAAATATACAAAGAACTCAAGAAATTGGTCATCAAAATAACAAATAATTCAATTTAAAAAATGGAGAAGTACAGACCTAACAGAGACTCTCAACAGAGGGGAATCTAAAAATGGCTGAAAGACCTTAAGGAAATGTTCAACATCCTTAGTCATCAGAGAAATGTAAATCAAAACAACGCTGAGATTCCATCTTACACTTGTAAAGAATGGCCAAGATCAAAAACACTAATGACAACTTATGCTGGAGAGGTTGTGGGGTAAAAGGAAACACCTTCTGCATTACTGGTGGGGAGTGCAAGCTGGTATAACCCCTTTGGATGTCAGTGTGGTGATTTCTCAAAAAATTAGGAAACAACCCTCCTCAAGACCCAGTAATACCACTTTTGGTATATATCCAAGGATGCTCAATCGTGCCCACAAGGACATGTGCTCAGCTATGTTCATAGCAGCTTTGTTTGTCAGAGCCAGAACCTGGAAACAACCTAAATGCCCCTCGACTGAAGAATGGATAATAAAAATGTGGTACATTTACATAATGGAGTACTACACAGCAGAAAAAAAAACGACATCTTGAATTTTGCAGGAAAATGGATGGAGCTAGAAAACATTATTTTGAGTGAGGAAACCTAGACACAGAAAGACAATTATCACATGTAGTCACTCATAGGTGGTTTTTAAAAGTAAAGCAAAGAAAGCCAGCCTACAAACCACAATCCCAGAGAACTTAGACAACAATGAGGACACTAAAAGAGACTTACATAGATCTAATCTACATGGGAAGTAGAAAAAGACAAGATCTCCTGAGTAAACTGAGAGCATGGGGACCTTGGGGGAGGGTGAAGGGTGTGAGGGGAGAGGCAGGGAGGGGAGCAGAGAAGAAAAATATAGAGCTCAATAAAATCAATTTTAAAAAAAGAGGACAGAGTACAGAAGTCATAGAATTAAAAGAAGTAAAGAAAAATAAGCCACGTAAAGATGGAAAATTCACAAAGTTTGAATTACGTATATTATTGTGTTTTTCTTTGAAAAATTTGGCTGTGAAACAGGAGCTAAGTACAGAGAGACATTTCATTGTGTGGACTGCTAAGTTAAACCAACATAAAGGTATCTTGATTCCAAAATTTGAGTCTAAGGATATGTTGCTTGGAAAAGAGGTTCTTCTTTTGTTTTCACAGAAGATGAGAATCTGTGGATTGCTTCCAGACCAATATGATTTTATGGAACGGGCCCCCTGAAAGGTCACCATGAACACCCTAATAATACCCTCAAAAATTACTTTACTCAATAAACAGTAGGAAGCAGTTTGGAGAGAAATAAACTATGCCCACATTCCCAAATATTGTCTATAAATGTTTGTTTACATTTAAAGGGGGGACATGATAGAGATATGAATAATTTGCATTAGTATAGATCTTGGTCTATTGATAAAATTTAAGGTCAATCTTGTTATATGTATATTTCTGTTCCTGATTAAGGTAGTGTGATTGTGTAATTTATTTTAAAACTGTTATGTATAATTAAGAAATATAGGTTAATAGATAATCATCTATAATAGTCAAGCTTGTAGTCATGTTAGATTTTCTAAATGTGTAGAGACATATTTCAGATGGATAGGCATTATTCAAACCTTTCAAAGACTACAGAATATGGCATTTAAAATGTTTAAGAACTTAAGACTTTTCATGACAGTGACTCACATCTGCTCCTGGCAGCACCAAGTTACTTCAAAAGGACGATGGGCATTGAAGAGGCTCCTTAGGGAGTTGGCAAGTCATTTGGGCAAGAAACTGCTTTTGCCTGGAATGCTTTACTGGACATGCAAGATCCACAGAGAAATGACTACAGAACTTGCATAAAGGTGAGATGATCCTTTGGGGTCCCTGCTTCATGAAAGAGTCTGACAGACATTCTGCAGGATACAGAAGAAAGTGACTGGAAAACTGCCAATATAGGCAGATCTGTCTTTTCCTGATTCATGGAAAAGTTTGCTGGGTACTATGGGTCTGAAGGCTGAAGATGAATACCCCAATGGTACAGAAAAACTTTGGGTGACTGTCCAGGCAGAGAGATGCCTCTGTCAATTGTAGAGTTTTGGAAGTTGCTCACAATGCACTTCCTGTTTACTTAGGTAATATATCCTTCTGGAGTCTTTGATGGAATTGAAGAATAGATAGATAGTAATAATATAGTTTTCCTTAGTTATGATAAAAGATAGAGTAGATATAAATATAGTAACTGTAAGTTTTGCTTGATAGCTGTTTTATTATATGTAATTTTACTATGTTAAAGTTAAAACCTTCCTTTTTATTTAAACAGTAAAGGGGAGGTAATGTGGGAGTCCCCTCTGTGTGTTATGATTACCATTGATGAATAAAGAGACTTTGGACCCTATAGCAGGCAGAACACAGGTAGGCAGAGAAGACAAAACTGGATGCTGGGAGAAAGAAGGGCAGAGTCAGAGAGAGACGCCATGGAGCCACCAGAGTCAGACATGCTGAATCTTTGCGGGTAAGCCACTGCCACTTGGCAATATACAGATTAATAGAAATGATTAAATTAAGATGTAAGAGTTAGCCAATAAGAAGTTAGAGCTAATGGGACAAGCAGTGTTTTAATTAATATAGTTTCTGTGTGATTATTTTGGTTCTGGGTGGCCTGGGTGAACAAGCAGCCTCCTCCTACACAAGGGCAACCTCATATGTAAAAGAAACACTACTAAAGCTTAAATCACTCATTAAACCACACACACTAATAATGGGAGACTTCTACACCCCACTCACCACTGCAGAGGTCTGCCAGACAGAAAATTAACAGAGAAATAAGGGAACTAACAGATGTTATGACTCAAATTGACTTAACAGACATCCAAAGAATATTCCCTCCAAACACAGAATATACCTTCTTCTCAACACCTCATGGAACCTTCTCTAAAATCGACCACATACTTGGTAACAAAGCAAACCTCAACAGAAACAAAAGAATTGGAATAACCTCCTGTATCTTTTTGGATCACAATGGCTTAAATTGAATTCAACAGCAACAATAATTTCAGAAAGCTCCCAAAACACATGAAAATTAAACAATGCTCACCTGAATCATCAATGGGTCAAGGGAAGAAATAAAAGAAGAAATTAAAGACTCTTCCTAAAATTCAAAGAAAATGACCACACAACACACCCAAATTTATGGAATACAATGGAAGCAGTGTTAAGAGAAAAGTTCATAGCACTAAACACCTACATAAAGAAGTTGGGAAAATCCCACACAAGTGAGTTAACAGAGCACCTGAAAACTCTAGAACAAAAAGAAACAAGTTCATCCAGGAGGACAAAATGGCAGTAAATAATCAAATTGAGAGCTGAAATCAACAAAGTAGAAACAAAAAAAATACATAGAATCAATGAGACAAAGAAGTGATTCCTCAAGAAAATCAACAAAATAGACAAAACTTTATCCAAACTAACCAAAAGGCGGAAAGAGAATATCCAAATGAACAAAATCAGAAATGAAAAAAGGGGACATAACAACAAACACAGAAAGAAATTCAGAGAATCATTAGGTCATATTTTGAAAAACCTGTACTTCACAAAATTGGAAAACTTAAAGGAAATGGACAATTTTCTGGGAAAATATTACTTACCAAAATTAAATCAAGACCAGAGAAGCTAATTAAATAGACCTATAACTGCTAAAGAAATAGAAATAGCAATCAAACGCCTCCAAAAAATGCCCAGGGCCACATGGTTTTAGCACAAAATTTTACAATATTGTCAAAGAGAATTAATACCAATACTCCTCAAATTGTTCCACACAATAGAAGCAGAAGAAACATTGTGAAACCCTTTTTATGAGGCTACAATTACCCTGATACCCAAACCACACAAAGACCAACTAGAATGATAATTACAGACCAATCTTCCTCACGAACATTAATTAAAAAATACTCAATAAAGTACTGGTAAACCAAATCCAAGAATACATCAGAAAAATCATCCACCATGACCAAGTAGGCTTCATCCCATAGATGCAGGGATGGTTCAACATACAAAAATGTGTCAATGTAATCCATCGTGAAAACAAACTGAAAGAAAAAACCACATGATCATCTCATTAGATGCTGAAAAAGCCTCCAACAAAATACAACATCCCTTCGTGAAAAAGGTCTTGGAGAGAGCAGGGATACAAGGAACATACCTAAACATAATAAAGGTAATATACAGCAAGCCAATACCCAACCTCAAACTAAATGGAGAGAACTCCCAGTGATTCCACTGAAATCAGGAACAAGTCAAGATTGTCCACTCTCTCCATATCTATTCAATATAGTTCTAGAGGTCTTAGCTATAGCAAAAGGAGATCAAGGGGACACAAATCAGAAAAAGAAGAAGTCAAACTCTCACTATATGCTGATGATATGATAGTTTACATAAGCGGCCCCAAAAATTCTACCAAGGAACTTCTAAAACTCATAAACACTTCAGTAATGTAGCAGGATTACAACTCAAAAAATCAGTAGCCCTCCTGTACATAGATAATAAATGGGCTGAGAAAAAATCAGAGAAACATCACCCTTCACAATAGCCACAAATAACATAAAATACCTTGGAGTAATTCTAAGCAAACAAGTGGAAGACCTGTATGACAGGAACTTTAAATCTTTGAAGAAAGAAATTGAAGACACCAGAAAGTGGAAAGATCTCCCATGATCTTGAGTAGATAGAATTAACATAGTAAAAAATGGCAGTCTTACCAAAATCAAATGCAATGCCCACCAAAATCCCAGAAAAATTCTTCACAGACCTTGAAAGAACAATACTCAACTTCATATGGAAAAGCAGAAAACCCAGGACAGTCAAAGCAATCCTGTACAATAATGAAGCTTCTAGACACATCACAATCCCTGACTTCAAACTCTACTACAGAGCTACAGTACTGAAAACAGCCTGCTACTGGCATAAAAACAGACAAGAATACCAATGGAACCGAATCGAAGACCTAGATATCAATCCACACACTATGAACACCTGATTTTTTACAAAGAAGCAAAAAATATCAAATGGAAAAAAGAAAGTATATTCAGCAAATGGTGCTGGCATAATTGAATATCAACATGTAGAAGAATGCAAATAGACCCATAGCTATCACTATGCACAAAACTCAATTCCAAATGGATCAAAGACCTCAACATAAACCAACCACACTGAACCTCATAGCAAAGAAAGTGGGAAGTACACTTGAACTCAATGGCTCAAGAGATCACTTTCTAAATACAACCCCAGTAGCACAGACACTCAGAGAAACAATAAGTGAGACCTCCTGAAACTGAGAAACTTCTGTAAAGCAAAGGACACAGTCAACAAGACAAAATAGCTGTCTACTGAATAGGAAAAGATCTTCACCAACCCCACATCAGACAGAGGGTTGATCTCCAAAATATACAAAGAACTCAAGAAATTGGTCATCAAGAGAACAAATAATCACCAGACCCCATTACAGATGGTTGTGAGCCACCATGTCATTGCTGGGAATTGAACTCAGGACCTTTGGAAGAGCAGGCAACACTCTTAACCTCTGAGCCATCTCTCCAGCCCTAGAAAACCATTCTTAATTATGTGTAGGTGCGTGGGTGTGCATGAGGTTATGAGCACTGAATGCAGGTGCCTACAGAGGTCTGAGCTGGAGTCCCTCTTCTGGCCTTCAGGCATACACACAGACAGAATATTGTATACATAATAAACAAACAAACAAACAAACAGATAGATAGATAAATAAATAAACAAATATTTTTAAAAAGACTGGTTTTCTAAAACTGCACACAGCAAATTGAAGAGTGATTTAGTTAGCTGCCACACACACACACACACACACACACACACACACACACACACACACGACTTGTGTGCAAATGAGCAAATGAGAGCCATTGAATGCAAAAACTCCATCAAAAGGCAGACCTGCTTCTGTTGACTGCCACACTGCAGGTCTGTTCGTCACCAGCGCTTGCTGCTGAGAATTTAGTTGTTCCAAGCAGATGAAGGTTTTCTGAAAATTGACCGAGATGCCGGTCACACAACGTAGTCCATGTCCTGGATGCCACTCCTGATCCTCCTACCTCCGCTGCTGGGAGGGCATCATGCCTGCTTTATGTGATGCTGGGATGGAACCCAGGACTCTGCCACCGAGCCACGCACTCAACTCCTGACTTGTTTTTCTCACTTTGTCCACGGAACTCATCACGCGCCCAGCCTGCCCTTAACCTGTCGGCAGCCACGCAGCCCAGCCTCCACAGTGACCCACTGGCGGGCCTCTGCCACCACACCAGGTCTAGTGGCTTGTGCATGCATGTTCATGTATGTGCGGGTGCACATGTGTGCGTAGGCGTGCATTTGCAAGCCAGAGAGCCCTGCCCATGTTTTCCCCTCCTATATGGAACTATGTCTCTCACTTGAACCCAAAGTTTGCTGATGGGCCTAATCCGAGGACTCCCTGCCGCTGGCTCTGGGATGACAGGCAGGCTACCACATGCAGCCCCCTAGGATCTATGTGGGTGCTGGGGATCCAACCTGTGTCCTTGGCTATTGAACAACAAGCATTTCACCTGCTGAAGCACTTCCGCATCCCAATTTTTGGTGTACTAATTAATTACTAATTAACCGTGTTTGTGTGTGCCTGTAGAGTAAACGCGTGCTCCAGTCCACAAGTGTCAATCTGGAAGTAACTTCAGGGAGTCGGCTCTCTCCCGCCACCGTGTGGCAATCAGTTAGCTGCCATCCTGGAGACTTCAGGCAACTGTTTCTGGAAGAGCTGAGAAGGCAGGTTTCTAGGATTAAAAAGAGAGATTATTGACACCTGTCCTAGCTGTACTGACAAAGATGAGTTGTACTGACAAGATGAGGCTTGAGCCTAGAGAGGTAGTACCTCCCGATGAAGTCCCAGGAGCTGGTGCAGGTGCTGGCGCTCTCTGGGGAGCCCTCTGCAGGTTGGCCTTGGCACGGGTCTGGCAGGAGGGGTGGACAAGTGCAGGAAGCCATCCCAAGTCTCTGCGGTCTTTGGCCAACACCAGTCTCAGAAACAGTACTTGCCTTTAGCAGCTAAGCTCAGGAGGCCTGACAGATGTTCTTGTGGGGGTAGGGTTCGGTCTACCTCTCTTGGCAGGATGAGATGATCGATTCCCCCAGTATTTTTTTTTTTTTTTCTGTGTGGCTGGATTTGCCACATCTAAAATAAGCCTCCAGGAGGAAGTTCTTCTGCGGCCATGCTGAAAGACCCCCAGAGTAGGGAGACTCTCACTCAAGTCTAGGGATAACACGCTCCCCCAGGAACTCATGAGAGACTGTCCTTGCTCTGAATCAGGAGACCCAAGTTCCATCTCCTGGATTCGCAGCAGGCACCATTAACCACTGCGCCTCCCACTTCCACTCCGTTTGGTTTTTTTAATGCAGTAATTTTATTTCCCGGTTTTCACTTTTCTTAACAAATGAAGACTCGGGCACCTCCTGGTGGCAGCGGGAAGAATGCACAATACTTAAAAAAAAAAACAAACAAACAACAAACAAACAAAAAAAACCCTCGGGCTCCGGAAAGGGCTAGCACTCTGGTGGCTGCATGCCCCGAAGAAACCAAGCAAAGCCCTGAAGAAGCCAACCCTCCAGACTACTACGCCCCTGGCTGCAGAGATCGGCTAGTGATTAATACAGACTGAAGTTTATTGCTCGTGGTCTCTAAGCCACGTAGACCAGCATGCAATTTTGATGTGCTTATTTCAGAAGCACAAACACAAGCAAGCAACATAGAGGGCAAAACACAAGAAATAAGATGGGCTTGCTGGTATTGTAGTACAGAATTTTTACCATTTTATTCCATTTGTATACGAATGTGTGTGTGTTTGTGTGTGTGTGTGTGTGTTAAGGGATGTGTCCCATAGTACATTATGTGTGTAAGTCAGAGGACACCTTGCAGAAATCAGTTCTCTCATTCTACCACGTGGATTCTCGGCCTTAGGTATCTTTATCCTCTGAGCCATCTGGCTGGGTTTTGTTTTGTTTTGTTTTGTTTTCTTGTTGGCCATCTGACTCAGCTCCCCTGGTACACTACAAGAACTAGTTCAGGACAGGATCCAAAGCTACAGAGAAACCCTGTCTCAAAAAAGAAAACAAAATAATAATAATAATAAATAAATAAATGATTGAAGGGGGCTTGAGAGATGGTTCAGGCATTAAGAGCACTGGCTGTTCTTCCAGAGGTCCTGAGTTCAATTCCCGGCAACCACATGGTGGTTCACAGCCATTTATAATAAGATCTGGTGCTCTATTCTGTCATGCAGGCATACATGCAGGCAGAGTATTGTATGCATAACAGATAAATGTTTAAAAAATTATTTATAAAAAGAAAAATAAATAAATAAATGATTGAAAAGAGGAGGAGATACGGTAAAGTGATTGCCTAGGGAACTTGATAACCTGAGCTCAATCCCTGGGACCCAAGCACATGAGAACACACACACACACTTATACACACACATACACAGTGATGATGATGACTTTTTATATGGGCCAAAACCATATAAAGCATGTAAGTGTATATGAGAGCATGCATGCACACACACATACACACATGATGATGATGATGATGATGATGATGATGATAATGAACTTTTAAAGAATCCCTAGTTTGAGCCAATGAGGTGGTTCAGCAGGTAAAAGTGTTTACCACAAGCCTGACAGCCTGAGTTTGCTCCTTAAAGTCCACTGTGAAAGCAGAGAATTGACTCTCAGAAGTCATCCAACGACCTCCACGTGCACCCTGGGCTACCCTCATTTGTACAATTGCTACTTTGGTCTGTTTTGGGGTCCTTTTCTCTGTCTGTGTGTGTGTATGTGTAGACATAGTTTCTCATTGACCATCAGCCCACAAATAATGACATGAAGACTTATTAATTATGAAAGCTTAGACTCAGCTTATGTTTGTCCCACTAGCTCTTAAATTAACCCATTTATATTTGCCTACGTTCAGTCATGTGTCATCACCTCATTCATCTTGCACAGCCTGTTCCTCCTCCGTGTCTCCTGGCATCTCCTTACCGCCTAGATTCTTTTCCTACTTCCTCTCTCTCTGCCCAGAAGTCCCGTCTATGCCTCCAGTCCAGCCATTGGCCACTCAACTTTTTATTACACCAATCACAGGAATACACCTTCACACGGTGTATAAATATCCCACAACAGTGGTGTATGTGTGTACATGTGCGGTGTTTTATTTGTGTGGTGTGTGTGTTATGTGTGTATGTATATATGTATGGTGTGTATATGTATGCTAGAGTGTGTGTGTCATGTGTATATAGATGCGTGTGATATGTTTGTTTGGTTTCTGTGTATGTTGAATGTTATATTTGTATGTGTGTATGTGCATGTGGTATGTGTAGTATATATATGTATATGTATGTGTGAAGAAATGTGTGGATCTGTGGTGTTGGTATGCGTGTATACAATATGTGTGTAAGTATGTATGAATGTGTTGTATAGGTATGTTTCTATGTGTTGGGTATTTGCATATGTTACAGGTGTGTGGTATATGTGTGATGGCATATGTGGAGCCCATGGGGACTTGTGAGGTGTAAGCTTTGTCACAGCAGAAACAACCATGGGAAGGCTGAAGAGGTGGCTCACTGACTAAGAGCACTTGTGGCTCCTGCTAAAGACTCGGATCTGGTTCTCAGCACCCACACGGTCCAGGTCCCGGGAATTCCCAGGATTTAATGCCCTCTTCTGGCTCCTATAGGCATCAGACACATACATGGTACACATACATATACATAGGCACTCTTATCCAGAAAATCAAGTCTTTTTTCAATTTATTTTTTTATTTTACGTATGTGAGTGTTTTGTATGCACATACATCTGTGCACCATGTACATGCCTGGTGCCCATGGAAACCAGAAGAAGGCATTAAATCTCCTGGAACTGGAGTTTCAGACAGTTGTGAGCTGGGACTAGAACCTGGGTCCTCTGAAAGAACAGCAAGTTCTTTCACTGGCTATTCCTATAGCACCTAATTTTGTTTGGTTGGTTTGGTTGTTTTCGAGACAGAGTTTTCCTGTGTAGCCTAGTTGTCCTGGAACTCACACTATAGACCAGGCTGGACTTGAATTCACAACATCCACCTGCCTCTGCCTCCTGCTGGGATTAAAGGTGTATGACACCACTGCCTGGCAATTTTTGGTTTTTAAAGAAAGCAATGTTTTCTTGCTGTCTTGCCTAGTGACATCTTCAAGATGGAGACAGCCATGTGACATGGTTGCCATCATAGTGATGTCATCAAGATGGTGACAACCATGTAACTTTAGTAAAGTTACATGACACAAAACAAAATGGCAGCACCCATAAAATTTTCTGTACCCCTGAACTCTCAGATGAACAGACCCTTAGAATTTCCTGCACCGCAGACATTCAGTCACATGACACAATCCTCTTGTCTCGATTTTTTACCATTTCAGTTTTCACTGTCTCAGATGCTTAATGGGATCATGGGAAGGGAAAACCCAGTGAGAACTCCAGTAAGGGCTCTCTTGTCATGTGACAAGGTTACTGCGTTTTCATATCAGACTGAGGAGGCAATACTAGATCTTCATGGCGAGGTGTGTAATTTTGGCAATTGTTTTTGCATGATATATTTATTTCCTGGCTTCTAGAGGGGACTTACGAGTTTCCCAGTCATTTACCTCTGATAGTAGTCAGCTCGCAATGGAGAACGCCACTCTGAGGAGCTAGGCTTGGAGGGCTCATGCGAATTAGCAGCAGTCTTTGGGAAACACAGATCCCAGCTGGGACCTGAAGGACAGACTGCCAGGTACTGCTGCAAGCAGGGAGTTGCAACAGCTAGCAGCTAGGAGACACCAGTCTGCTTGTGGGAGAGATAGTTACAAGCCATTTGCAGTAGGAAGCACGGTAGAGTTCATCAGAGGCTCGGACAAGTCCCTCCCTCCTCTAGCTGGCAGCTGGTACCAGTTTTTCTGAGAACTCAGAATTGGGAAGTTATAGGCAGCTGGCTGGCTATGTGACTGTCCACATCAGAAGAGGACGTTGTCTCAAGCCCCAAACCCCTCTGGGAGGTCTTTCACAGGGGTCATCTGGTAGATATTCTGCATATTGGATATTTACATTATGATTCATAACAGCAGGAAAATTACACTTATGAAGTAGCAATGAAAATAATCTTATGGTGGGGGTTGTATTAAAGGGTCACAGCATTAAGAAGGCTGAAAACTGCTTACTAACACAATAGGATGGGGAACTTGGGGTTGGGGTGGGTCCCAGCATATGGGGAAAGAAGAACAGGAATTTCTCCAGACCAGGGATTTTAGATTCTGTCTTGCACCAAATCAGCACCAAAATCGCTTCATTTTCACTAGGAGATTGAATTAATGTCTTTTTTTCGTGTTATAGCATGTAAGATTTAACTAGAAAACTCCATGCTTCGCAACAGCATGGTATCTGTTTGCCATTGCTGGTTGAGAACAGAAGAGATGCCACATTGAGGCTGCCAACACGTATGCTTTTGTTATAAACTGTGCTAAGGACTGAGCCAACGGGATAGGACTGCCCCATAACCAAGATGCACTGGCTTCACAGAGTGACTACTGATTGCTTCACCAATAATTTAAATGGCAAAAACTTTGTTGCAAATGCTTTTGACATCTCTGGGGCAACGAAAATAAGGAGCACCAGCAGGCCTGGCCCAAGAGGTCAGAGAGGGGAGTATTAGTAAGTGATAGTCTGTGTGGTCAGGGGATAAAAGGGGACTGACAGGCTCCAGGGGATGGTGGGACATCTTTCACAATGTCTATGTACTATGGGGTGGCACTGGTTCTCTTGTTCAGGGGACCCCTGGAGACCCCATTTGGTGAACTCTAACCAGTGCCCAGTCTACAAAACAGATGGACAATGTGAAGGGAAAATTTTTTTCCTCCATGCTTCCAGGCAAAGCCATGGTCAAGCAAGGCCTTTGACTTACCCTCACATACATGAAACAACTGGCTAAAGACAGGCTATGGAGCCAGGCATTCGTCCCAGGCCCAGGAAAGCCCTGAGGACGAGATCCTCAACTGGGCCGGTGGATGGGGGTGATTTTAGTCACCTGTGGGTATTGACCACATAGCAGGAAAACACAACCAAAGATTAAAATTACTAAGGTTTCCTCAATAGTCCAAGGGGTCCCACTCCCCGGACGTTAGGCTTTCCTCTGCATTGGGTGCTGTTTCTCACAATGATCTTCTTCTTGATGAGGAAACACTGCCCAGATGGAATCTCAGATCCTGGCTCACTGAGCACCTGGCTGTGGCCAAGAGAGACAGGCTCACTATCATTTTACCCTTAAACACAAATGGTGGCGAAATGTCCCTTCTCTGTCCAGAAACCATATGGGAGGGGCCTCGTACTGATTCCATCCACTCCAATGGCTGCCTTGAGGCCTGGAAGCATCCCGGGTTCATCACTCTGGAGACCAACTTCAGCATGGGAGCCCAGGAGAACAGTGCTGTGAGCACATCCAGAGACCCTAATGCAGGTGATTTGCTTCCCTGCCTAGTACCTAAACCTAACAACTTGCCTTCCCTCCTCCCTCACATCTGTCCAGGCCCCAAAGACTTTTTCCCTCCCTACACTTGGTTATTACACAAATAAGGGTCCTTTAGATAAACCCGCTGGAGGGGAACCCTGACTGCCACACATGATACCCCCGGTCAGCTAGAAGAAGCCAGATAGGTCATTGCCCTAATTCCTAATGGAAATTTGGGATACCTCTTCAGGGAAGGGAAGGGAAAGGAAGGGATGATGAAAACAGGAGATAAGATCCGGCAGTTTGGGGTAAAAAGACCCCACAGAGAAGTAACAGTTCCCTATCCTAGCTAAATGCCAGAAATTCCTTAGGACTTTTGGTTGCCTTGTTCTTGCTGGAGGACAGAGATGATAAAAGTATTTGGAGCTCTTATCTGTGATCTGGCTCCTAAACAGTTTCAGGGTGACCTCTTTGGGGGTAGGGGTTGGAGCAGCAGTGAAGACCTGTTAGGAGAACAGAATCTTCCCTGGCCAATCACCTGGAAAAGGGAGCACCCAGAAAGACAGACCCACCTTCAGCCATGGCAAAGAGACACATGGAATAATTGTTCCTCCTCCTGGGGATCCAGAGCTTCATCAAGACCAAACAATCCACGCATTATTGTATCAAAACTTCACTGTGACTCAAGACTGCAAAGTTTCCTGGGAATTTAAAGAAACTGTATGATAAAGACGGGGAAACTGTAGGAAACATTTTCTAGTAAAGACCGATGGCCCCCCAAGGACCAATATTCCATAACTTTTCCTCCTCATTTAATCTCCCCTTGTAAAACTTATATGGAAATCTTCCAGTCTCCCCCACCAAGTAAATCTGCTGTTTATACAAGTACCCTCTACCTCATTCCTGGAACTCGATGTTCTGGAAGAGCTGACCCCTTCTCCTATTCCTTCATTTCCTTTCCACTGATATGTTTTTCTTTTTTTAAGATTTATTTATTTATTGTGTATATAATATTCTGCCTGCAGGCCAAAAGAGGGTATCAGATTTCGTTACAGATAGCTGTGAGCCACCGTGTGGTTGCTGGGAATTGAACTCAGGATCTTTAGAAGGGCAGGCAGTGCTCTTAACACTGAGCCATCTCTCCAGCCCTGCTTTGTTTGTTTTCAAGACAGTTTTCTTGTAGCCCTGGCTGTCCTGGAACTCACTCTTTAGACCAGGCTGGCCTTGGACTCTCAGAGATCTGCCTGCCTCTGCCTCCCAAGTGCTGGGATTAAAGATATGCACCACCATGCCTGGTTTTCACTGATTTTTTTTTCAAGATTTTTTTATTATTTATTTATTTTTTTGTGAGTGCTCTATCTGCATATACACCTGCATGCCAGAAGAGGGCATCAGATCACATTATAGGTGATCTTGAGCCACCATGTGGGTTCTGGGAATTGAATTCAGAACCTCTGGAAGAGCAGCCAATGCTCTTAACCACTGAGCTATCTTTCCGGTCTCCTACACTGATTTTTCTTTTTTAAACAGTCCAGTCTCAAAGGACTGTGAGGTCAGACCCCAGGCTACAGGGCAAGAACGCAGTCACCACTTGTATTAGAATGAAAACCCAAGGGAACCTTCTGAACTGGTGTGCGGCTTGCTCGTCTGCTTTGGGTTCCTGTACATACACCCTTTTTACAAACAGAAATTGCCTTGTTGAGTTGTTTTTACTTTGTTGTATGTGACACCAAGATTATACTTTGTTTTTAACACCAACACAGGGGAATCCCTGGGGCTTGCTTGCTGGGAATGGGCAAAAGTATCTTGTCCTAAGTACTGCCATTTTGACTTCAAACTCCATATTACCTGTAGGGTGAAACCAAGTTCAAGTTCCCAAGTCCTGGGGGAGCTGAGAACCTTCCAATGTCTGACCAACCTCCTCTTTAAACTGTAGAGATAGGGCTGGAGAGTTGGTTCAGAGGTTAAGAGCAGTGACTGTTCTTCCAGAGGTCCTGAGTTCAATTCCCAGCAACCACATGGTGGCTCACAACCATCTGTAATGAAATCTGGTGCCCTCTTCTTGCCTGCAGGCATACATGCAGACAGAACACTGTAAAAATAAATAAATAAATAATTTTTAAAAACCGTAGAGATAGTCACTATGCATCTTTATTCTCTAATAATGTTATGGATATCCCTAACAACAGAAAGAACAAATGAATCGGATTGGTTGGACTGAAAAGCTTACAATGATGGAACACATAGGGAAAACCCCTAATCTTTGAATTCTGATTGGTGGGAAAATATAACTGTAACATGACACCGTTTGTGGATTTTGTGCTTAAATATTTGTTGAAATGAATGTTCAGGATCACAGCTCAGCCCCTGAGTCTGTTCTGCCACCCAGATCAATCAGGTTTTTTGTGCTGCCCAGTAATAAATCTTACTTTTTGGAACCTTCTTGTGTCTGCTTGGGTTGATTTGCAGAGCCTTGGACCAACCACAACACACTGACTAGCTAGCCTAACCTAACAGGTGAGCTCCAGGCCAGTAGGACCTTGTCTCAAAAAGATGACTTGTACCACTCCTGAGGGAAAACACCTAAGATACACATGAACACATATGTGCATATATGTCCCATGCATTTTTAGGTAAGCCTTTGACTGCTGAGCCCCACTGACAACCCAACAGCCCATGATCCCACCATTTCCTTCCCCACTCTACCTCCATTGGCCTAGGTAGCCCCAGAGCCAAGTGACTCTTGTAGTATCAGAGGCGCACACAATAGGGCCGCAACAGAGCCTGGCTTAGGGGAAGGGGTGTGTAGAGGGAGGAGCATTTGACCTGTGACCCCAGCAGTACCCATGTGTGTTCTGAACAAATAGCTAAAGCTCCTTGTGGATGCCAGCATCCAAAAGAGAAAGAACATCTGCCCCCAAAGCCCACTCCTAACCTCCTCTGTTTGAATTTTAAACACTTCCCAGTGGGAAGTCTTCCCTCTCTCACCTTATCTCCTGGGAAGATGATGAGTCCCTGGGTCCAGTTTCCCCACCTTCAGGGTGACAGCCTAAGCCTCAGCTGTACACAGGTTTTTCTTTGGGTCATCCGATCACAAAAAACAACACAGAGTCTTATTATTTTAAAAAGCTAGGCCTATAGCTTAGGCTTTTCCCATCAGCTCTTATAAATTAAATTAACCTATTTCTTTTAATCTACATTCTTTTGGGGGGCATTTTTGAGACAGGGTTTCTCTGTAGATTTGGAGCCTGTTCTGAAAGTAGCTCTTGTAGCTCAGGCTACAAGATCCGCCTGCCTCTGCCTCTGCTTCCCGAGTGCTGAGATTAAGGCATGCACCACCACCACCCGGCTGATCTACACGTGGCTCTGCTACCTTTGGTCTGCACTGCCCATCTGCTCCTCCATCTGGCTGGAGTCTCTGCCTTTCTTCCCAGAATTCTCTCTGTCCAGAAGTCCCTGCTATACCTCCTGCCAAGCTATTGGCCGTTTAGCTTTTTATTAAACCAGTCACAGTGACACATCTTCACATGGGGTAAAGGAATACTCCACCAAACTCAGCCCTGGTTCTTCTGGGAAGCATCTCCTTCCAGCTGTAAAGCATCAAAGCATCCCACTCCATCAGAACCCAAGCCCTCGCTCTCCTTTTCCCTAGTGGAGGTGGTGTTGACTGCAAGCTCCCATTGCGCTAGTCACGTTCAGGGTGTCCCGTGTCTTGGAAGGGACTCTCAGAGTGTCAGAGAGCCACACCCAAGCACTGGGCAGAGCTCCAGGAATTCTGTTGAAGAGAGAGAGGAAGGATTGTAAGAGCCAGGGGAGTCAAGATCATCCCAAGGGAACCCACATAATCAACTAACCAAGGCTCATAGCAGCTCGCAGACTCTGGGCTGACAGCCATGGAGCCTGCACAGGACTGACCTAGGCCCTCCACATATGTGTGACAGTTGTAGTTGATCTACTTGTGGGACTCCTAGTGGTGGGAGCAGGGACTGTCCCTAATGCTTTGGCTGACTTCAGGAACATTCCTGGGTTGCCTTGCCTGGCCTTAATATAAAGGGAGAAGCTTGGTCCTACCTCAACTTGATAAGCCAAGCTTCATTGACACCCATGGGAAGTCTGCCCCTTTCTGAACAGAAACAGAGGAGGTTTGGATTGGGGGAGTGGGGTGAGAGGTGGGGGAAGGGAATGGGAGGAGAGGAGGAATAAAAAACTGCAGGCAGGATGCAAAATAAATAAATTTAATTAATAATTAAAAAAACTTTTGCAGAGGCTACTGCTGCTGTCTTTGCCTGGTCCAAAATCAGACCCCTGTTTGGGTCCCTCTCCCTGCTCCATTGTGCTGAGAATTTGGCGTCTGGATGTGTCCTGTACCAGCTCCGAGGCCCCTTCACACACACATTATCAAGATCAGCTGGAGCTTGAGATTCAACCTTGGCCCCTCTGAACCACAGCTTCTATGTGCTGACTCTGAGGAAACACGTCCTGGATCCCACCTCGGGGATCCTGGCCTCTTCTTAGTCACAGCTGATTTTTCAGCCCCAGCGGATGGGCTGAAACGCAAAGGTTTCACGTCTGTGCTGGCCTCCTGCTAAACACTTCAGCCACAGATGACCAGAAATCAGAAATTCTTAATACAAGCCCTGAGAGTCTCTAGTGGACTCCGAAACCTTGC
This sequence comes from Arvicola amphibius, assembly GCF_903992535.2. NCBI lineage: Eukaryota > Metazoa > Chordata > Mammalia > Rodentia > Cricetidae > Arvicola > Arvicola amphibius. Next base: position 16,214,609 of record NC_052061.1, read on the forward strand.
AAACCAGGCTTCCAACATTTATGATTATCTCAACAGTTTTAACTTGCAAGCTGCCATGGGCAGCCTAAACTTAGGACACTAATGGCTTTTTCAGCCCAAATTTCCAGACACTCACAGAGTCATCCCGAAACAACGTGGTCAGGTCTGTCACGGCAACTGCTCACTCTGCACCAGCGTCCGTCTGAGTTGGGTTTCCACTGCTGTGGTAGACACCATGACCAGAAGCTACATGGGGAGTAAAGGGTTTGTTTGCTTCATCTTACAGGTGACAGGCCACCGTGAAGAGAAGCCAGGGTAGGAACTCAAAGCAGGAATCTGGAGGCAGGAACTGAAACAGAGTCGCGGAGGAGTGCTGTTTATGGGCTTGTACCTTGGAACTTTCTTTACATGCAATTGGGGTGACACTACTCTTAGGGGGTGACCATCCCACATCAATCATTAATCATGAAAATACCCCCATCGTATCCTTGCCTACAGGCCAGCCTGATGCAGGCATTTCCTCAACCAAATTGCTTCTTCCTGGATGAGACTAGTTTGTGTGAAGTTGGCAGAAGCTACCCAGCACAATGGCTTTTGGCTATGTGGTTCTGTAGATAGGACCTGGAGTCCTTTTGACCCACTGAGCCAATTGCCATGTTTGCCATAAATTACTGAGCCGCTTCTGCAACCTCTCCCCCAACCCCCGGGGTTTTCACCTCTGCACAGCTGGAACACCAATTCGGGTAAATGCATATTATGCCCGATTCTAACAAGTAAATTACAGTGGTGGTTTTCACCCACGGCGGCGGGGGGGGGAGCTTGTTTGTGGGAAATTATGGTGTTTAAACATAAGACACCCTGGTGTGTATGTGAGAAAAAATAATTAAAACAGCCTCTGTGTGAAGGGGCGTGGTCGATCGGCAGTTAGAATTAACCAGACCAACTTAAATATGATAGATTCAGCTTTAATAAAACGGCAAGGGGAAAAACTTACACAGGCAGGGTTCCAGCGAACTAGGAGAGCAGGGAACAAAGAGGAAGAGGCAAGCACACCTGGATGTTTATATTTGTTTTGAGTGGCCCCAGGGGGACACACCCTTAAACAAAATGTGATTGGCTGAAGTTCCCCATCATCTCCCCCTTTGTCTAAACAAGATAGAACCAAACCCAATACAACTATATACAGTAGGAACAGATACCAAATATAAAATTACAAACAATTTACTAAGCATTCTATCTCAAGGAGTCTAAATAATGTAGAGGGTAACTACAATTATCTAATCTTCAACTCCATTAAATTTCTGAGAAGGGAAATAATATTACTTGAGCACAAACAAGAAACTTCCAAGAAACTTCAAAGATTACTGCAGGAAAGTTTATTGTTTGTTACGGGAAAGTTAAACATTATCTTCAAAGACATATACAGACATATATATTCAATGAAAGGTGTAATAAAGACAGAAACAAATATGAGGAAAGGCAAAGAAAGTTTATCAATTATTATTATTATTATTATTATTATTATTATTTTGTCCCACATCTTGGCTCTTGACATGAGACAGAAACTCTGGGATATCTCTTATCAACAGGCTTGGAAGTGGAGAGGGTCTGAGCCAGAGTCCAACTCCAAAACCAGTTCTACATATTTATAAATAAATGCACATTAATACATATTTTTAAATGCTAGATATAATGGGCCAGGCAATGTTTAAATGAATACAATTTGAGTGTTGTTATTTTGGGTGTAAAGCTAGCCGTGTGAGCCGGGTGGTATGAAAAACAGGCCTGCTCGCTTACCACTACATCTGTTGGCTTGAATTATAGCTTGGTTGGTGGAGCACTTGCTTGGACCAGGGTTCTGCCATCTCTACCCCCACCTTCCAGCATTAAGGTTACAGCTATATGCTGCCACACCCAACTTCTGCATGGTGCCAGGGTCTGAACTCAAGTCCTCGTGCTGGCACAGCAGGAACTTTACCAACTGAGCCACCGCCCCAGTCCCAAGTGTCATGATTCTTTTTGTTTTGTTTTTCGAGACAGGGTTTCTCTGTAGTTTTGGAGCCTGTCCGGGAACTCACTCTGTAGACCAGGCTGGCCTCGAACTCACAGAAATCCGCCTGCCTCTGCCTCCCGAGTGCTGGGATTAAAGGTGTGCGCCACCACTGCTCAGTTGTGTCATGATTCTTGTTTGGAGGTCATACACAGGGGCTTGGAACGCTTCCACCTAAAGCTTCCTTTGTGATGTCTCTCCTTCCTCTTGCAGAGTCACAAAATGTGCATGGCCTTGATGGGAAGTGTCTTCCCATGTTTGGGAGGGAGGTTTCTTTTTCCTGTTTAATCGCCTGTCCTCTTCCCTCGAGTGTGTTCATGGGCCAAGCAAATAGTGTCCCTGCTCTGTGTTCACAGAGTCCTTTGTGTCCCGCCTTTCTGCTGCTGCAGGAGGGGAAGGTTTGTAAGCACAGGTCCCCTTCCAGGTTTGTTTCCACAAGGACTTTGGAGACCAAATAAACCAGCTGTGGTGAGGAAAGGTGAAGTATTGCCCTCTCTCTCCCTCCCTCCTCTCTCTCCCTCCCTCCTCTCTCTCCCTCCCTCCTCTCTCCCTCCCTCCTCTCCCTCCCTCCTCTCTCTCCCTCCCTCCTCTCTCTCCCTCCCTCTTCTCTCTCCCTCTCTTCTCTCCCTCCCTCCCTCCTCTCTCTCCCTCCCCCCTCTCTCTCTCTCTCTCTCCCTCCCTCCCTTCCTTCCTCCCTCCTCTCTCTCTCCCTCCTCCTCTCCTCTCTCCTCTCTTCCTCCCTCCTCTCTCTCCCTCCCTCCTCTCTCTCCCTCCCTCCTCTCTCTCCCTCCCTCCTCTCTCCTCTCTCCCTCCCTCCTCTCTCTCTCTCTCTCTCTCTCTCTCTCACACACACACACACACACACAACCACACACACACACACACACACACACCAGGCAAGTACTCTACTGCTGAGCCACAGTTATATTCTTTACATTTATTTCAGGCTGTCAAATGAAGCATCTCCACTGGGCTAGTCTTGCAGAGGACCTGTGTTTGGTTTTTAGCACCATGTTCAGGGTCTCACAGGTACCTGTAACAGGTCTTTGAAGCCTTCTTCTGCCCTCCAAGGGCACCACATGAATGTACCATCACCTACACAGACACAAACACACATACACATGTACACACATACAAATATATGTGTAAATAGAAAATAAAATATTGCTGGGTGGCGGTGGCGCACGCCTTTAATCCCAGCACTTGGGAGGCAGAGGCAGGCAGATCTCAGTGAGTTGGAGGCCAGCCTAGTCTACAAAGTGAGTTCCAGGACAGCCAGGACTGTTACACAGAGAAACCCAGTCTCGAAAAAAACATAGCAGATAGATAGATAGATAGATAGATAGATAAATAGATAAATAAATAAATAAAATATTTGGGTTGGAGAGATGGCTCAGTGGTTAAGGGCCCTTGCTGCTCTTGTGGAGAACCTGGGTTCAGTTCCCAGCAACCACATGTAACTACAGTTCCATGGGACCTAATGCTCTCTTCTGGACACATGTGGTGCACATATACACACACACACAAAACCAACACATGAGGACCTTTTCATGTCAATGGCCTTCCCATAAGCATCAGGAGAGCTCAGTGCCCACGAGTGCTGGATTGAATGCTTGCCCACTGACTCAGACTGGGTGACCTGTGGAGGAAACCCAGCCTCCCTCATTGGCACGTCTGGTCCTCCACACCCGTCACTGTCTTCCCCTTGGGGACACCACAGGAGCATGCTCCACCAGGACTTGATCCTGTCAGCCGACCGGAGCTGCTGTGTCAACTGTTGGCAACTGAGTCCCTGTGCCTCAGCCCCGAGGGCAGGGTTCTGGTTGCTTTGGGGAACAGCTGCCACGTGGCTATCTTCACCAGCCTGAGTTACAGGGCCTTCCCCCTGCCCTACTGACAGCCATGTCCCTTCATCTCAGGGTGCAGAGTGGTTGCTTGTTTTGCTGGTTTTGTTTGAGAACGGGTTTCACACACTAGTCCAAACTGGCCTAGAACTCACTATGTGGCCCAAAGTGGCATCAAAACCTGAGCATTCTCCTGTGTCTACCTCCCCAGTGCTGGAATTTAGATCTCTGAGCTGCCACACTCAGTCTTCAAGACAGGGTTTCTCTGTGTAACCCTAGCTGTTCTGGAACTCACTCTGTAGATAAGGCTGGCCTTGAACTCATAGAGATCCTCCTGTCTCTGTTTCCAAGTACTGGAATTAAAGGTGTCCACCACCAGGCCCAACTTTTTTAAAAAAATTAATACAGTGTGCTTGCTAGTTTTGTGCCAACTTGACACAAGCTGGGAAGAGGGAATCTCAACTGAGAAATGCCTCCATACAAACTGGCCTGTAGGCAAGTCGGCGCTGCATTTTCTGGGTGGGTGAGCTGATGTGCGAGAGCCCTAACTACTGTGAGCGGTGCCATCCCTGGGTGCTATAAGAAAGTAGGCAGAACAAACAATAGCGAGCAAGCCAGTAAGCACTGCAGCTGGACTTTCTTTGGACTGCTAGTTCCCAAATAAAGACACGGAGACTTTTATTAATTATGAATGCTTGGCCTTAGCTTAGGCTTGTCCCCAACTCGCCCTTATGACTTAAATTAACCCATTTATATCAATCTGTGCTCCGCCACGTGGTTCCTTACCTCTATTGTACATCCGACTTGCTCTGAGTCTCACTGGCTTAATCCTGTGTGCCTCAGATTCTTCCCAAATTCCCCTCTCTCCCTGGAAGTCCCACCTACCCTCTCCCGCCTAGCTATTGGCCACTCAGCTCTTTAGTAAACCAATCAAAAGGCAAGTTAGGCAGAGACACATCTTCACAATATACAAAAAGATTATCCCACAACACAGAACTCCTTCGTGGCCTCTGCTTCAGATCCTAGTTCCCAGTTCCTGCCTTGAGTTCCTGCCCTGACTTCTCTGGTTGGTAGACTACAAGCTCTAAGATGAAATAAACACTTTCTTCTTGTGTTGCTTTTGGTCATGGTGTTTTGTCTCAGCAGCAGAAACCCGAATTAAGCAGAAAGTTTCAGGTTTTCCTGTTTGTACTTCCTCCCCAAAGACTGTGGGAATGAATAAATAAATAAATATATGAATCAAAATGATAACTAAATTGAAAAGAAAAAGTGTAATTTTTTTTCTCTCTTCATTTTTTATAGAAAATATATTTTTTCGGGGGCTGGAGAGATGGCTCAATGGTTAAGAGCACTGTCTGCTCTTCCAGAGGTCCTGAGTTCAATTCCCAGCAACCACATGGTGGCTCACAACCATCTGTAATGAGATCTGGCACCCTCCTCTGGCATGTGGGCATACATGGAGGCAGAATGTTGTATACATAATAAATAAATAAATCTTTTTTAAAAAGGAATTTTTTTCATACAGTGTATTCTGATTAGTTTCCTCTCTCCCAACTGTTCCCAGATCCTCTCTACCTTCCCCCACCCAAATCACACCCTGTCTTGATCTTTTTCTCATTAGAAAACAAACAAGCATTTTAAAAAAGAAAGAACAATAAAATAAAATAAAATAAAATTTAAAAAGTAAATAAAATAAAACTGACCTGAATAGGACAAAACAATCAATCAGAAAAGAAAAAGCATCCTGGGTGATGGAGCACAATTTTAATCCCAGCACTCAGGAGGCAGAGGCAGGTGGATTTCTGTGAGTTCGAGGCCATCCTGGTCTACAGAGTGAGTTCCAGGACAGCCAGAGCTGTTATACAGAGAAACTCTGTCTCCAGAAACAAAAGAAAAAAAGAAAGAAAGAGAAAGAGAGAGGGAAGGAGGGAGGGAGGGAGGACAGACTTAAGAAACACATACATAGACACACACATTCTCATTATAAATGGTTGTGAGCTGCCATGTGGTTGTCAGGAATTGATCTCAGGTCCTCTGGAAGAGCAGTCAGTGCTCTTAAACTCTGAGCCATCCGTCCAGCCTCCTGACATACACATTCTCACACATAAAAATCCCCAAAAGACACAAAATCAGAAATCATAGTAAACAAACAAAAGACCTGTAGGTTAAAGAGAGAAATAAAAAGGAAAAACCCAGATAAAACATTAAAAAGGAAAGAAAAAAGAAAAGCCCAGATAAAAACCTCCAAAAGTTCCATTGAGTTAGTTTTCTGTTGGCCATTTACTGTTGGGCATAGGGCCTGCCTTTAAAATCGGTTTGTCTACCTCGTGAGACTCCATGGGGGAGGGGGACATTTTATCCTTTGTGAGCAGTTACCAGAAGTTGGAAATAACTTCTGGGCTTGTGTCTACTTCCTCTTTCAGGACTGGAACCTCATCTGGCTTAGACCTGTGCAGGCCCTGTGCCTGCTGTCACAGTCTGTGAGGTCATGTGTGCGTCAGGCCTGTGCGTGTTGTCATGGTCTGTGAGTTCATATGTGCGTCAGTCCTGTGCCTGCTGTCACAGCCTGTGAGTTCATACGTGCAGTCTTGTGCGTGTTGTCATGGTCTGTGAGTTCATATGTGCGTCAGCCCTGCTGTGTCTGGAAGACATCATTCCTCGGCTCTCAAAGTCTTTGTGCCTCCTCTTGTGGAGCACTCCCTGAACCCTGAGGGGAGGGACTTGATGGAGGCAGCCCACTTAGGACTGAGTGGTCCAGGGTCTCTCACTCAGCTGCACAGCATCCAGCTGTGTTTCTGTATTTGCCTCCATCTACTGCAGGAGGAAGCGTCTCTGATGGCGGCTGAGCAAGGTACTGATCTGTGAGTATAGCAGAATGCCAACAGGAGTCATTTCACCGCTGTGCTCCTTAGCGGGCAGTAGTAGTTTGCTTGCCCTAAGACCATGGCCTATCAAGTCTCAGGTTCTTGGCCATGTGAGCAGTGTTGGGCATGGGTTCAATGTCAGAGCGTGGGCCTTACATGCAATTCGACAGGGGTTGGCTGCTCTCACAACATTTGCGTCATTATTGTACCAGTGTATCTTGCAGGGAGGTCACCTTGTAGATCAAAGGGTTTGAAGCTGGATGGTGTTTCCCTTTCTCCTCTGTTCGGGTGCAGAGTGCCTTCCAGTACCACGAACACCAGTCAGTAGCAGTGTAGGCCTAGGGAGACACCAACTCAACTTCTCCATGTTCAATGAGACATGTAGGTATTGTCTGTAGCAGTAGAGCCTTTCCATTAGTTTCTGGAAACCAATGACTTTGACAATTGCCTGGGTTGTCCGGGAGTTTGTACAGGGCTCCTTGGACCAACAACTCAATTCCATGTAATTCATTCCTTGCAATGGATGTTTAATTGGGCAGTGAGGGATGTCTAATTGGGGCTGTATCTCCCTGTTATTTGGTAACCCCTTTAGATCTCTTTCGCGTGTGTATATGCAATAGGCTTCTATATGACCCCACAAATGGCCCTTAATTTTCGCTGTCCCTCCCATATTCCGTCCTTTACTGCTCTTCCCCACTCCCCCCCCCCCCCCCGTTTGATTCTATCCATCCCATTCATCCGTAACCATCTATTCTATTTCCCCTTCTTAGGAAAACACTCCTTCTGCCCAGTCCCTTACTCTACACCTAACCTCTGTGTTTAGACATACTTATTGAAGAGGTAGGAGTTGACATTCACATGTAAGAGAATATATACTATATTTGTCTTTTGGGATCTGGGTTACCTCACTCAGGATGATTTTTTTTATAGCTCCATCCATTTACCTGTGAATTTCATGTTTTTTTTCCTTAACAGTTGAGTAATATTCCATGTGTAAATGTGCCACATTGTCTACCCAAACATCCATCGATGGCCATCTAGGCTGTTTCTAATTTCTGGCTATTACAAATAGAGCAGCAATGAACACAGATGAGCCAGTGTCTCTGTAGTAGGGTGTAGAGCCCTTTGGCTATATGCTCAAGAGTGGTGCAGCTGGATCTTGAAGTAGGTCTGTTCCCAGCTTCCTGAGGAACCACCACATTGATTTATATAGTGACTATACAGGTTTGCACTCCCACCAGCAGAAGATGAGTATTCTTACTCCATCCTCTCCAGCATGAGCTGTCACTTGGGTTATTGACCTTAGTCATTCTGACAGGTAAAAGATGAAATCACAAGCCAAGCATGGTGGCACACGCCTTTAATCCCAGTACTCCAGAGCTGAGGCTGCTAAATCTCTGAGTTTGAAGCCAGGCTGGTCTACAGAGCAAGTTCCAGGACAGCGAGGGCTACACAAAGAAATCCTGTCTCAAAAATAAGTAAATAAATAAAATCTGGAAGTAGTTTTGATTTACATTTCCCTGATCCTGATTACTAAGTATGTTGAACATTTCTTTGTGTTTCTCAGCCACTTGTGTTCCAACTTTTGTTTTGTTTTGTTTTTGTTTTTGTTTTTTTTTTCGAGACAAGTTTCTCTGCAGTTTTGAAGCCTGTTGTGAAACTAGCTCTTGTAGACCAGGCTGGCCTCAAACTCACAGAGATCCACCTGCCTCTGCTTCCCGAGTGCTGGAATTAAAGGCAATTAAAGGCAATTAAAGACCTATGCCACCACTTCCTGGCATGTTCCAGCTTTTGAGTTGAGCTAAAATTGTCTAGTTCTGTGCCTCATTTTAAACTGAGTTATGTGTTTTTTGCTTTGATTTTTTGTTGTTGTTGTTGTTGTTGACTTGTTTTCTTGATGTCCAGGTTTTTTTTTAAGTTCTTTACATATTTTGGATATTAGCCCTCTATCAAATGTGTAATTGGTGAAAATCTTTTACCATTCTGTAGGTGCCGTTTTGTGCAAATGATGGTGTCCTTTGCCATATAGAAGCTTTTCATGAGTTCCCATTTATTAATAGTTCTTATTGCCTATGCTATCAATGCTCCATTCAAAAAGTCCTTTCCTGTGACAATGAGTTCAAGGCAACTCTCTACTTTCTCTTTTACCAGTCTCAGGGTATTTGACCTCATGTTGAAGTCTTTGGTCCATTTGGAGTTGAGTTTTTGGCAGGGTACTAAGTATGAATCTATCTAGATTCCTCTACATCTGTCCAGTTTGACCAACACCATTGTGGAAGATACTTTTTTCTAGTGTTTATTTCTGGTTTCTTTATAAAAAAAATCAGGTGTCCATAGGTGTGTGGACTTATGTTTGGGTCTTCAATTCAATTCCATTGATAAACCTGTCTGTTTTTATACCAATACCTACCATGCTGTTTTTTATTACTATAGCTCTGTAGTACAGTTTGGGAATGGAGATGGTGATGGTTCTAGAAGTTCTTTTATTACTCAAGATTGTTTTAGCTATCCTTAGGTTTCTGTGTTTCCACATGAAACTGAAAATTATTCTTTCAATTTCCATGAAGAATTGTGTTGGGGTTTTGATAGGGATTGCATCAAACCTGCAGATTGTTTTTATTAGTGTGGCCAGATTCACTATATTAATTCCACTAATCCATGAGCATGGGAGATCTTTCCATCTTCTGAGATCTTCTTCAATATCTTAAAGTTTTTATATATTATACAAGTCTTTCACTTGCTTGTTTAAAGTTATCCCTAAGATATTTTATTTTATAATTTGAGGCTATTGTGAAAAGCGTTTGTATAAACTGCCAACATGACCACTCCATGGTATGGTTGAAGGAAGGTTTTTATTGTAGATATAAGAGACAGAGCAGCCAGAGGCACTAGGAAGAGTCCAGAGCAGAAAGAGGAAGGAGTAGACTAAACACAGCCAGCAGACTGTACCTGACCATCAGAGAAGCTGGAGCAGAGAGCGAGAGGAATGAGACAAAAAGAGAGAGAAAAGGCATATCAAAATATAGTGTTACAATGAGAATGAGTATGAGTAGCCTGGGGGGAAGGAGCCTGTGGGCTGGATAGGGTTTAGAGTGAGTTCAGCTCCCAGAACCTAGGTAATGAAGGAGAGACGTCTTCTGAGCATTGTACTCTTACTGCCACACTCACATCATGGCACATGTGCCAACAAACACACACAACACATTATATATATAAAACTGGGGAGCTGGATAACTGACTGCTCTTCTAGAAGACTCTGGTTCAATTCCCAGCACCCACATTGTGGTTCACAATCATCTGTAACCATCCTCTGGCCTCCATGGATACCAGGCAAGCACATGGTACACAGAAATACCGCAGGCAAAACACCCACACCCACAAATTTAAAATAAAAAGTAAAACAGATGCTGCCAATTCCTGCTGGCTCCTGGTTCCTTTTTGTGCTGACTTCTATATTAATTACTCTTCTCGTGGCTGTGACCAAATACCTGGCAGGAAGCAACTTAAAGGACAAAGGGCTTATTGTGGCTCGCAGTTTGAGGGAACACAGTCCACCACAGCAGAAAGGCTTGGCCGTAGGCAGCTCCACGGTGGAACAGCATGTGGTGGTTAGTCACATGGCTTCCAAAGTCAAGAAGAAATGAGCTATAATATCCCAAGACTTTCCCCTTGTGATTACTTCCTGCAGTGTGGCTTCATCCCCTACAGGTTCCACAACCTTCCCAGGTAGCATCAACAACTAGGGACCAAGTGCTCAGACACAGGAGTCCACACAGGACATTTCATGTTCAAACATCAGCTTCCCACAACGGTGTCAAAATGCCTGAGAAAATCAACTTAAAGGAGCAGCATTTTGTTTGGACCCAGTGTTTTGGAAGCTTCAGTCCATGGTCATTTGTTTCTGTGGCCTGCAGTGAAGCAGAACATGGTGGTAGAAGGTGCTCACAGCAGCTAGGAAGCAAAAGAGCCTTACGAAAGGGACTAGGGACAAAACAGAACTCTGGTGGCCTACTTCCTAGTTACATAGCTAGCTCAAGGCCAGCCAGGGATATATAGAGAGACGCTTTCTCCAAAAAACAAAACTAGCAAACAAACAAAACCCAAATCCCCCAAAACAGCCCTGTTTTCTTTACTTTGCTTCTACCAGATGTTTTTTGGCAGCAGGGAGAAAAGTGACCAGCACACACACGAGACACATCCCTGAAGTCTTTGAGGGCTGCCCACCATTACTGGTTTCAGATTTACTTTTAATTCTGTATATCTGTATCTTTGTGTGGGTATATGCACAGGTAGGTGCTCTGGGAAGGCAGAAGTATCGGATGCCCCACTAGAGCTGTAGTTACAGGCTGTTGTGAGCCCCTGAGGCTTGGGAGAGCAACTGGGCCATCTCTTAGCCCCTCAGCATGTTTTGAAATGCCCTATAAGACAGGGACACAGGGTAGCTGTGGTCTGGACTGAAATGCCCCCCAAAAGTCGTGTACCGAGGATGTGGTTCTCAGGGCAGCAGCATTCGAGGCTGGGGTCCTAGGAAGTGACTGGGCCACAGAGCTCTGGCCCCATCAACAGAACAACCGTATGCTCATTCAGAGCACACTGAGCTAGGGGGATGTGGTGGGAAATAGAGAATGTGGTGCTGTCATTTAGGGGGCATTTGGGGGGTTTAATGTCTTTACAAATTAAATAGTTTAAAGGCAATAACAGTAAAAAAGAAATGTGTATTCCACCAGGCAGTGGTGGTGCACACCTTTAATCCCAGTACTCAGGAGGCAGAGACAGATTGAGGCCAGTCAGGTCTACAGAGTGAGTTCCAGGAAAGGCACCAAAGCTACAAAGAAACATTGTGAGGAAAAAAAAGAAAGAAAGAAAGAAAGAAAGAAAGAAAGAAAGAAAGAAAGAAAGGGAAATGAGAAATGTGTATTCTAAAAATAATAATTAAAAGGTAACAAAGAAGTTTTGCAAAGTCAAATTTTCTTCAAATGGAGGTTAGAGAGAAAGCAGACTCTTCATGCCAGGCACATAGCATCACACCCAGCTTGCTTCTGGCCTTACAATCAAGCACTGATGGACTAGAGAACCTGCTCACACTGATCAATTTCCCTTTCTAAGCTGTTCTTATGTTTTAAGAATTTTAAATTTATTTTTATTTATGTGCATCTGTCTGTCTCTGTGACTTTATGTGCACCACGTGTGTTCTGGTGCCCATGGAGGTCAGAAGGTGTCAGATCCCTTGGAGCTGTAGTTATAGGCAGTTGTGAGCTGTCCAGTGTGGGTTCTGGAAACTGAATCTAGGTCTTCTGCAAGAGCAGCCAGTGCACACATCTGTCTTAGTCACAGTTTCTATTGCTGTGATATGTGATAAACACCTTGACCAAGCCTGGTGGTGATGGTGCATGCCTTTAATCCTAGTACTCTGAAGACAGAGGAGGGCAGATGTCTGAGTTCCAGGAGAGACAGGCGACAAGATAAAACTCTGTCTTAAACAAAAGAAAAAGGAGAGAGGAGAGGAGAGGGATAGATAGAGAGAGAGAAGAGAGAAGAGAGAGAGAGAGGAAAAAGGAGAGGGGGAGGGAATGGAAGGTAGGGAAGGGAGGTAGCGAGGGAGGGAGGGAAGAGTGTAGGTAGTTTCTGGCCGTGCTTTGAGTCTGGTCCTTCTTCCTGTCCTTCCGTCCCTTACCTAACGAACGTACAAAGGAAGGAAAAGCAACGACCATGACCAAAAGCAGTTTAGGAGGAAAGGCCTATTTGGCTCCACGACCACAGCACTTTTCATCAATGGAAGTAAGTCATCACAGGAAACCTCAAACATTACGGAACCTTGAGGCATAAGTTTTACCCCGAGGTTTATGGATGGAAGCTGCTTACGTCTTGCTCTCCATTGCTTGCCTTAACCTGCTTTCTTGTAGAACTCAGAACCACCAGCCCAGGAATGGTCCCACCCACACAGTGGGCTCGGCCCTCCTCCATCAATCACTAATTAAGAAAATACCTACAGGCTTGCCTATGGGATCTTCTGGAGACAATTTTTAATTGATGTTCCCTCCTCCCTGATGAATCTAGCTTATGTCAAGTTGATATAAACTAAACAGCACAGCATCTCTCCATCATCTTTTTGTTTTAAAGAATGTGAAAACATTTTTCAGAGGACACAAGCATGTGGGTGTGCCACTTCATGGGTGTAGAGGTCTCTCCTGTTGTGGAATCATCTTTTTATACACTACGAAGATGTGCCTCTGCCAAGGCACCTTCTGATTGGCTTAATAAAGAGCCGAATGGTCAATAGCTAGGCAGGAAAAGGCTAGGCAGGACTTTAAGGCAGAGAGAAAAGAAGAGTCACTGAATCTAGGTAGGAGAGGTGCTAGAAGAGATGGAAGGGAAGCAGGACACATGCGAGGAGAGGTAAAAGCCACGAGCTACATGGCAGCATGCAGATCAATAGAAATGGGTTAATTTAAACTGTAAGAGCTAGTTAGAAACAAGCCTAAGCTAAGGCTGAGCTTTCATAATAGCAAGTCCTCTGTATCATGATTTGGGGGCTGGTGGTCCAAGAAAGCCCACTACATCTTCCACCATATGGATTCCAAGAATCGAACTTAGATGGTCAGGTTTGCATCCTGGAGACTGAGTCTCCTCGCCATCCCCTCTCATCTTCTGTCAGTTACATCTGCATCATGGTGACAAAAGTTCTTACATAAGCAACCTAAGGGAGAAATTGGCTGACCTGGCTCCCTGTTCTAGAGGATTTCAGTCTTCAACAGGCTGAGTGTGGTGGCACGCACCTTTAATCCTAGCACTTAGAGACAGAGGCAGGCAGATTGCTTATGAGTTTGAGACCAGTCTGGTCTACATAGTAAGTTTCAGGTCAGCCAGGGCTACAAAGTAAAAGCCTATGTTAATAAAATAAAATAATAAAATAAAAGGCTCCCATACTGAAGTAGCTCATGTGCTGAGTGTTCCTGATTACCATAATTTCTTGCAGAACTCCGGTCCCAGGAAGGGGCTCTTCAGGCCAAATTCTTCCTGTTGGTCCCCCACCCCTAAGGAACAGCAGTTACTGGGTAGGGTGGTGCACTTGGGAGGAAAAGGCAGGTGAATTCCAGGACAATCAGGGCTATATAGAGAGATCCTGTCTCAAACAACAAAAACCAACAACAACAAAGAAGAAATGGCAAGTCAACAACTCCACCTCATCCTCTCTTGGAACTAATTTACATGTCAAACTGGAGGCTAACATGGATGATGCTACTCGAATCTCCCTTTCTTGTAACTCAGCCTTTACAGCAAGTTTCTCCTGGACCACCATCTGAGCCTCAGATGCATTTCTCACTACACATAGCAGCAGCCAGGCAACCCTCAGATTGCAAAATTTTCTTCTAAACCTTTAACCATTCTCAGGGAATCCCAATATGCATGAGGTGGACTCCACTCACCAAACAGGCAGCGTACCATCCCATAATACTGATGACATGACTGTTTTATGATCTAGTAAGGGGAAGGCTTTTATTGTAGGAGAGAGAGAGAGAGAGAGAGAGAGAGAGAGAGAGAGAGAGAGAGAGAGAGAGAGAGAGAGAGACTGGCTAGAGGCATCTGGAAGAGTCCAGAGCAGAGAGAGAAACAAGAAGATTGGACATGGCCAGCAGACTGAACCTGACCACGAGAGAAGCAGGGGCAAAGCAGAAAGAGAGAGTGGGAGAGCAGAGAGAGAGAGGGTGAGAGACTGAGAGAGAGAGCATAGCTGAAATAGCAGGGTTATAAGGAGAATGAAGTAGCTAGGGTTAGCGAAGCCTGTTAGCTGGCGAGTTTAGGGTAGGGGAGGAGGTAAGAAGAGCTAGGATGCTAACATGGATATGTGTAACGGGCTCTTGTGATACTGGGGGAGCCCAAAGCCCAGCATGCACTTTGGTATACTACTAGTCACCAGGCATTTGTTCCTTTTGCCTTTTGGAATTTGGGGAAACAGAATTTCCTTTGGACCTGACAAATATCACATAGGCAAAGACTGCCATCCTGGAATCCCTTCCACAAATACTCCAACTGGTGATGATGGCTCAGCTTTAGCTGTGCATCTCCCTACCCATAGCAAGAACCACGCAACTGGGGCTATAGCAGAAAGGCACACTGACACACCATACAGGAAAGGTCGGCGTTTTGTTATCTCCTCCTCTAATGCTCCCGTCAGGCCTCAGTTGCATGCATGGATAACTAGAGCCAGAATCACCCACTCACTCCTCCCAACTCATCTTTGGATCTATTTGCCCCTGCTTCACTGCCAAGTGCTGTGTCCTAGACTTTTCCTGGAAAGACAGGGCATAAACAAATCTGCCAACCCTAAAAGAGAGCCCACAAAAGACCAAAGAAATGACTGTACCAGCCGGACCTGATGGATTTACCTGCTGAAACAGTCTACCTGAGCTAATGGGAGAAGAGGAACACACACACACACACACACACACACACACACACACACACACACACACAAATCCCACACTAGCTCAGAATTGAGTATAATAAAACTTTTTATTTAGGGGTAGACTCATAGATCAAATCCTCTGCTCCAACAGGGAACAGCAACTAAATCCATTGGCTGGAAAAGAGAGACTGGACACATGCTTTACATCAGAATAAATAGTATATGAGGCCACTCCCAAATGGGCAGGTAACTTAAAGGCTACTGGCTTTAGGAATTCCTACAGCAAAGGGGAGCTCACCAACATCAGCTGGACTGGGAAGAAACAAGCACAGGATGAAACTAGTCCCTCTGAATGTGGTTGACAGTTGCATGACTGGGGCAGACTGAGAGGCTACTGGCAGTGGCACTAGGATTTATTCCTATTGCTTGTACTGGCTTTTTGGGAACCTATTTTCTTTGGATGGATACTTTGTTCAGCCTTGATGTAGTAGGGAGGGCCTTGGACCTTCCCCAAAGCAATGTGCCTTACCCTCTCTGAGGATTGGCTGGGGGTGGGCTGGGAGGGTATGTAGAGGGAATGGGAGGAGTGGAGGGAGTGGGAACTTGGATTGGTATTCATAATGAAAAAAGTTTGTTTTCTTTGTTTTTTTTTTAAAATAATAAATCTTAAAAAACCTCCTTCCACATGACAAACCAAGCTAATAAATCACAAGCAATATAACCCATAAGGGTATATGGGGGAAAGGTTCCTTCCCCTCTGTTTGGGGGCAGCCATGAGGTAAGCCAACATGGGTTCAAAGAAGAACATTTAGGAACTATAGGGAGGAAACAGGGGAGATGCTTGGACTTGACATTGGCCAGTTGCAGAAGCCAAAAGACCACAGAATCCTATTGCTATTCTTGTGTGCAGCTTGGGGAAGGAGCACAAGGCCCAGCTTCAATGTTACTGCTAATATAAACAGTGCCTGTAAATCACATCTTGAGCAGCTTAGTTTAGACAGCCCCAAAATATCAGTGTTGTAGTTATTGCTGCTGCTGTAAAAGCGTGCAAACAGGTCGGGATGTAATTCCTTTATCTGTGTGGGGTGTTATGTTTCGCCAGTAAAAGACTGACTGGCAATGACTCAGTGCCTAAGAGTGCATGCTGGAGAGACGGCTCAGCTATTAACACGAACTGCTCTTCCAGAGGACCCATGTTCGATTCCCAGCACCCACATGGAAGCTCATGCAACTATCTGTAACTCCAGTTCTAGGGGAGCTGACACCCCCACACATGCAGGGAAACACCAATGCACATAAATTAAAAAGAAGTACATGCTCTTACAGAGGATGGATTTCAGTTCCCAGCACCCATGTCAGGTAGCTCACAACCACCTGTAATTCCAGTTATGGAGAACCCAACTCTCTCTTCTGGACTCTGTGAGCAACTACCCTCATATGCAAACAAAATTATACTACTAATAAAATTAAAAGGACAGCAAATAAATCCTATAAAAGTTCAGGGCCCTACCTCTTTGATGTTTCAAGGTGTCCAGAGATGTGGGGCACACTGAGAAATCCTTTCTATGGAGAAGGGATGTGGCATCACCGCCCACAATCCACCACAAAGAAATACAGCATGTGACAAGACCACATTTAGGCACATTGCACCAAGCTATGAAAATCCATAATACTCACCTGCTTTCAGTGAACCCCAAGACAGGGACAAGCTGCTGCAGCATCTGAGCCAGGAAGTCCAGCATCACAGGATGTATGTATGCCGCAAAGGTGTTGTTTGGAGACCCCAACTTGCAGAGAAAGCACTGCTGGTTTTGGAAGAAGCCCACACTATCACCATTCTTCATTTGAAAAGCCATTTTTAGCTCATCTATTCCTGATAGAAGTAAAACATCACACGTGGGGACAATAAATGACTAGGCGTCCTGAACTATCCATCATAAACCAGCTACTGTAACTGAAAACTGGGCACACTCACCAGTGATCCATTATAAAACAGGAGGAACAATTAGACAACCCTGGTAGGGCCCCCAAATACTCTTTTTTTTAAAAAAAATGGAAGGCTTCATGAATTTGTGTGTCATCCATGTGCAGGGGCCATGCTAATCTTCTCTGCATCGTTCCAATTTTAGTATATGTGCTGCCGAAGTGAGTACCAGAAGTACACACAAGCTAATGTGTAGACTGTGGCTTGTCAGGAGTTGATGCAGATTCAGAAATACTCCAACTTAAAACAGAGTCACTATAGGCATTTTCCATACCAGTTGGAATGGAAAAAGGAAACAGCTGAAGAACAAACCCCATAGCTGTTCCCATCCTCCAGGTGGAAAGCTTCAGGAGCTCAGAACTCCCCACAGGACGCGTAATAATTTGGGATACTGCTACTTCATTCCTGCGCAGCTCCACGTTTCAAGGGTGCAGCGCCCCCAGACATCCTGTCCTTTCATTGAGAGTTTGCCCTTTCAGGTGTCCTCCACACACCCAGTGACACTGGACAGCCTGGCTCAGATGCTGCAGTTTGTCCTTGTCTCGGGGTTCACTGAAAGCAGGTGAGTATTATGGGTTTCAGAGTTTGGTGCATTGTGCTCCAATGGTTACATGCCATGGAATTTAAGGTGGATGGAAGGTGTACTCCAAGGCCAAAGTATTTCATGGCTGGTGTATGTGTTGAAACCTCTGTCATCGGTTGTGGCTTGAATCTGAAATGCCAGTTTTGAACGTTTGCCCCCTCGCTGGTGGTGCTGTTTTTGGGAACCTGTGGAGCCTGTAGGAAATAGAGCCACCCTGCTAGAAGCAATCAAAGGAAAGGGCTTTGGGGGTTACACCTGCTGTGGGCTCTTGCCCTGAACTCTGGGGTCTCCACCACGTGTGTCTCATGCCATCAACTGAGCTGCGGTACCATGCTCTCTGTGCGCTGATGGATGGGACCCTCAGGAACCATAAACCATCATAAGTCTTCCCTGAAGTCAATTCACTCAGGCTTTGTGGTCACAGCAACGTCATAAAATTAACAGACCCTGCCAGCACTCTTCCATGCAAGCCATGCTAACTGAACAGGGGGGCTCTGCACTGAATGTAGCCAAGCCCTGATATTTCCTTCACATACTATAGAGGAAAGAATTTATTTTGTTTTTAATGTGTGTGGGTATGTTGTCTGCAGGAATGTCTGTGCCTCGTGCATGTGTCTGCTGCCCACAGAGGACAGAAGAAAGCATCAGATTCTCTGGAACTGGAGTTATGTATGGTTGTGAGCTGCCATGTGGTTACTGGGAGAAAACCCAGGTCCTCTGGAAGAGCAGCCAGTGCTCTTATCTGCCATCACCGCAGACAAAGAGGAAAGAACTTAAGGCATGTAAGAGAGGGACATGGGAATGGATTTTTCATGTGTTGCTAACCTAGGCATTAAATTCTGACTTTATTTCCCCAGATGGGGCCAGAGAAAAGCATTGGTAAAAGAAGAAGAGTTACTGCCCATACTGCCTTAGTGACCATTTCCTGTGATTGTAGCTTCTACTGGAGAAGCAATGTAATGCTATTGGCCTTCTAATCAATGAAGGTGGAAGGATATAGACCCAGAATAAGCTACCAACACTTCATGGCCCAGAGTATCTAGAGGGAAAGTGGCTACCATTGTCAAAAGCAGCAGGCCTGATACAAAAATGACCCAACTTCAGGATGGAAGCTAATCCAAGGATGCTATTAGGCTGGCAAGGTCTGGAAGGGCATGAGCTATGACTGTGTGTCCAAGCTGCTATGGTTTGAGTGACGGATGTCTCCCAAAGGCCCATATGTTGAAGGGCTTGGTCTCTAGGGTGGTGCTACTGGGGGGAGGTGGTAGGTCCTTAGGGCCCTAGGAGCATGATGTCAGATGGGCCCTTCCTGTTACCCTTTGCTTCTTGGCCATGAAATAAACTGTTTTCTGTGCCCTGTGCAACCTGCTGTGACTGTCTTAACAACAATGCCAGAGGCCCTAAAATCTATGGGTTCTTTCAATCAACCTTGTAGTTGGTGAGCTAGAATACTCCTTTCTCCTTAGTAGTCAATTATCTTGGGAGTTCTGTGACAGCGGTAGGAAGGGGATCCACACTTAAACTAGCTGTTTAACTTCCTCAGTCCTTAAGTGTTAGCCGAAGACATGAAAAACAGGGCACATTTACTCGTAAGACAGCAGTCAGAAGGAACAGGAGCATGCTTGCATTGGTGGCCCTTGTTTTCAAGTCCCAAAGGCTTATGTGAAGAGGCCACTGACATGCTTCAGGTACAGTGGGCATGCTTAGAATTTCCAGTCTCCTCTAGAGAACCATAAGCTCACCTGGAGGCAGACTTTGTCTCTTCTTACAGCCTTGGTTAGGAAAAGATGTGCTTCCTGCCTGAGGCTGTTTATAAGCACCCTTGAAAAGACACTCTAGAATAAAAGTTGTTAGAAACCATGTACCATTGTCCTTGGGAATTGTCTCTCAATAGGAATTAAATGACCTTAACTGGTCACATAACCCAGTGTAAAACTAACTATAAACCATTTTTAACAGTGACTATATCCTGTACCAGTGTTACACCAATCTCTATTCCTAACCCTAATCATATGAACCTTAAGTTTAATGCTGCCATAGCTCCATTTTAAAGTTTATATCTAATCCTATTTCTAACTCCAGCCAAAGTCTAAACCTAACCGTAACTAAAATCCTAGCAGGAATACTAAAGAAAAGCTCACAAATATTAAAAAAAAATTAAACTCAAAGCTAGACTTGTTTCACCTCTGTCTATCTGTCTGTCTCTGTCTCTCTCTCTGACACACACACACACACACACACACGCACACACACACACTACAGTGGGATCACAGAGGGCCGACTTGAGTCAATCTGGCAAAGCTGCTTACTTGCTCTCTACTCTTTAAGACAGCACATAAACCAAAAGTCATTTTAATAAAAGTGAGGCTACATAAGCTTAAAGAAGAGCTGAGAGACAATCTCAAAGGTGCAGTCCCCTCAAACTTGCTAAAGAAACCATAACAGGGTAAAGAAAAAACAGTCATACTTTTTGTTACTGTCCAACAACTTTTTTGAATAACACTAATTGCCAAAGAATCCTGAACTTCTGACTAATTCATTTAGGAGTCCAGATAAAAACAAATGATAAATTAAATCTAGTGCATAGAGAGAGTTCAGTGAGGGACTGTTTACAGCAGGTGTCAGCAAGGAGCATAGAAGGCACATGGAGTAGTTGTGTACCGTGTCACTAGAACATGGAGTGAGGCCGGCTGTGTGCAGAGCACTGACTTGTGCTGGACTTACCCACCGGCAGAGTGGAAACAGGTCTTTCTCCGATCTTTTCCACCCACTCTGGCTCTTGGCTGGTGAGATCTAGTAGAAGCCAGAGGACAAGGGAGCTTGCTTATGGGCCTGGAGCATGGCAGAGAAGGGAAGAGGTTGGATTTGGCATGTCAAATGGAAGGAACCCTACCCAACCCAGCAAAGCCAAGAGTATTAGAAGTAATCCCTCACCTCCAGTATTCCAACTCCGTACTGCTTCCATTACTGGCTAATTGCTTTAGAACTATTCTTATGGGAAGGAATGAATTAGAAACCAGGTGTTTGGGACAGAATTCCGCCTATATTTATATTACACAGTGATGTTTACTTTTATTCACACCTGTATAAATATCAGTGGTTTACATTTTACTTGCTAGTGTCTTCTGAAATTGATCGAGGCACCACCATCCTCATTCCCGTTTTATCCAAAGAGAATACAGTCTGTTATAATGTTTTAATATGCCCTGATTTGCATGTGACCACTGAACCAACCTGATGTGGACTTTACCCAATTATTTCAGCCATCTTCACATTTGATTCTCATCATCGTGTCTTCATTGAACTGAATGATCATAGACACCGGTAAGAGGACTTTCCCTCTGTGGGATGGGCTCAGCTTTGCATAAATGCTCACCTTGAATAGAAATGTCGGCCTCAAAAACCAGCTGAAAATCACGGGAAGGGTGCTGCTGACCCACTCAAATTCATTAAATTTGAATTTTCGGTTGCACTGTCATGGGCATTTTAAAAAAGTGCGATACGATGTGACAGGTGTCTTGAAATCAGGGCCGTGTGTCTCTGGAAGAGCAAATGGGTGACAATCTCTAGATCTGAAGTTTACAGGAACACTGAGTCAACGGCATTGCTGTGAGGTGAGAGCTGTATCTGTGCCTCATGCGTTGAGAGAGAGAGAGCAAGAGTGAGAGAGAGAAAAAGAGAGAGAGGGAGAGAGAGGGAGGGAGGGAGGGAGGGAGGGTGGGAGGGAGAGAGAGAACAAATTTTGACCTTGATAGTTAGTTGACTTTTGTGCAATAATAGGTAATATCCAAGAAAGCTTGATGGCCTAGTTTCTTTCCAATAATAGTTAATCTCTAATATTTCTAATAATGAGCTCTTGTTATATTATTACATATTGCATTATTTATATATTGTATTTATTCAGGATTTAAAGAATTTTAGCTTTGGGAAGAGACTGTAGTTTTCATAACCAGATTATTTTAAGGTTGGGAAATTTAATTTTTTTAGTCTGTGTGTGTGTGTGTGTGTGTGTGTACCATTTTTTTTTCTGACAAGGTTTCTCTGTAGCTTTGGAGCCTTTCTGAAACTTGCTCTGTAGACCAGGCTGGTTTTGAACTCACAGAGATCTGCTTGTCTCTGCCTTTCGAGTGCTCGGATTAAAGGCATGTATAACCACTGCTGACATGTATACCAAGTCTTAAAGACTTGTTTAGGGGTGGAGTAGCTAGCTGGGTGGGTAGGTAATGGGCTCGCAGTGCAAATGCAAGGACCTGAGTTCAGGTCCCTGAACATACATAAAGATGAACGTGGTAGCATTGGCCTAACCCCAGGGCTCTTATGTGAGACGAGAGAACAGGCAGCGGAATCTCCAGAAGGCTGGGGACCAGTTAGCCTGGCACTCAGGATGCACAGAGCAAGAAGCCCTTACTCACACAGGTGGGCAGTAGGACTGGAGAGAAGAATCAGTAATTAAGAGTCTGTTCTGCTCTTGTGGAGGACCCCAAGTTCTGTTCCCAGCCCTCATGTCAGGTAGGTTGATGTTCTATCTCCAGATCCAGGGCATCCAATGTCCTCTTGTGATCTGCTTGTACCCACAATCACAAACACACACATGTGCACATACTAAAATAAATTTTTTGAAAAGGTGGGTGTCAAAGATTGTCATTGAGGCTATACTCTGACCTACACATGCCTGACTTACACTCAGGTACAGGGGTACAGGTCACACACAGACCTGTGTAACCTACCAGCGGGTCAGCTATTCAGGGTCTCTGAAGAGGCGCTATCTGGAAGAGACATGGGGGGAGAGAAGAACAAGACCAAGCAGGGTACAATTGTCAAGGTCTCAGTTTATTGAAGCAGGCTTTTCGTCTTAAGTAGTCGTTCAGAGAGGGACTGTGGGCAGAGAGAGGGTGGCTTTGGCAGCTATGCGGGGTAGTTGCAAGGTCAGTGGTTAGAACACCTGAAGTTAGTGATAAGCAAGGAACAATGTGGGCACTCTATGATGCCTTTGAGTCTCTAAGATTAACCCTCAATGTTTCAGTTAACTTTAAGTTTTCTGTCCCAAGGCTACTTCAAGGCCCTGTGAGAAAGGAGAGGCCTGAAATGGCTCCTGACAGACCTGTACATGAGTACAGGTCACACACAGACCTGCACATGCCTGACTCACCTTTGACTCCCAACTCCTTTATGACACAGTTGTGACTCAGAATCTTACTGGCTGGCGTAGACTAGCACAAATGTTACTAATGTTCTATGTCAATATTCTACCCAATGAACCAGAGTTTAAAGGGCTGGGGCTGTGTCAGGCAAACCCAGTTTTACTCATACTGGCATGACTTATCCTGGCACGCACAGTGTTTGATAATTAAATTTTAAGAGGAATATAAGAATTTCCAAGACTGTGTTCCATTTCCCCTGAGTTTTCTTTCAGATACAAAGCTCTTGATTTTAGTGTCAACATTACTGTTGGTTGGTATGAAATATGGAACTGTGCTAAGGTAAATGTACCTAAGAGTGATCGCACAGTTTTCTGTACATAAGATATTTATTCAGAACTGGAGAGATGGCTCAGCAGTTAAGAGCACTGACTGCTCTCTTCCAGAAGACTTGGGTTCAATTCCCAGCACCCACAATGTCTGTAATTCCAATTCCAGTGGATCCAACACCCTCACACAGACATATTTGCAGGCAAAACATCAATGCACATAAAAATAAATTCTAAAAAAAGAAAAGAAAAAACAAAAGTAGATTATGCTTTATGAATGGTTCTGGATATAGCAGGACAGAGATGAGCTTGAATGAGATTTAGAACGAGGGAGGAGGTGACTCTCAGGTCACCATGGTTAGAATGGTAGGTAGACTTCTAACTGGTCCTGAATTCTCCTCCTCGTCTTCTTTGACTGGGTTTCTCTGTGTAGACCTGGCTGCCCTGGAACTCACTCTGTAGACCAGGCTGGCCTTGAACTCATAGAGATCCTATTGCCTCTGTCTCCCAAGTGCTGGGATTAAAGGTGTGTGCCACCACTGCCTGGTATTCTGTGTTCTTCTGTGTTGTTTACGGCTTATCTTCCTGAGTGAATGAACTGTTGCTTACCAAAACAAAGAAGCAGATCTTCCTTCTTGCCCAGGCAGATCCTTGGTGGCAGAACGCAGAGGAAACGCCCTGTAGCCCACAGCCAGCTACAGGTCGAGCTTGCCTTCACAGCCCGCAGGAGTAGCTGGGTACTATTGACTCCTTAGACTGCCCCGCAAGCTGTAAGAGCCCCTCATGCCAGCTCTTAGGATTGGTTTGTGACTCTTTCTCAGACCCTCTGAAGTTAGTTCACTTCCTTAGCTATCGCCATGTGTGCAAAGTCTAATTGCTATAATCAGTCTCTGCTCCTCTAGAACTCTGGTGGCTCTGCTCTTGTGACAGAGCCCTGACCATGACCACTAGTTCTCTACCCTTCTCTCCGCCAGTTCTCGACCTTCTCTCCTCTAGTTCTCGACTCTTCTCTCAAGCTGAAATCGGAGCAGTCTTTCCTCTTTCTAGATATTTTGCATTCCTGTAGTGAAAAGAACCCAAACAAATGGGAATAGTAAGATAACACTATAAAATGTGTGTGTGTGTGTGTGTGTGTGTGCGCGCGCGCGCGCACACACACACACACACACACACAGGTGCTCACGGGCTTGCTCAATCACCACTGCACAGTTATGGAGTTCAGAGGATGACTTGCACGAATTGTTCTTTCTTCCCATCATGTGGGTTCTGGGGATCAAACTCAGGTCATCAGGTTTGGCAGCAAGTCCCTTTCCTGCTGAGTCACCTCACCAGCTCATGCTTGTATCAGTTTTCTGTTCCTGGTGACACATTACCAGAAACTTGGTGGCTTGAGGAACCCTGCTCTGGCTATGCAGTTTCTGTAGGACAGTTGTCTGGGCATGGCATGGTTAGAGTCTCTGCACTGGCATTTTTAGGTGGAGCTTTTCTGTCCCAACTGCCAATTCCTAAATAGTCTTTATAAATGCTTGGCCGATAGCTCAGGCTGCTAGTTAACTCTTACACTTAAATTAACCCATATTTCTTATCTACGTTTCATCACGTGGCTCAAGGATTCATTTTCTACACGTCCTGGTTCCTTGGTGACTGGTGTCTCTTCTGACTCCACCCTTCTCCTCCCTGAGTCCTCTGCGTCCCGCTGTTCCACCTATAATTCCTGCCTGGCTACCAGCTTGTCAGCTTTTTATTAACCAATGAGAGAAATACATATTCACAGTGTGCAGAATGATTATTCTACAGAAGGCCACTTGATAGGTTACAGCCGGAGTATTGGCTAGGACCATGGTTGTGTCTGGATGTGGACATTTGCCACCTTCTCTTTTTTTAGGGACTGAGCTTTCTAAGAAGCTGTGTGAAGCAGAGCCTACATCATAATGGTGCAAACAGCCTGTGCATGGGGGCAGTACGGAGGAGTCCTAAGCTTGAGGTGGCAAACAGAGGAAGCCCTTCAGAACAGTGATTCTAATGAGGACTGCTGGTATAAGCAGGGCACATTGTAGTCAGGACCTAGGAGAAGGGGCTTAGAAGAGTTTCATTTGTAAAGCGCTTGTCATGCCCTGCAAGTGTGAGGACAGAAGTTTAGATCTCTGAATCTATGAGAAAGCTAGGCATGGTGGCACGTGCCTGTGACCTCCGTCCCGGGGAGCCAGAGATAGGCAGACCTCTGGCTCTCTCTGATCAGCCAATCTATCCAAATCAGTGAGTTCCAGGTTTGAGCTCCAGAGAGACTGAGAAAACAAGATGAGTTACAAAGATATAGAATGGGTGGACAGTATGGATGGGATTACCTCCTCCTTACGGAGTGGGTGGGCAGTGTGGACAATGGATTACCTTCTCTTTACAGAGTGGGTGGGCAGTATGGACACAGGATTACCCCCTCCTTACGGAGTGGGTGGGCAATAGGGAGAAGGGATTACCCCCTTCCCTCAGTTCTGAGTTGCTTTTGTCCCCAGAAAGTTGGACCGTGCCACAATTTCGGACCATTTAGAAATCCTAAAGTGTACTTTTAGAGAAATGTCAGTAGTGAGCTGTCCTCATCTTCTTACATCCAAGTCCCCAGATTCTTGCCTGTGAATTCTGGTTCAGCAAAGGAGCCTCCTTTATTCTTCCTTCTCTCCACGATGAGATTCTGGTTGCTTGACCTGCAGACCGTGCCTTCCTATTCCTTAATCATGGTTGGATCTTTATGACCATGGGCCTCTTGTAGACTGTCAGAGGCTTCCTGTGCATGGTAGCTTGAAAGAAAATGGCCTCTATAGGCTCAAAGATCTGAACTTGATCATCAAGAGTGACACTATTTGAAAGGCTTAGGAGGTATGGCCCTGTTGGAGGAAGTGTGTCACTGGGGATGGGCTTTGGTGTAGAACTCTTAGCTACTTCTTTAGTCGGCCTGCCTGTCACCATGCTTCCTGCCATGATGTCAGGGACTAAACCTCTGAAAATGTAAGCAAGTCCCCAATTAAATGCTTTTTAAATAAGAGTTGCCTTGGTCATGATGTCTCTTCACAGCCACAGGACGATGACTAGGACACTTGCTAACCAACCTTGCCTCATGACACTCTCTACTCCACTGCCGTATGAATATGCTAAAACAATCTCTTTATCATGTCATATTTGCCTGTAACAACGTCTCTTTGGTGCTTACTTCTTCAGCACACATCCTAAAACTGTACCAATACAGAGATTAGCATGGCCCTGCACAAGAATGACATGCAAATTTTGAAGTGTTCCCTACATTAAAGAAAAAAGGACTCTCTTCTTTCCACTTGTTGGGTAAAATCTTTATTTCTTACATGGCACTTTCAGACTTCCCTAAGGTGGCCCAGTCTCATATGTACTGTCCCCAGGCCATCTGTCTACTCACAATGACTGCCCCCACTGCACTGGGCTCATCTGGATGTGATGACTGTACCCACTGCACTGGGCTCATCTGGATGTGATGACTGCCCCCACTGCACTGGGCTCATCTGGGTGTGATGGCTGCCCCCACTACACTGGGCTCATCTGGATGTGATGACTGCTCCTACTGCACTGCGCTCATCTGGATGTGATGACTGCACCCACTGCAGTTTGCTCATCTGGATGTGATGACTGCCCCCACTACACTGGGCTCATCTGGATGTGATGGCTGCCCCCACTACACTGGGCTCATCTGGATGTGATGACTGCCCCCACTGCACTGTGCTCATCTGGATGACTGCACCCACTGCAGTTTGCTCATCTGGATGTGATGGCTGCCCCCACTGCACTGCGCTCATCTGGATGTGATGACTGCCCCCACTGCACTGGGCTCATCTGGGTGTGATGACTGTACCCACTGCACTGGGCTCATCTGGATGGACTGCTCCCACTTCACTGTGCTCATCTGGATGTGATGACTGCTCCCACTGCACTGGGCTCATCTGGATGTGATGACTGTACCCACTGCACTGGGCTCATCTGGATGTGATGACTGCCCCCACTGCACTGGGCTCATCTGGGTGTGATGACTGCCCCCACTGCACTGGGCTCATCTGGGTGTGATGACTGTACCCACTGCACTGGGCTCATCTGGATGTGATGACTGCCCCCACTGCACTGGGCTCATCTGGGTGTGATGACTACCCACTGCACTGGGCTCATCTGGATGTGATGACTGCCCCCACTGCACTGGGCTCATCTTGGTGTGATCACTGCACCCACTGCACTGTGCTCATCTGGGTGTGATCACTGCACCCACTGCACTGGGCTCATCTGGACGTGGGCTATGCCTTTCCATGGGTCTGAATCCTAGAATGAATAAAATGGAGAAAATGAGCTGAGTACACACATTTTTTTGTCTGTTTCCTGATGATGCAATGTGACCAGGTAAGCAAGTGACCATGACACTTCCACAAGCTCACAGCTCCTCAGTTAACACAATACAACATGAGAAGACTTACAGACAGAAACTGCGCGATACTCCCCATATACACAGGAAAGGCATTTGAAAAAGTTCAGTATCTTTGGGCTTGGTGGTGCACACCTTTCATCCCAGCACTGAGGCAGGGAGATCTCTGTGAGTTCGAGGCTGTCCTGGTCTACTTAGTGAGTTCCAGGACAGTCAGTTACACAACAAGACCCTGTCTAAGATTTGTTTGGTTTGTTTGTTTTGGTTTTATCAGACTCGGTTTCTTTATGTAGCCTTGGCTGTTCTGGAACTTGCTCTGTAGACCAGGCTGACCTCAAATTAACAGAGATCCACCTGACTCTGCCTCTTTTGTGCTGGGATTAAAGGTGTGCACTGCCACCGCCTGACCGACTTTGCCTAAAAAAAAATGGAGAAAGAAAGAAATTCATTATCTCTTCCTGATAAAAGTCCCAAGAATGTATTTAACATATTAGCAAACAAATATCTAAAACACACACACGCACACACACACACACACACACACACACACAATTCAAAGTTATCTTTGGCTACTGAGCAAGTTTGGGGCCAGCCTAGAATATGTGAGACTCCACCACCATCTAAAACCAAACCAAACCAAGATGTTATGGTTGAATGAAAAGTGTCCCACAGGCTCATGCTTTTTTCCATCTGGTGGCATTGTTTTTGGAGGCTTGGAACATGGAGGAGGTAGGACTAGCTGGAGGAAGTGAGTTGCTGGGCAATCCTTGAAGTTTATAGCCTGGCTTAACTTCCTGTCCTGTCTCTGTTTTATTCTTCCCAGAAGTGAGCAACCATCCACAGCCTGACAGCTTCCAGCCAAGGCTGCTACTGTGCTTTCCCAGCTGCCCTGGGCCAGGTCCCCTTCAGCCACGGATCAGAAGGCTCTCCTTACTGTGCTCCAGGCATGCGTTCTATCACAGGCCAGTGATCGTACAAGGAAGCAGCTACAGAAATGGAAGTGTGTGATTATAGATCAAGTCCAGTTGCTTCCACTTCAGGTCTGTCTTGTTTGAGCAGAGTTTGCACAGCTAGCTGCCTGTGATTGCCTGAGACTTGGCTTCTTGTCACAATAGGAGGTCACAATCTGGTTGCAAGTGAGGTTGCAACCAAATGCATGGAAAAACTTTTAAACTAACCGTAATGGGGCTGGAGGGGCAGACTTATGCCACACATTTCAATTTAGTGAACTGTTCAGAGCAATTGCAGATAGAGACTGGAGTAGTTGCTGCGGCACAGGGTTTCATACTGAACTATTGCTGTAGGTGAGGAACCCGCCTGACTCCATTATGTGCTATATTGTTAAAAGTAAGTTTCCATGTGCTGTGAAAGCTGAGTTTCCATTTCAAAGTCTCTGCTTCCTGGAACCTGATCTACCCCCATTCATGCCCTTGACTTGTTTTTGAGAACACCCTGGCCATCCCTGGTCACCCCAACCTTTCCTAATCACATGTGACCGCATGATGACAGCTGTAGATCTTTTGAGATTTTCTGTACTTCCTCATTGCTCCATTGTCTTGCTTCTGTGAACTTGATTTGCCACTACCTGTGATTTTATTTCATAAAATGGGCCTAAGAGGTGACCCCAGGGATGTTCTTTAACCTGACTTAGGAAGCCGTCACTGACCAGATCTCGAGTATACCCCAATAAAAATCAGGCTTGCTTTAAATTTGGCTGAAAAATTGTGGTAGTGTTTTTTTTCCTTGCATAGCGAAATTAACAGAGGTCAGTATCCTTTGCTGATTAATGGCCCAAGATGCAGACAAGGCTAGTTGTAGCATCATTATGGGCCGTATACTCATAATTATTTTTTGGAACTTTGCCTTATGCACCTCAGACTATATTAAAGCAAATGTCCTGCCTGTTAGTAGAGAAGTATTACTACATGGTTGTAAGTGTTTTTGGTCAGAATTTAAGAAATTTTGACCTAACTTGGTCTCAGAAAAGGTTTAACATCGGCTGAGTCACTTAAGAGTAGTCTTGATAAAAATCACATGGAAACAAAACACATATATTTTCATTAATTTTAAATTGAAGTGTGTTATTTAATTTTTTAAATTTCTATATTCATTTGTTGTGTGTGTGTGTGCACATGTTCCACAGATTTCTCATGGGCATCAGAGGACAACTTGTGGGGTTGGATCTCTCTTCCCACCGTGTGGGTCCCAGGGAAGCACCTTTAGTTCAGTGAGCCATCTCACCAGCCCTGAAACATGTCATCTACAAAAAGTATGAACATAGGTGACACATCACAGAGACATTGATCCTAGCAATAAAAATCACAGACATCTTCATTGTATGACATGTGAATGTCGTTTCTACTTACTGCTCTTTGGAGGCCATGTGGTTGTGCACTCCTTTAATCCAGTACTTGAGGCAGAGGCAGAAGAAGGTGGATCTTCTGTGAGTTTAAGGCCAGCCTGGGCTATGTAGAGAGTTCCTGGCTAGTGATGAAGGGGCGTGGTCGATCGGTAGTTATAATTAACCAGACTATATAATTTATAATTATAAAGCTTAATATAATATTCAGCTTTAATAAACAGAATAAAGGGAACTTACAAACCAGGGTTCCAGTGACCAAGAGTGCAGGGAACAAAAGAGGAGGAGGGGAGCGCACCTGGATGTTTTATCTGTATTTTCTTGGCCTGGGGGGGGGACACACCCTAAACAGAATGTGATTGGCTGAACTTCCCCATCATCTCCCCCTTTTGTCTAAATAAGACAGAACCAAACCAAATACAACTATATACAATAGGAACAAATACTAAATATAAAATTACAAGTAACAAGCAATATTATTGAAACTGAGTTTAGCTAAATCATGAGGAGGGTAACCAAAATTATCTAATCTTCCACTCCATCAAAGATCTGAGAAGGGAAGTAATATTACTTGAACACAAAGAAGAAACTTCCAAAATGTGCAACAAATGACAGAGACAACTGATTACCTGGGCAATCACCCAAAGTCTCATTTGCAATGTTGAGTCAACCAACTTTGGCTAAGGCCTAACATAACTGACATGCCATTTTCAAAGGCAAGGAACTTTTTAGAACTATCTTACCCTGTCTTGGCAAGATAAGACAATCCTGTTTTTATCCATTTACGGATACTCTGTAACTCTGTCAGTGGTCGAGGTATGGGGTTTTTTTTTTTTGCCCAAAGGCCAGTTCTGCCAAGAAGACAAGCTCCAAGTGGAGTGTCTTTGGTGCTCAATGTTCTCTCCGGAGTAGAGCAGTGTTGCCAGGAGTGATTGTGTCTCACTAGCACAGAACTCTAGGTTAGATTAAAGGCCATTTTCTATAGCTCTTTGAAGAGGTTGAAGATTATACTATCTATACTAAATATAATCTCTATGTATCTAAAGAACCTGATTAGCCTAAATATAAATATGACAAACATATATGACTCTTGATACCTATCTAACTTGAAGACTAAGAGAATAAACAACTGTGCAATAAATGAGGACAATGACTTCCAAAAGTAAACAATGTATATCATTACATAAACAGTATATAAGTATCTTAATCAGAGGTAGAAATGTACACTGCAATATGGTAAATATATGTACATATATCAATAATATATATATATATATATCAATACATACAATAAATAGAGGTAGAGCATACTTTCTTGTCAGGGGCCATTTCAGGCCTCTCCTTTCTCACAGGGCCTTGAAGTAACCTTGAGACAGAAAACTTAAAGTTAACTGAAACATTGAGTGTTAATCTTAGAGACTTAAGGTCCGAAAGGCACCATAGAGTGCCCCCATTGTTCCTTGCTTATCGCTAACTGAAGGTGTTCTAACCACTGACCTTGAACTACCCCACTTAGCTGCTGAAGCTGCTGAATCCCTCCTTCCCCTCTCCCCTCCCTCTTCTCAAGTTCCTCTCTGAATGACTATTTAAGACTCAAAGCTTGCTTCAATAAATGGAGACCTTGACAATTACACCCTGCTTGGTCTCGTTCCTTTCTCCCCCCATGTCTTTCAGATAGCGCCCCTTCAGAGGACCCTGAATAGCTGACCCGTTGGCGGGGTAAACTTTTTTTTATAAACACCTCTGAGCCTATAGAATACCTCCCCTATCCCCTCAACCTTATACCAATTATAACCAACTCCTAAATGATGTCCCTAAACCTGAGGGCAAACTCTGCTGGGAGAGGGGATGTCATCCTCTAAAATTGCTTCCAGCTGTCATGGGGGCAACGTTCTTCTTAGTGGGTCCTGTGAAAGTAAATAATGGTAAAGTTCCAAGATTAATGTTTGGCCCGAGAAAATTGCAAATAGTCTCTAACTGTTTTGAGGATGTCTGGCCAGAGTATTGTCAAAGATGTCCACCATTCGGAACTGTCTTGTGCAGCTGGTACCAAAAAAAAAAAAAAGCAGGTCTAATAGTAGCGTTATCAACATCATGATGTCATAGTAACCAGGTGGAATTGATGTTGTGGGGCCCCATCTTCGTCCTGGAAACTTCAAAGATTACTGTACGAAAATTTATTGTTATGGGAAAGTTAAACATTATCTACGAAGACATATACAGACATATATTCAATGAAAGGTATAATAAAGACAGAAACAGATATGAGGAAAGGCAAAGAAAGTTTATCAATTATTATTATTATTATTATTATTATTATTATTATTCTGTCCCGCATCTTGGCTCTTGACATGAGACAGAAACTCTGGGATATCTCTTATCAACAGGCTTGGAATCGGAGACTTTGGAGAGGGACTGAGCCAGAGTCCAACTCCAAAACCAGCTTTACATATTTATAAATAAATGCACATTAATACATATTAAAAAATGTTTATACTTATTGAACCTATTTGGTTTTATTGGTGATCCTCATTAGGTTGTAAATAGTTTCCATCCATCAGTATTCAAATATCCAGGGTCCCTTGAATTCTTTGAAGATGAGTGTTTTCCTGTGGAGATAAGAAGAGAACCCTGCCCCCAGCCTATAATTTTTTCTTACCATTGGTATGATTATTATCCTTCTGAATGAAGTGTTATTTATCCTTTTCAAGAGGTTTCTTCTCTTCAAACTGAACCTTTATTAATTTCGACGGTATCCACGATTTTTCCTCTCCTGTGGAAACGAGAACAAAACCCCTTCCCCAACACAGCACGATGGCTTCCATTGTGAGGTCAGCACATCCTTGAAATAAACTGGTTGATTTAATTCAGCAGACTTTTATTATCCAATGTCTTTCTGCAGCTGTTGTCCCCTTCTCATTAGTGTTGAGGAAATTCAAGGTTAATAAAGCATTATGTAACTTATTTCTGGGGGTATTTTTCACACCTTTCTGTTTGTTTAACATATCCTTTATAGTTCGATTTGATCTTTTTAATGACTGCTTGACCTGTAGGATTGTATGGTATACCTGTAACATGCTTAATATTGTAATAAGCAAAAAATTGTTTCATTTTCCTAGAGACATGAGCTGGACCATTATCTGTCTTTATTTGTGCAGTTATACCCATGATGGCCATGACTTCTAATAAATGAGTGATTACTGAATCAGCTCTTTCTGAGCTTAAAGCAGTTACCCATTGAAAACCTGAATAAGTGTCAATGGTATGGTGTACATATTTTAATTTTCCAGATTCTGCAAAGTTGAACACATCCATCTGCCAGATTTCATTCCTTTGAGTGCCCTTTGGATTAGTCCCTGCAGGCAGTGTTTTTTGGTTATAGAAAGAACAAGTAGGGCATTTCTTTATAATCTCCTTAGCTTGCTGCCATGTAATAGAAAACTCTTTCTTCAAGCCTTTGCTATTGACAGTAACAGGCTAGAGCTGATGGGCCAGGCAGTGTTTAAATGTATACAGTTTGTGTGTTATTATTTCAGGTGTAAAGCTAGCCATGCGGGAGCTGGGAGGGACGAAAACCAGGTCCGCTCCCCTATCACTACACAGTGATACCTGTCTAAAAAACAAACCAAGTGAACCAACCAAACAAACCCTTGGGAATTTTTATTTAAAAGCAGTTGGTTGCCTTCTTAATGTCCTTAAAAGATTAAAAAGACGTCAGAAGTTCCCAAACGAATCTGTGGCTCAAAATTGGCAAAGGTTGCTCGCTAGAGAGTCCCTTGGCTAAAATAGCCCTAGTAAAGCCCAGGGGGACCTCAGGGTGATGTTGGTTCTTTGTTCTTTTTCAGAAAATACGAGACTTGGAAAGCTGAGAAGGATGCTCTTGTTTACAGAAGCGAGAGTGTTTCAGTTAGTTAGCTGGAATGGCGGGAAAAGACTTCCATCTCCTCCCGCTCTCCTTGGAATATTCTTGCAGTAGATACGTTTGTCCACGGAGTCACAGTCCTATGGAGGGCCTGCTTTGGAACAGGAAGCCTCTGCCACTCAATAGCTAAGGGGTTTGGAGCAGCAGTGTTTTTATCGTGGAGACTGAGTTTTCTAATCTAAGTGGCGATGCTAATCCTTTCTCTATAAGGTGACTGAGGTGGCTAGATAAGAGAGTGTCTGGGAAAGACAGTGTGCCCGTCTGGCTCTTGACCAACAGGGCAAGGGGATGAAACTGAGCTCAGGCTAAGAGGGGAGGCAGCTCTGCTTGCAAAGATGGAGGAGATAGAAGACAGTGACCCCAAATCTGTCTCACTCCTTGGTTGAGGAGCAAGTTTTATTTTAGTTATGTGTGCATCTGTGTTGGTTTATGCTCATGTGTATGTGGTATGTAGGGGTGCCCCATGCAGCTGGAGTTGTTGTGACTTCAGCCCCCAAGAATAAGGGGCTTTTTAAAGTGAAGATTAAGGAAGTGGGAACAAAGGGATGCAAATAAAATCAAGATTTTTCTTTTTCTTGTGGAATTTCAGCCTGTAAGCATACCAGGGTTGGCTGCTGATATGAACTGGACCACCCAAGAAACAGTTTCCAGTATCAATGATGTTCTTAAGTTGTGTTAATAGAGCACAGGCTTCCTTCCACCTACATGCAAGACTGCAAGATGCTTAAAGGCTCTTGGTGTTTTCTCTGTGTTCTGTGAAACTCTTTGTGAGAGTTTAGCAAGCCTGTATCCTCTAGGACAGTTCCCATACGGAATTAATGCTGTCATGCTGGGAGCACATAGAGGTTTTAATGCCTATGAACTGCCAATTTACACCTGAGACACCTTGCACCAATGGCGTTGTTAGTTATGAAAGAAAAACATGCAGATTTTGTCTTTCTTGAGGAGAAAACATACATATTTCCCAAGTTTGAGAGTCCAGCATTACCTTCTACTGGACCTGGTAATTCAAAAGGAGCACAGAGACGTGACTAGACTTTTTGTAGATCTGTGGCAAATCTGTGGCCTGAGCCAACCTTGACCTGGAGACTTTTCAAATACCTGATGAAGAAAATTCCTAAGAAGCTTCAGCAACCTCTGACCCCTGCCTCTTCAGAAACTCTAATAAAGGACAGTAGTACCAAAGGATCCTTCGTACCAGCAACAGGACAGAGGAGTAAAAGCGCTCACAGCAGATAGGGTGTATCTGCAGGAAGAAGGGGGCTGGGGCACTGATGTCTATGCGGTAAGAGAGGATGGTTAAGATGAAACCATGCAGGCCAGACTTAAACTATGTAGCACAAGTTGCCCTCGAACTCACAATCTTCCTGCCTCTTGAGTATTGGGTTTAGGTGCACCTGTTCTGAGACTCCTCTGAACAGTTTGCCAGTTTGAAAGAGAATGTAGACTTCTGCTTAAGGGAGTTCAGTAGCAAAAGTGAGCTCTATAGTGGGGCTGTAGCTTTGTGGGTAGAGTGCTTGCCTCGCATGCAGGAAGTTATGGTTTTGTTCCCCAGCAATGAAAAAAAACAGACATGGCAGTCAACGACCATAATTCCAGCACTTGGAAAATAGAGGCAGGAGGATTGGAAGTTAAAAGTCAGTCTTGGCTATCTGCGACGTCTCAAAAAGATTTTACATGGAATATATTTACACAAAAATGCATACACAAATATAAATTTAATATCTAGCATTTTATTACATATTTATAGCATTTAAAATTTATTTTATTATATAATATGCTATATAATTTAAGATATATTCATGTAATATGTAACATGTATATTATATAAAATTAATACATTACATGTTATATTTATGTTGTTTATATATAAATGTATATGTTATATTTCTAGTATATCATATATATTTATAATATATTTTAGTATACACATGTAAATACGTAAAGATTTTATATACACACACGCGCGCGCGCACGCGCACACACACACACACACACACACACACACACACACACACGCATGCACACAGAGACAAACATAATAGGCCCCAAACCTTAGCACAACTGGCTCAATGATGGAAGAACCATTCAGGCCTTGAAACCCAACACACAGGCAGTAGCACCTGCCAGAACAAGAACAAAGATCCAATCCATCAAAGGCCATAGTTTTGGGGAAGCCTCTAAGTGTACTAACCTGGCTTTGGGCTTCTGTAGTTCTGCTTCTGACTAACTGTTCTTGTTAACTGAGGTGCGCCCACCCCAGATGTGGTCGTCATGTTTCAAAGCTCACCTTGAGAAAGGCTCAGGACTGCTCTTGTGTCCCAGATGCCCAGTGTAGTCACCAGCCAGCTAATAGAGACTTCTAGTGATTTGACCCCAGGTCTGAGTAGTTTCCTTTGGTGTATACCTCATAACACACACATGCACACACACATACACACACACACACACACACACACACACACGCACGTGCACACACACACGCACATGCCCACACATCCACACGCACACATCCAAACATGGTTGTAGTATTGTCTGCAGCACAGATTGAATTCTCATGGGAGTGCTGAACCGAGAATCATGACACAGATCTTCCAAAGTTCTTTCTTACTGGCAATATTTTGCCACGACGGAAAAAGCCACTGTGCGCATAGGTTGACTGCATAGCTGTGATTTTGATAATCTGTAGTGAATTTTCTAATCCTTTTCTTCATTTTTGGCTTCTTTCCACCTAGATGCCAGTAACTTGTAAGGAGCATATGTAGCCTGAGTCTTTCTGACGTCAGCACACTTCAGCTGTGTCCGTTTGACCAGCCGGGGTGATGCTAGGTCTCACGTGTTCCCTTGTGTTTTGAAGCTGATATCCGTGAGAGGAAAAGAAGAAGCGGAGCAAAGGAGGCTGTCGTGACCACGGTAAAGAAAATGCTGGGTAGTTTGGCTGCAACATAGTAACCAGAGGGTGAGAGGCCCCGGTGCTTCACTGGACTCCATGATGGAAGTGCCATTCAGGCTGTAAATCAGCATGGGGACGGACAGCGCATCTGCCAAAACAAAGACCTTAGCCATCAAAGGCCATAGATCAGGGGAAATCCCTAAATGTACTAACTTTGCCTTTTGGCTAACTGTTCTTGTTGATGGTGTTATGATCCAGTTGCCCTCACTCCCCCTGACTGACAGCGGAACTTCCTTGTGGTCTGTAATTGACCAGGATGTTTGTGTTCTCTCTGGCCGGTGTACTCCTTCTCCACAGAAGGAGTAGAGGTATAAAAGGTTGCTGGGCAAAATAAAGGTTCCTGTTCTTCCACCTGAAAAGAAGCCTCCCTGTCTCAATCCCGGCACCCCCCGCCAGTCTTGGCTGTCCAGGCTGTGCTGGCTGCAGCAGATGGAAAATGGTTTCTGTACTTAAAAAGCCCACCGTGAGAAAGCTCCGGTTCTACAGTGGGGTCCTGTACACCTGCTGTAGTCACAGACTGCCTAAT
Organism: Arvicola amphibius; assembly: GCF_903992535.2. Lineage (NCBI taxonomy): Eukaryota > Metazoa > Chordata > Mammalia > Rodentia > Cricetidae > Arvicola > Arvicola amphibius. Next base: position 16,251,973 of record NC_052061.1, read on the forward strand.
AAGGGCTTTCCATTGGCTTAAGCCCATGTTTGAGACGTCTTCTCTGGTGAAACCCCACAACAAGAGCAGATAATTGGATTTCTCCGTTTGAATATGTACATTGCAACAAGAGGAACTTCTGATGTGTTTCAAGTTTAGCAAACTAATGTGTGTGTGAAGGAACTTACTTAAAACCACTCATTTCTGCAGAATGGATTCCTGTAATTCCAGCTCTCAAGACACTGAGGCAGTAAGACTTTGAATTTGACACCAGTCTAGGCTTAGTTAGATACAGAGATGCTATCTCAAGACAAAGAAATGAGCAAACAAAAATAAAACAACAACAGCAACAGCAACAGCAACAACAACAGCAACAACAACAGCAACAACAGCAACAATAACAGCAACAGCAACAACAACAGCAACAACAACAACAACAGCAAGAACAGCAACAACAACAGCAAGAACAGCAACAGCAACAACAACAACAGCAACAACAACAACAACACCAACAATAACAGCAACAGCAACAACAGCAACAACAACAGCAACAGCAACAACAACAACAACAGCAACAACAGCAACAGCAACAACAGCAACAACAACAGCAACAGCAACAACAGCAACAGCAACAACAACAACAGCAACAGCAACAACAGCAACAGCAACAGCAACAGTGAACGATGCTAGGCAGGCCACTCTGATAAACTGCTTTGGAATTCTGTCTCCATCCCTGCAAAAAACTGAAACCAAATCCCTTAGCATTTCCAGCCATGAGCATTTTAGAAGCCAGCACTCCTTTGGGGAGGCTGAGGCATGCTTTGCAGAATGAAATAAGTCAAATTTTCTAGAATTTAAAAACTATAACAAAGTCCCAGGACAAAGGCATGTTCTTTCTTTTGAACATTTTCCTATATACAAGGAGAAGACTCCTCCCACAGTTGACAACTACTTAGCTTAAGTTCTTTGCATAAGAATAGTTAAAAAAAACATTGCGTAGATAAATGCAGAAGTCAGGAAAAGGGGAGTGTTAGCCAGGCTTAGCGGCACTCAGGAGGCAGAGGCAGAGGATCTTTTGTGAGTCCTAAGCCAGCCTTGTGCACATAGCCAGTGCTAGGACAGCCTGGGATCCATAGTGAGTATCCTGTCCCCAGTCTCCATAGAAAGAAAAGAATTGTGGAAGAATAGGAAGTCTAACGATTCTGTTGATGTAACGACGCACCAGCAATCGTCCCGAAGTATTATTAAAAGGAATATTGCTGTTAAACACTTTAAAAGTTCCTTGCATGGTGATTATGCTTGGAGAGCGGTACTATGGATTATTCGCTGGTTGTTTTCCGCCGGCTTGGACACGCAGTGCTTTCCTGTCTTTCGGCCATTCACACCCGCAAACCGTGGCAGGGAACAGAAATGACCACCAGGTCGCGCTGTAGTTCCACAGCGGAATCAGGCTGGGCTCCGAGGATCCGCGGAGGTCCGCGGAAGGAAATAGCACAAAGGAAAAAAGAAAACACTTTACGAAAAATAATCTCAAATTTACTATGATTTACAGATTTGTTATTCAGGAAAAAATAACATCCAAGAGGGTGGCTGCAGCACTTTCTAGAGAAAAGGGCCTTAAACTCACTCAGTTCTGCTGGTTGGAAGGACTTCCCTGGTAGAAAAAGAAAAGATTAGAAAACCCCGTTGGAAGTTCGTTTCCTAGACTATCTAGTTGCTGATGGATAAAACTATTTTTAAAAATCCCAAGATAGTGCATATTTATTTAAAAAACATAAACATTTCAACTTTTTTTTCAAAGCATTTTTTTCCTTTTCTTTTTTCTTTTTCCCCCAAAATGTCAATATTTGTGAACTAGGGGTTGTGGGAAATGTTACCTAGAACTGCAAAAGCCAGTTTGTCTTCTCCCCCTGGGGAGCTGAGTCTGGGTGCCAGAGGGCAATGTGTGGCTGGAGGGACCTAACCCTCCCTTCTCGGCACCCTCTGGTGAATGCCCTCTTGGAAGACAATGATGTTCTCTGCTTTCTCTGCAGACTCCGAGAGATGAGCCCTGAACGCAAATTTCTGTGTATCCTTGTGCTGTGAAAACAACTGTAGCCTGAGCAGAAACAGGAAGGGCAGAGGCAGCATCTATTCAAGCGAATGTGGGGACTCTCAGAGGCCCACAAACCCACATTTCTGATTAATGTTTGAGAATTTGCACAGTGTTTCGTCCATGGCCCTGCTCAACACAGCTAAGACCAAAACATGAAATATTAGTAAATTGTGGTGCTTATGTTTACTCTGATTTTTTTTAACTCTTTAAGAATATGGGGAATAAAAACATTATTTTTAATCTGAATAGTTTGTTTCCTTTCAAACTGCAACTGATAGGATGTGAGGTGATGGAAACTAAGCCCAAGGCAGGCCGGATAAGAGGAGCCAGGGGCTAGTGCTCATATACTAGAGCCATTAACACAGCAACACAGTAGAAACACTTCAAAACAAAGTCACAGCGACATAGTCTCTAAGGTCAAATGAAAAATCTTGCCACAGTCTCAACCCCACCCCATGCTTTACATGAAGGCCCCCCTCCTTACTCTTTCTTTGATGGAAATCTGTCACCTTTGCCCCTTAGATGTTTAAAGTCTCTGGGTCTCATTTCACTAGAAGTCCTGAGTTTCCTTTGTTCTATGGCTTCAGCAGTTCTTTATTTAGCTCGCCTTATCTTTAAATGCCCTACCCAAACACCATGGGTGCCAAAAGCTTGCTGTTTAAACAACAAGATAAAAATTCATAGAACATTTTATTCTTCTAGATCGGGAAGTAATTGCCCTGTTTCGTTTTTGGAAAAGTATGACAAGAGAATTATTGAGATTGGTGGAAAGGCAGTTGGAAGGAATGGCAGCCTCTGCTTAGGGGAAGCAAAAGAGTGATCCAGAAGATGCTGTGTCATTTCCTGAACACGGGTGTGGCCTTTGCCTTTTCCTCCAGCTCAGTGCAGGTGATGCTCTCTCAGCAGTCAGGGCTGCCACTGTTGGCTCTTTCAAAGCTCGTTCTCCTCATCCTTAGCTGAGAGATGCAGAGGCCATGGAATTCATAACAGGTTCAGCCCTCAGTATATGATAATGTCCAGTGTGTGGTGTGCCCTTCTGCCTTTTCACTGTTGATAGAAAAACAAGAAACAAAACACAAGTTTCTTTATATATGCCTTTGTGAATGTCTTAACATAAAATGATTTTAGACTAACTTATACAGTATCTAGCATTTCCGATGTATGCCTTCCTTTGTATGTGGGCGCTGGTGGCGCTTGGGTCTCACACATGCTATTCCATAGCTATTAGCCGCTCTGAGAACATCAACGATTGACCCATCTCTCAAAATCAACAGCTGTAACCAGGAACAGAAACTTGCCAGGCTTTGATTATGGCCAGAAGGATGGGGCCTGACTGGTGCCTCTGCCCTGTGTGGGTGGCACTGCCATGCTTGTAAGATTATAATCTAGCATGAGGTTTTCTGGAAAAGAAAAATGACATAGCATTGCCCTCTCCCCTTATGAATTAATTCAAAAGATCTGCTTTTAATTTAAACTTTTTAAGATTTATTTATTTTATGGGTTTTGCCTGCATGTGTATATGTGCACCACGAGCATGCAGTACCTGAGGAGGTCAGAAGAGGGCGTCAGATATCCTGGAACTGGAGTACAGACAGTTATGAGCTGCCATGTGGGTTCTGGGAATCAAGCCTAGGTCCTCTGTAGGGGCAACAACAATAACCTCTGAACCACCTCTCTGGCCCTTTTTCAGGGTCATTCAAAAACAGCTAGCACAATGGTCTCAGGCCACTGCCCACTCTCATCCCTGAGGATTCTCCACATCATCTGAGGGTAAAGTCTCTGCACTCTGCTCTGCATGTCTAGTCTGAATTCTTTCCAGGCAATCACAAGGACATGGGAACAGAGAGAAGGCCAGAGGACATCCAGCAGTGTTTCCATTGACTTCACCTCCAAACTCAATGTTCTTCTCTTCTAACCCAGTCATAGGCATGATTAACACAGTTAGTACTGGAAACCAGCCCCTGAAAGCACATGGCGAGAGAGCTTATATTTGAACACTTTGTTCATACACATATGTATATTTAGGTTTAATTTTAATTATTATGGGTGCATACAAATTATATATATATATATTTATACATATCAGTTGTGCATAGAATATGACTTGTTTTGATATTATATATCCATGTATGTTTTAAGAATGCATTTGAAGATTTTCTACTTCTGTTCAGTCCAAAAATGGAGTTACTAGATAAAATTGGATTCTACACCAAGCTGAAAAAGAGCCAACTGCCTTTAGCCAACTAGTAATAATATACTGTGTGAAAATCAAGCAAGGTTAAAAATAGTCCGTTTTTCTCAGGAAAGAAAAGCCCATATATTCAAATTAATGCCATCTTTTAGAGGAGCTGCTTTGGAAGGTTAGATACTTCTTTCAACAGCACTGCTGCAGTTCCAGATCTTTCTGGCTCTTATTTTGGAATGATGTTTAGTATTAGCAAGGAAACCCTGTTAGCAGAGTGCCCACAGTCCCCGCATGTGGAAGGAACCCTGTTGTTAGCAGTGTGCCCACTGTCCCAGCACGTGAAAGGAACTCTGCTGTTAGCATGTGCCCATAGTCTCAGCATGTAGACTTCACGTAGAGGCACAAGGAGCATCAAGCCAGCCTGGCCTATAGAGCTTGCCTCTGCCTGTCTCCCCGTCTTCTCCCCTCCTCTCTTTCCTTTCTCTCATGAACACTCCCTCTACACACTCACGTGCGTGTGTGCACACACAAAAAGAAACCAGAAGGGGGAGGAGGAAAGATGGGTCTCATTCTATCAGTCTTGTATTTAGACTAAGCTGTTTCATCTCCTAACTGGAATGCCAGAGCTATTTTGAAAATCCTTAGCAGGTTGCTGACTGCTTATATTGGACATCATTCATATGTGTGGACAAATGCAGGTAGACTTGTTCAAGCTAAGTGGCACTGTCTGGTAGTCACATCTTTTGCATGTGAATGTTTATGGCATAGAATGAGGGTTCTCATGAAAAGACAGCTGCAATCATTTAAAAGGAAGCCAATGTGAGTTTGTAACTGGAGTCTGTTGAGTTCTGTTACAGAGTCCAGAAAGTTCTGAGGGGAAAGAACACTGCAAAACCTTCTGTGTTGAGATGAAGCCCGCGATGCTCCCTCACCCTTACATGGACTGCGTTATTGAGTCTCTGTAGCACCTTTGTATACAATTACATCTAAGAAAGTCAACACGGGATAACAGTAGGAAGAATGGTCCATGTCGGGAAGCAGGAGCAGAACAACATGAGCCCGTCTGAGGAAGAGTCCACACTTGATGATCACAAGTGTGTAAGTAGCGTCAGTTAGAGGTTAAAATGATTTGCAGTGTATTCGTGTTTGGCTATTAGGGAAAAAGAGAGAGATGAGTACTAAGAGAGAAGCTAAAACAAAATAAACCACTAAGTTCTTTCTTAATGACCTTCATCAGATCGAGTAACAATTGCAGGGCACAGCAAGTGAGACCTAGGAGCCCCGAAACAGGCCTGCAAGGGCTGCAGTGCTGAGAGCTGGCCCTGGGGACCCCACACTTGTGAGGCGTCCATTTTCAGAGCCTCAGGTCCTTTCTGCCGAGCCCTTCCATTCTCAGCCAGCTTCAGAAGACACAAAGTCTTGGTGGTCATCAAGGTTCATCTCCAAATGCTGCGTGTTCATTCATTCTGTGCACACTTTGTAGCAACTGGTTTCCGAGCAAACCCAGTAAGCTATGCTCCTCGGGCCATGAATATGGCGCCATATGTATCACAAGGGGTTGAAATTTTCTTCTGAAAAGGATTTCTGGAATTGATGTGATTGTCTTTTCCTTTCTTTTTTTCTCTTTATAAATATGTCCCTTTAAAACAAAAATCCATGAATAATTTTTACTGCTGCCAAAGATGGCTTGCTTTTATCCTAGTCAGTAAGTAAGTAAGTGTCTGTCAATAAACACCACTGGGTCCCTCAGGCTATGTGACCATAAGACCAATGGGGTCTTGTCTGGCCACTTTCTGGGAAGGAGGGCCTCCCTAAGGGGAAGAATGGCCTCCTGACACCACTCACATTCTCAGCCCTGACCTGAAGCCAGCTGTGGTCAGCGTGGAACGCCATAGAAAGAGCCACACAGAGCAGACTTTCTGGAGCAGATGAAAAAGATGTGTTATCTAAGTCTTGATAAAATAGTAAGGCAGAAAATTGAGTTCTTCATGACTCCTGCAAATACTTCTATGACAAAAGTAGTTCTGCTTCCCATTTCTGCTTCCTATTTCCACCTTCCCAAGACACAGAGGCTAAAACTTCACAGTCAAGCAAAGGAAAGCAGCTCCTAAACAAACTCCAAGTCATTCCAGTCGTCTGGAGTAACCAGAGGAGCTGATTGGTGGGACAGGAAATCAGTGGTTTCTAGCACCTGGGGGGTGGGAGTAAGGAGCGGCTGCCTATTGAATATGAGACATCGTGGGGCGATGGGAAACCAGGCAACCAGACAGTGGTGATGTCGCAAACATTGTGGCATTTACGCCCCTGACTGTGAAATGATTAAAATGGTAAATTTTAATTCTGCTATTCAATTTCACTCAGCTCATTTTCTCCTTAGGTAAATCACAGGTGAAGCACGGAGACATTGATGGTTAAGTCATTTACATAATTTATCAATTTCAGTATAAGTTTAGAGAGAAGAATTTCTGAAATCAAAGAGACTGGCATGGAGGTAGTCGGAATCTGGGGACTGAGTATTTTGGATGGGGCAGATCACACACACACACACACACACACACACACACACACACACACACACACACACACTTTAAATACAGGGCTGGAGAGATGGTTCAGTGGGAAACGTTGCTGTACAAGGGTTCCCAGCACCTGTGTATGTGTCATAGGGCAGTGGCCTGCTTTCAATTCCCGTACTCAGAAGGTGCAGAAAGGACCCTGGGATAAACTGGTTAGCTAGACTAGTATCTGTGAGCTCTGGTTCCACTGGGAGACCCTGGCTCAATGACTAAGGCGGAAGGGGCAAGACTCTGGCATCAGTATTGGGCCTCATGCATGCACACATATGCACTTATATGCACATAGTAATTGCATACATGCAAATATACACACACATGCAGACTCATGTAAAGTACACGTTTTTATTTTTATCTTTAATGGACCTATAATAATTGGATGCACCTGTGGAACCGGTATGGCATTTAGTCATCCTGTGTGTTAGATGCACGAGTAATCAGATCAGGACATTAGCATATGTACCAGTTTCCCAATGCATTATTTCTCTGTGTTAGGAATATTCAAAAGCCTCTCTACTATCTTTTGAAATATAAAATTAGTTGCTGCAACCGTAACCATCCAACTGTGCTCCATGCAGAAATTCCTCCTATCCAGTCACACTCCTATGCCCATCACCCATTTCAGTCCACCATCCTTTCCTGGCCTTCCTGGACCACCAGTCTACCCCCACTTCCATGAGATCAACTTCTCAGCTCTACATAGAAACATGTTTGTTTGCTTCTGGCAGATGTCTCCAAATATCACCTACAGTCATTACTCCTTTGAAATGACGATAGTTGAGTGTCCTGATGTGTTAGTAAAGAAGTCTTACCTAGTCTTGTCACAGGCTCATTTTAAAAATTATTTTGGTAACTATATTTAAGTATTATTAGTGTTCAGATGTTTCTGTGTATTTGAAAATGTATTTAAGATTATTCATAGAAGCTGGGTATAGTGGCACACAGACCTGTGATCCAAGTGCTCAGGAGGCTCAGGCAGGAAGATGACAAATTTGAGACTAGCCTGGGCTACATAAAAAGTTCCAAGTCATAGCTGTGCGGTGGTGGTGCATGCCTTTAATCCCAGCACTTGGAAGGCAGAGGCAGGCGGATGTCTGTGAGTTTGAGGCCAGCCTGGTCTACAAGAGCTAGTTCCAGGACAGGCTCTAAAGCTACAGAGAAACCCTGTCTCAAAAAACCAAGAAAAAAAAGTTCCAAGTCAGCTTGGGACAACATAGTTGGGCCCTGTTTCCAAACAATAACAATAGTGGTAACAGCAACAGACTATTACCTGATAGACTTCCCCAAAGGTCAGTGGTCCAACAGGGGTCAGAAGCAGCATCACAGGACAGTCTCCCACGAAGATTGGCACAGAGGTGTGGGCTCCGGCCTTTCACGATGTTGCTCAACACTGCTGAGCAGCACTGCGTGCTGTTCCATGACAAGCTCAGTTTGTTCTAAAACATGAGATGTACTCGGTTAACTACTCAGCTATTTTAGTCAACAAATGAAAGTGCTTTCTTAGGCATCTGAGTAGACAAGCTCAGCTGATATACAGGCTCGTCGCCCTTGGCATGCTGACAAACTTGCACCCCGAAAGCACATCAGGTGGATCAGTGTCTCTCTCTCTTTTTAAAAATTATGTCATATGTGTTATGGGATAAGTGATTTATTTCTGTAAATGTCATTTAATTAATTTATTTCTCTTTGGACAGTTCAAAACATATGTTATTGTTGATGTATTTATACTGAACGCTCTCCTCTGGCCCTGTGTATATGTTAAGTGCTCCTAGAAGGTATCCAATTAATGACTCTGGAGACTGAAGTCTTCTGTTTATCTACTTATTTGGGAAGCAGAAGCTCCCTGAGTCACTCAGTGTACACTTGCCTGCTCTCTATATACAGCTGCCTCAGACATGACCCAGGGAACTCCAGAGAGCTTCAGCTGGGACCCAGAACCCCGGCTACGCTCCAGTTTCCTGAATAAGCAGGATCTTTGCTTTTCTTTTCAAAAAGGCATCTTATTTATTTTGTGCGTGTGCAAATGTGTTTGTGTGTGTGTGGGTACACAGTCATGACATGCATGAGGAGATCAGAGGACAACCTGTAGGAATCATTCTTCTCTTTCTATGTGGGTTCAGGGTATCAAACTCAAAGTGAGGTCTTCAGGCTTGACGAAGAGTACCTTTGCTTGCTGAGCCACTCAGTGCCTCCCTCCCTCCCTCCCTCCTTCCCTCCCTCTCTCCCTCCCTCCCTCCCTCCCTCCCTCCCCATTCTTGCTTCTCCCCTGGAAACAAAAGGAGCCCACAGACTGGCATTCTGAGAATTTCCTTATCTGTATATTTGTATATCTGCACATACTGATTATTTAAGCATTTATCATAAAAATAAAATCAAAACCAAAACAACCTACCACTAGACTAGAATGCCTAGAGAATTCCTGAATTAAGTAAAGGAAGCAGAAGGTGTGGCCAGGTGTGGTAGTACATACCTGTAATTCTGGCATTCCAAAGGCTCAGGGGTTGGAGGCTTGGCTGGGCTACTTAACCCTAAGTCAGCCCAGGCTATAGAGGGAGATTCTGTCTGAAAAATGCAAACCCAATGCCTGGTACGAGAAACCTCCCCTTGAACTAGTGATCAGCAGTGCCCCAGAGATCCTCAAAACATTTCAGTATTGCCATTGCTTTTTGTTGTCTGCTAGAACTTGATAGTGAGATCCTGTTGTTGAAGACACCACACACTTTGGTCACAGGTCATGGAAAAATCAAGTTGGTACTAACCAGGAAGAAGCTTCCTCTTGGCTGGCCAGCTTTTGAAGGAAGGGGCTATGTAGACTCCTGGGGTAGCTTACAGACTTCATACTTCAACAGTATTTGTTGTAAACCCATGAGCTACAGTACTAAATATGCCCACGTGTGCATTAGTGACATGATTATTATGGGGTAATCAACTAATTTATGGTTGGGCTTATGGCCTACTCCATAGGAGGAAACAGACCAGATGCTGTAAATCTGACCAAGAATCTATGACTTAAGGGGCTCATAGGGCCAAGGGGTGAACCTACTGTTATTATTTTGCTTAGTGGATATAATATCATCCTGCTTTCTAATTTATATCTCTATATCCAAAGATTAGTGAGTCTTTCAGAACAGGTTCTTTGTGCAGTGGATGGGTGGTTACTACAGAAGCCCACAGGAGGTGCAGTGAAGACGTCACTGTGCTCAGCCAGAGTGGGACATCCTTTTCCCCTTCCCAAGGCTCAGAGGCCATTGTGGACAGGGTGTTGGAAAGATTATAAGAGCCAGCGGTTGGAGAGGACTGGGCAAAACTGTCTTCTGGACAAGGGAAGATCACTGGACTCACGGACTCACAGCTGTGGGAGCCTGCATGAAGCCTGCACAGGGGCAAACCCACCATCAGTCCAGTGCTGAGACGGGAGGTGCTCTCAAGTCCCTCCCCAGCTGAGGAAGTATTGATAGATGACGACTTCTTTGTTGTAGGGAGGCCGCTAATTGGTTCCCCTGGTGTGCAGCAGCTCAGTCCCAAAATAATCTCATCACAGAAACTATATTATTTAAAATACTGCTTTTTTTTGGAGACAGGATTTCTCTGTGGTGCTTTAGAGTCAGTCCTGAATCTAGCTCTTGTAGACCAGGCTGGCCTCGAACTCACAGAGATCCACCTGCCTCTGCCTCCTGAGTGCTGGGATTAAAGGTGTGTGCCACCACAGGTCTAGCTTCTTATTGGCTAACTTTTACATCTTAATTTAACCCTTTTTAATTATTCTGTGTATTGCCACATGGCTAAAGTTTTGTTCAGCATCAGTCTCCTGTGGGGAGCTATATGGCTTCTCTATGACTCTGCCTCCTTTCTCCCAGCATTCAGTTTAGTTTTCCCTACCTAGCTCTTTCCCCTATAGCTCTGCTATAGGCCCAAAACAGTTTCTTTATTAACCAATGATATTCACAGCATACAGAAGAGAATCCCACATCACTTCTTGGGAAGGAAGACTCTGTTTTCCTTACTTAAAGGGGTTAGCTTCTTATAGGTCTGCCACACTCCAGTATGGCTCCATGCCTGTGATTATATGGGTTGCACAGATTTAACCAGATGGGCTATGGGGGAAGAAATAAGAGGACATGAGGTTGGGAGTGGGGATTGGTCTGGGAAGAGTTACAGGGAGGATGATCAAAATATATTTTATGTAATTAAGAAATTATAAAAAATTAATAACAATTTTATATTAAAGGACCAACTCCCCAAAAACCCAAATAAAAATAAAAAAAACATGAAAATAAAAGGAAAAGAAAAAGAAAGAAGACAAAAAGCTAATGGTGTTTTATTGGGGAGGAAAGCAGAAGGAAGAAATGAACTGTCTTGGGGCTCAAGAGTGCTTGCTGTCAGGACTGCGGGGAGGGTGTCACAAAGCAGCCATTCAGCAGGTGAAGGGACAGTCTGCAGCATGTGAGCAGACTGTCTATGGAGAACAAAGAGCACAATAGAAAATGAAAGTAAAAATCTCAATTAAAAAGTGACAAGACATACACATAAATAAAGGCAAAATAAACTGTAAAGGACATTTTGCTTTGATGCCAGTGCCTGCAAATTATACACCTGTTCTAACTGGGAACACTTTGCAGGGCCGGGGTGGGATGTTGCTGTAGCTGACTGTCCCACAGGCTTCAGTTAATAACAGCTGGCTTGCATGAGGCCCCTAAAGATTACTCATGCCCGAGAAGAAAGCAGTCCAATGTTTATGAAGACTCCAGGCTTCTCAGACACCACACAAAGCACAAAAGAAAAGCAGACCAAAGAGAAGAAAGTGTTTGGGGTAAAAGACACAAAAATGCTTCCCATAATTTGACATCTGAAAGGGACTGTGGCTCCTCACTCACCCTGACTGCCTCCAAACACAACTTTGCCCACTTATCTATGGTCAGCCTTCATGGGAAACAGATCGTCACAGCTAGAGAGAAGGCGTCTCAACTTACTGTGCTAAATAACCTCCCCCAGTACTGAGAGATGTGAACAGAGAGTGGATTGCTGGATGGGGAGGAAAACAAACAACATGCATGTACGAGCAAAGGTGGAATAGGAGTTGGTCCCAGAGGCAGCATTTTTCAAGAAAGGAGAGCCTCAAACAAGTTGTAAATATGACCCCAGAGACAGGTAAGGGAAACTTTGCATCTACCAAACAAAGCCAAGCTGCTATAGGAAAGGAGGAGGCAGAGTGTGAAAAGGCAAAAAAAAAAAAAATGCATTTGGTGAAAGAATTAAAAAAAAGCTGTTGGAAAAGAAGTTCAAATGGACAACTCCAAAACTTAGGTCATCCTTTGGAATTTAAAGTTGAATAAAACACATGGGAAGATTTGAGAGACCTTTATCATTACCTTACTGTCTTCAGCAAAGTCAAAGTAAAAATAGATAGCAGTTAATACCTTTGTTCCAGGTTAAAAATAATTGAGTTTTCACAAGGAAAGAGATGATAGAGGTCCAGTCATATAAAATAATAACAAAACCAAATGGGTCAGCGCATCTGGGTTGTTTATTCGCAGTCCTATCGCTTGCACGAGTGTGTAACTTGACGCTTGTTGAGTGCATGACTGAATGAATGAGTGGGTTGAGGGAAACATCTTAGAAAGCTCGGAAGTTCCAAGGTCAAGCAGCAAAGCAAAATGTGTACACTGAGGGCAAAATAATAGATTATCTCAGTAAGAGCTTTATAATTAGTAGATGTTTCCCACAACATCAGCTCCTTTCTCTCTCTCTCTCTCTCTCTCTCTCTCTCTCTCTCTCTCTCTCTCTCTCTCTCCACCTTTCTTCCATTGTGTGGGTGGTTGTCTGCACTTTGGTGAAGGCCAGCAGGCCAACGATAAATGTCAAGTATCTTCGTCCATTCCTTCAGGTGGACTAGCCATCCAGTGAGCTACGAGGGGTCCTTTGCTGCACTAAGGCAGATTTTTACCTCTGGGCTCAGCTTTTATTTAATGCTTGTGCCATAGGCAATGGTCACATCCCCAATCCAGCAACTATAGGTACTGATAACACATCAAATTAACTTCCTTCCTTCCTTCCTTCCTTCCTTCCTTCCTTCCTTCCTCCCTCCCTTCCTTCCTTCTTTCCTTCCTTCCTTCCTCTCTCTCTTTTTCACCCAGGATTTTGGGACACTGGGCATTTTAGGCAAGTGCTCTATTACTAAACTACATCTTGGCCTAAGAAAAGATGGGTTTCTCCCTAGACTTCATTACCCAGACAAAAGATCACTCTTGTGTGGGGAGCTGGGGAGGGGACTTTTAGAATAAAGGAATAAGGTAATTTGCATCCATGAAAAGAAATTATCCAAGGACAATCATCAATGAATAAATAAATAAATTTAAAGGAACATACAAAATCCAGAAGTAGTGAAAGCCAGAAGTTGCACAAAAAGGAATTGGAGGGCTGGGAATTGAACTCAGAGTCTTGAGTATGCCAGGCAAGCTCTCCATCAGTGAGTTCTGTTGTCAGAGTTTCTGTCCCACCCGGTTCCCACAGCTGTTAAGTACCAAAGAAATCACACAGAGAGTCTACATTAACTATAAACTGATTGACCCATTAGCTCAGGCTTCTTATTAACTCTTATAACTTATATTAGCCCATTATTCTGGTCTATGCTAACCACGTGGCTTGATACCTTATTCAGTGAGGCAGTCACATATCTTGCTTCTTCTGTGGCTGGGCCAGGACTGCGGACCAAGCTTTCCTTTTCCCAGAATTCTGCTGTTCTCATTGACCTACCTCTTCTTCCTGTCTGGTTGTCCTGCCTATACTTCCTGCCTGGCTACTGACCAATCAACATTTATTTAGAATATAATTGACAGAATACAGATAATTGTACTACACCAGAGTTCCATCTCTGGCCTCACTACTTCTTTGAAGTCCACAATATAGATCATTATGGGTATGTAACTGGGTACCTGCTCTGTTGAAATTGGGGTTAGGCTCACAGTTTTCCCAACCACTCTCCAATGACTAGGCTCTGATGTGCTCAGCTGGTGGAGTGCTTGCTCTGTGGGGCTTAAAGGTAAGAGTTCTGTCCTCAGCACTGCATGAAGCAATGGTGTCATTTGCCTATAAACCCAGAGTTAGAGAGGTGGAGACAGAAGGATCAGAAATACAAGATCATCCTTGGCTACTTACTGAATCCAAGGCCAGTCTGGGCTGTATAAGACCCTATCTCAAACAAATAAACAAACAAACAAGCAAAAAACCACCCCAAACCAAAACAACAATAATTTAGTAGAAAAGAAATTCTTCATTTGGTGTAGGAAGTCCTTCTGTCTATGTGCTGCTTTTATTGGTTAATGAATAAAAAACTGCTTTGAGTCTATGGGAGGGAAGAACAGAACTAGGCAGGGAGAGCTAGGCTGTATGCTGGGAGAGAGAGGGCAGAGACAGAGAGACATCATGAAACCGCTACCAGAGACAGATGTGCTGAAACTTTGCTGGTAAGCCACAACCTCACAGTGATATACAGATTAATAGAAATGGTTTAAATTAATTTGTAAGAGTTAGCCAATAAGAATCTAGAGCTAATGGGCCAAGCAGTAATTTAATTAATACAGTTTCTGTATGAATTTCTAGTCTAAGCTATCGGGGAACCAACAAGCAGTGCTTCCTTCCAACTAATTGGCATCAACGTGGTTGACTAAAATCCACTTAAAACCTGAGAGGGCTTGAAAAGGAATTCTAGACACAAAAATACGGAGTTTAATACAGCTTATTGCTGTTTGCTGGTGGCATGCTGCAGCTCCTTTAAGAGAGGTCTTACTGATTCAGTGGTAGCAGCTGTGTGGTTTCAAAATGGCAGCTTCCCGGCCATGGGCTGTGCTGCTAGCACAAACTCTGACTCTTTTGGGAAACTGAGCATTTGGATGGGGTTTGTGAGCAATGGGCTGTGGCTTGCTTGGTGGCAACATGGACTGCACAGACCAGCTGTGTGTCTGGAAGTGGGGTGATGTGCGAGGCTCAGAGGCACAAGCAACTCCACCATGCTGGGCTGGGTGGGGCAAGCAGGAAGTACCATATATACCTTAGTAATGATGCTGCTTAAGTTTTAAGAAGTGCTTAACATTTTAAAAAGCGCCCCTGGAGAGTAAAAAATTGCAGATATGCAAAAAAGACAAAACTAGATGAGTCATAGTGTTGGATAAATGTATGTAGACATAGAAGAGAGAAGAAAAAGGTATAGAAAGTCATAAAATAAAATTAATGCTTTTTTTTAAAAAAGGGTAAAGTCTTTAGGGAGACAGAGTACAGATAGTCATAGATTAAAGGAGTAAAGAAAACTAAGCCATGGAAAAATGGAAAATTCACAGAGAGTCTGGATTATGTATATTATTGTGTTTTCTTTGAATTTTTTGACTGTGAAGGAGCTAAGTACAGAGAGACATTTCATTGTATGGGCTACTAAGCTTAACCAGCATGTATATTATAAAGGTATCTTGACTTCAGAAATTGGGTCTAAGGATATGCTGCTTTGGCCAAATGATCTTCTTTTGTTTCCACAGAGGATGAGACCCTGTGGAGTGCTTCCAAACAAATACAGTTTGATGAAACAAGACCCCCTGAAAGGTCACCTTGATTACCCCTCAAAAATTACTTCACCCAATAAACAGCAGGAAGAAGTTTGAAGAAAAACTTTGCCCATATTCCCAAATATTGTTTGTTAATGTTTCTTCACATGCTATAGAAATGGATACTTTGCATTGGTGTGGATCTTGGTTTATTGGTATAAGTTTTAGGTCAAATTTGTTATATGTATATTTCTGCTCTTGATTAAGGTATTGTGATTGTGCAGCTCATTTAAAAATGTAATGCATAATTAAGAAATATAGGCAAATAGAGAGTTATCTATAAAAGTCAAGCTTGTAGTTATGTTAGTTAGATTTTCAAGGTGTACAGAGATGTATTTCAGATAGGTAGATATTCTTCAAACCTTTCAAAGACTACAGAATATGGTATTTAAAATGTTTTAATGACTTAAAACTTTTCATGACAATGAGACATGTTTTCTCCTGGCAGCACCAATTACTTTGAGAGGAAGATGGGCATCAAAGAGATTCCTTATGGAGTTTGCTAGCCATTTGGGCAAGAAATTGCCCTTGCCTGGACTGCTTGACTGAACATGTGGGACCCACAGAGAAATGACTGCTGACCTTGCCTAAAGGTGAGACGGTCCTTTGGGGTTCCTGCTTCATGAAAGAGTTTGCTAGACATTCTGCAGAACACAGAAGAAAGTGATTGACAAACTGCCAATATAGGTGGAACTTTGAAATTTCCTGCTTCATGGAAAAGTCTGCTGGATACTATGGGCTTGTAAGCTGAAGATAGATGACCCAACGGTATAGAAGAACTTTGGGTGACTGTTCAGACAGAGAGATGTCTCTGTCAATTCTAGAGTTTTGGAAGTTGTTTACAATGTACTTCCTGTTTACTTAGGTAATATCATATCCTTCTGGAGTCTTTGATGAAGTTGAAGAATTTATAGTTATAGTTTTCCTTAGTTATGATAAAAGATAAAGTAGATATAAATATTGTAACTGTAATTCTTGCTTGATAACTGTTTTGTTATATGTAATTTTACTGTTAAAGTTAAAGCCTTCCATTTTGTTTAAACAGAAAAGGGGAAATGGTGTGGGAGGTCTTTCTGATTATGTGTTGCTTTTATTGGTTAATGAATAAAGAACTGCTTCGAACCTATGGCAGGGAAGAATGGAACTAGGCAGTGAAAGCTAGGCAGTATGCTTGGAGAAAGAAAGGTGGAGTCAGAGAGAAGCCATGGAGCTGCAACTGGAGACAGATGTGCTGAAACTTTGTTGGCAGGCCATGATTCATGGTGATATACAGATGAATAGAAATGGGTTAAATTAATTTATAAGAGCTAGCCAATAAGAAGCTAGAGCGAATGGGGCAAGCAGTGATTTAATTAATGCAGTCTGTGTGATGATTTTGGGTCTAAGCTAGCCAGGCATCCAGGAACCAACAAGCAGCGGCTCCTTCCAACATTCACTTATAAGAACAATATCAAATCAGTAAGAAAGGCCTTGCAATAGAGGCCAGGGTAACAATCAAGACCCCTTTACTGCCATCTATTTCTTGCCCTCTCTACAGAATTGCTTATCCAGATACCGGCTGAGTCTCTTTAATCAGAAAATCTGAGAACCAAAAACTTCCAGGGCTGTAAGATGTCCAAAATGTCTCAGATTTTCAAGCATTTGAGGTTTCAGAAATTTGAATTATGGAAGTTCAACTAAATTTTATGCAAATATGCACAGCCCATGGAAACTCCAAAATCTGACATATTTCTGGCTTCAAGCCTTTTAGATAAGGAAGATTTAACCTGGATTAAAGGCAGACTTGAGGAATGCTTAGGTAGACTCCTACTCATTTCCTATATTGTGTCTCCTTGATTTAAAATCATTAATGTCTACACATTGAGCACACACTTTGTGTCACCCAGAATTACACGAGGCAGTGGGAATAGTATAATAAACTTTCCTCAACTATAAACCACAAAGCAACTATGTCTTTTGCGTAATGAGGGGAGACAAATGATACAGACCCATTTTTAGGTGAGCAAGAAAAACAAAAACCTTCCTGTGACTGGATGTTTCCTCTGGGGAGGTAACATTTAAACTGACCACTTTTTTCTTGTTGAGTCCTGTATAATAATAGAGGCAAGAGCCTGTAAATTGTACGTCATATATCATAATTCCTGGTTGAGATTACATAAGTATAACCACAAAACACTTCCTGTAGTACCGAGCTAGTCTGCGGGGATGATGGGTGATAGTCAGAACTTAAACCATCATTCCCCAGCTGGCTCAGAGTCCAGTAGATGGAGCTCCTTTGAGCCCTCTATGGTTTGGCTGAAAATATCCTTTGGATACCAGGCAGCCTGTAGACACGTGCGACTGTACCGCCTAGCAGGTTCTAAAGAACTTTGCAGTGTATAACGGACTTACTGGATATCTACAAAGGTTATGGAATCTGTGAAACAGAGACAGTGTAGAGAAAGTTGGAACTCCAGGATCTCTTCTGCCTAATGAACACCAGACTCAAGCATACTGGGGAATGTGCTGCCTAGGGAGGGAGGGGTAGTTAGAAAACAGTCTACGACATGATAGATTCTCCAAGGATAGATATAGGAAGCTGGACTGCTTCAGGGCTTCATCTTGGACATCACCATCAATGATGGATTCAGGCTACTGAGAAAGAGCATCCATGTGGGCTGCCATGGGGTACTAAGGCATCATTGTACAGATAGATCTTCAGCAACTGGATGTTCATCATCTCTCTCAGTTCTGTAAGAAAATATATACTTGTAATCCAATGCTCTTACAGTTTTTGTAACAGTTGTTGAAAATATTTCAGTTGTGACTGTAGCTTGGTGCTCAAGGGCTTGTCTGGAATGTGTGAGGCTGAAGCAGAGATTGAGGGATATCAAAACTCATATAAAAACCTATAATGCAGGAGTTGGAGAGATGGCTCAGAGGTTAAGAGCACTGGCTGCTCTTCCAGAGGTCCTGAGTTCAATTCCCAGCAACCACATGGTGGCTCACAACCATCTATGAGATCTAATGCCCTCTTCTGGTGGGCAGGCATACATGTAGACATAACATTGTATACATAATAAATAAATAAATTTAAAAAACCTATAATGCTTGTACATGCAGGCATGCACACTTCCTGGTCACCTTATACTTTATAGACCAGGGCATCCATGGACAGCAGCGACAGTCTCTAAGATTCGTTCTGATCCCAGTTGTACATTAGCTCCCTCCAACCTGTCACTCCCACCCAGCCAGCTGTTGGTTCAGGCAAAGTTAAGCGTTCATGCAGGTGACTTTTGGTTACCTTTTCAATGTTCAGGCATATTTTATCCTAAAAAGGATTATTATTATTATTGTTACTGTTGTTATACAGAGGGGGATCCTATGTATCATGGGTGTGTGGAGGTCAGAGGACAACTTGGAGGAGCTGGACTCTCTATGTCTACAAGGGTTCCTGGGCTGACCCTGAATTGTCAGGATTGTGGCAAGTGCCTTTACCTGCTGAGCCATCTCACTGGTCCATGTCTTCTTCCTGGCCTTAGACTCTAAACAGAGCCAGAAGGCAAGGGATTCAGGAAAATATGGCTGAAAGAGAAGGCCCTGTTGGTTGTCAGCAGAAAGGATCACCCTTCTGGAGTGTGGCTGTTGTGTCCTGCTCTCACTTCCTGGAGACCTTGATATATCAGTTGTCTTTGTTTTGTCTCCACATAGGGTCTCTTCCTTTCTCCAACCTCAGTTCTTCTGTCTCAGAAACACAGGATGCTTTTCTCTTGAACTGTCTTTCTGGGGTCAGCTGGTGGCCGATGCCATCGGCAGGTCCTCTCCCACAACTGCTTACAAGTCTGGATCGTTCTGCTCTTGTTGATTTACATTCTATTAATGCACCAAGCCTTCTCTTGCACACACACAATGCACACACATACACGTGTGCATATATGCACACGCACGCACACACAAGCATGCACACACAAGTGTGTTGGTAGATTTTCCATCTTTGGACTTACTAGTTAAATTTGAGGACGAGTAGAGAGCTACAGCTTATGGAGACATGGCTGTGTTCTGGGAAAAAAAATGTGTAAAAGGAGTGAGTCAGGGCTTGCCCTGGGGGGGCTTGGGCCAGTGACTTGGCCGACAGTGGGGTAGTGCATAGTCTGGGCAAGGTTAACTCCCATCTGGGACAAATCTATTACACAACACCAAACACATACTTGTATCTGCCATCACAGAATCACATTGAAGTGAGCATTGATCATCGACCAGATAAGGGGATGGTAGTTTTGAACTAAAAAGGAAAAATCTTTGGAATTCTCTTTTTTGCTCCGGGGAGGTTCCATGACTCGTCTGATTCTATTTCGAGTTGGCATGGAAGCTCCTGGTTTAATTCCTCCCAGGAACAAACACATTTGATAGATTCTACTGAATCATCCTGATGCCAAAGCTTAGGAAAGGAGGGGAGACAGAGGAAGTTTGCTAGTCTGCTGCCTTACGGAAGACCAGCCTTGCACAGGCAAGCATTCTGGATCCTTTATTATTTTCTGATTCTCAGAGTTGAGGCTTTTCTCAGTTTTATTATAGAAATAAAAAGGCACAGAGCACAATGCTGACCAAATATAGACATTGGGTCATCTTTGTTACTACTCAGAGAAAAAGAATGACAGAAACACTAGCGAATGGAGGGTTATTTAAAAACCATTGGGGAATATTAATATAGGAAGACCTCACTAACACTTCAGAACCAATCAGTGCATGTGTGGTAGATGTGTGTTCTGATGTAACTTTGCCTGTTTCAAGTGTCAGGTAAAATCAGTGGAGAAGGCACAGCACTAGTTTTGACCAACACAGGAACTCAGAATCACTATGAGCTTCGCAGAGTGTTCCCCTCAGTTCAGGCATAGAGCGCCACCTGCATACTGCGCCAGGGGCTAGCAGCACTGGGAAGAAGAACGCGGGGAGCAGGCTAGTCTGTGCTCGTGCTTAGCCTGGCTTTCTGGACCCATGCCAACTTAGTTCATTATGTTAGTCCTTTAAGATTCGTTGGATAGATTTATGTATTTATTTGCTTATTATTTATAGTTGCAGTGCTGGGGAAGGAAACTCAGTCCTAGCGCACGGTAGGTAGGTACCCTAACCCTGAGCAAGATCTTCAGTCCCTGGGTAGGTGAACCTTTTTGAATGGGAAGTAATACTTACTGACTTAACACAATGCAGAGGTAATGCTGCTGTTTCTTGTTATGATGCTAGACTCCTGTCTTATTTCCACAGACTTGAGAAGGGCTCACAATGTCTGTGCTCATGCTGACTACCTGACACCCAAAGAATTCTGAGTCCTGAGCCCTTAGTTCCTTTGTCTGCTGAGTCCCCACCAAATATTCCATTGCATTTATTTATCTCTACATCTCACGGCGTGCTTCTGGCAGTTAGTGCCACGTAATAGGGGGGGGCGTTCACTGTCTTGGAGTTACTATTGCTGCAATGAAACACTGTGGTCCAAAGCAACTTGGGGAGGAAAGGGTTTGTTTGGCTTTCACTTCCATGTCATAATCAGTTCATCACTGAAGGAAGTCAGGACAGGATCTCAAACGGGGCAGGAACCAGGAGGCAGGACCTGATGCGTAGGCCATGGAGGGGTGCTTACTTCTCTTTATGGATTGTCCAGCCTGCTTTCTTTTTTTCCCAGCCTGCTTTCTTATAGAACCCAGGATCACCAGCCCATGGATGGTTCTACTCACAACTGTTTGGGCCATCTCTCGTCCATCACTATTTTGTTGCCTACAGCCTGATCTTACAGAAACATTTTCTCAACTCTAGTTCCCTCCTCTCAAAGGACTCTAGCTTGTGGAAACTGACTTAAAACCGGCAGCACATCTGTGTTTTTTATTGCGTGAAAAGATAAGCCAAGGGGTCTGAGGGACAGAGGAAGGCTGAGAGAGGAGGGAAGAGAAGAGAG
Source organism: Arvicola amphibius (assembly GCF_903992535.2). Lineage (NCBI taxonomy): Eukaryota > Metazoa > Chordata > Mammalia > Rodentia > Cricetidae > Arvicola > Arvicola amphibius. Next base: position 16,273,322 of record NC_052061.1, read on the forward strand.
GTGACAGAGCTTTTGAGCTGGGGACCTCTCCTGAATGACGGTATTGGAGGTTATGTGGCATTATACACCTGCTAACACCCACAAGATGTAGAGCACAGGGGACGAGCCCCAATGTAAAGTCTAAGCTTTAGTGATAAAGCCATGTCAGTCTTGGTCCAGTCCCTGCACCAAGTGTGCTGCACTGAGCCAAAGAGTAATGGGAGACACTGAGAGTGGAGGGAAGAAAGGGAGTGTGTAGAAACAGCTCAATTCTGGTTTACTTTTCTTGCACAATTTAACCTGCTCTAAAACAAACAAACCAATCCCAAATGCAAAAGGATGAATCAATTAGGCGAGCCAGTCTTATAATGTGTTCTTCTAAGCAATGGGAAATGGATTCTAACTAGAACAGGACAAAAGGTAAAGGAGCTGATTTGTTCCCACAAGCCATGGGAAGCATTAAGAAAACCCTGAAATGGCAACCTCAACACTCTTTGCCATCTTTGTGTCTTGGATAGATAGATTCTTTTCATCATGCTCAAACGACAGTGCCAGCTCCAGGCTCACGAGCTTTCTGCCCCAGCACAGAGGGACATGGCTCTCTCTTACCTAACATTTTCTTAGGCCCCAGACCCCACAAGTACGCTGGCCAGCCTGGCGTTACCCAGTCTCAGTGTGGATGGAGTGTGACCTCCCACGGGTGTGGGTGTGTGCAAAGCAGGGAACAAGCAGACAGTGTGAGAACCTGCTACAGTTACACCGGCCACAGGTGGGAGTGTCATAGGTGACATAGACGACACAGTAGGAGACAGAGGTGGGCAGAAAAGTGGCACAGTCCTAGACAAATCTACCAGGGGGGCTTCTGTACTCACTGAGATGTTGGTGTAAGGTGTAAGAGAAAAGAATGAGAAGTGGCTTCAAATGTTTGTCTTAAATCGCCCAAAGACGGGACTGTATTTAACTGAACAGAAGTATATTTTGCTAGCACAGTTTGGGAGATGTCAGGTTCATTCTGTATGTATTATGGTCTATTAGCCATTTAATTGGTGATGTCAAACAAACAGTGGCCATGGGTGTGTGTTTTCCTTTGGGTAGTCAAACAGCATATTGTTTATTGGCTCTTAATTCCTCTGGATCACAAGCTCCATCAGATCAGGGACTTTGTCTTTTTTGTTCACTGCTGTATAACCAATATCAAGCAGCATGATTTGACTAGAATGATAAGGGACAGATGACAGAGTTAACTGTGCTGCACAACAGGGCAGGGAGATGAAGACTAGACAGAGGATCTGTTCAAAGGTGAGATTGCTTGTCTGACTGCTACTAAGGTGAAATGTCAAGACTTTCTACAACAGGCACTCCTAGGAAGACCTATTTAAGTGAGAAGACACACTGCTGATGGCAGTTCTCTGAGTTCCAGGTCTACAGAATGAGTGCTAAGACTATCAGGGCTGCACAGAGAAACCCTGTCTCAGGGGGAAAGAGATAAAAAAGAAGAGAGAGAAGGACACTTGCAATGTTTTTGTAAACCTTTATTTTCTGTTTAAGGGACACAACCAACCCAGGCCCTTAGCTTCTGGCTCATTTCTACAAAGTAATTCATTGTAAATATGGTAAAAGTAGAAATTAGAACTGTTTGTATGAGTGAGCCATAGTTATCAGTCCAAGAACAAAATTCATACCCAAGCCTGTGTATTCAGATCTACGATGCTCTGGATTTAAAAAATGCATTTTATATGTAAAAAAGCATCTTTAAAAAGACAACGGTCTAATAAACAAAACGGTGTGCATCTATATCTAATTATAGGCATGTACAGGTGTGTGACACTCCAGTGGTGCAATGGGACTTGACTACTACCACACAGAGGGACAGTATGCCTCAGCCCTGCAGTCCAAACAACCTGATGTGGTGACTGTAATAAAATACGACACAAGTCAACATAGCTAGTTTTCCACCAACTATCTATCTATAAGCCAAGCGTATGGCAGAAGCTCCAGGCAGCTTTTCAGTTGTACCACAGTTGAGGATTAGAACAAAGTAATTTTGGGCTGGGGATGTGGCTCACTGGTAGAACACTTGCCTAGCATATGGTCATGGGCTTAATCCCCAGCACAAAATGTAAACACACACACACACACACACACACCCCAAATAAAAAGACACTCAAGGAAATAAAGAGAGACATATAATACTTCCAACTACAAAACACCTTGCTTCAGCATGGACAACTCTATGGCCCCGAATACTGCTTTTTCAAGTCATCCAACCTAACAAAATCCCCAACTGCTAGCCTATGGCTCATTCCCTTGGATGATGCCGTCCACAACCTGTAATGGTAACCGAGTCACAAGTATGGAACACTTGAGGTTCTTATGGGCATAAGTTGAGCAAAGTGGGTTGTATAATGAACAGTCACCTAAAATCCACTCCCAGTCATGTGCTTTGGTACAAACACAATGCATCCTAAGATTATATTAAATCCATATGTACTTACACACACACACACACACACACACACACACACACACACACACTTATACTCACACACATTCCATAGAGACTATCACAGAAAATTTGGCTACAAGAAATTTACAATTATTTATATATTTATATACATACAGAATAAAAGATATTTGTCATTCTCACAGTCTGTAAACATCTGGGAAAATGCCCAGTAGAATTACTGTGGGCCCTTTGAAATGGTGACCGCTGGGAATGCGGGGACAGGATAGAGATTGAAGTTTATATCAGGGAGGAGCGGAGAGTTAACAGCTCACGCAGGTATAATACATTTCACTCAACACAATCAGCTCCTTTGGCCACTATGACATTGTTCCCTGTCTGGATAAAGGAATGAGCAGGAAAGCCTGTAGCCAGTCATCGCTGTGGAAGAAACTGAGCACACGAAAGGGACTACACATCATATACATGCTACTACCGCAGAACTTAGAGAAGATTTTCAGGTCCTCAAACACCACTCAGCATTTTCCTCCTAGGTGTGCTTCCGGCATGGCACTGCACGTCTCAGGCACACTCCAGCGACTCACTTTAGCTCTAGGACATGCTTTCACATTTCAAAAGATGGGTTATGAGAACCAGAACTGGAGGATGTCAGTATTATTATTAATAGCTATTATTTTAAGGTGGAATTCCTCTCACTGTGAGTGGGAGACTCACAGTCATCCTGCCTCAGCCTCCCATGTGTTAAGAGCCTTAAACATGTCGCATGTGCCATCTTGCTCAGCTCCCAAGTGTTATTATTTTTAATTTAATATAAAAATATGCTCACGCCAGATGTAATGGCACACGCCATTAATTCCAGCACTTGGGAGGCAGCAACAGGTGGATATCTGTGTGTTCAGGGGCTAGCTTGATGTACATAGTGAAGCCCTGTCTCAAAAGTTAGACAAAACCAAATCCAAATATGATCTAATAAAACATCATTTAAAAAAGAAAAAAAGAAAATACAGGGTCTTAAAATTCTTTGTTGAGCAGCTACTGCACTGCTCCAGGAGCCCCAGGCTCTGGCTGCATTTGTGGCAGCTTTAGAAGTCACGTTTACAAATAAACAGCGACACAGAAACATGCCCCATTGCTCATCGATGCCACCCCTCATCTTTATCTTCTTCTGAGTATATGCAAATAAGAGGGACAATCATTTCCAGGGGCCATGCAGATATAAAACACTAACACCAAATGACATCTCCAAAGTACTTTAGCCTCACAGTGCTTTTCGCTAATGAAAAGAATCTTGTCATTATCTCTAAACTTTTTTAAAATCTGTATTTCTGACACAGAATATTATATAGCCCAGGCTTTTATGAACCACGAGGATGAGACTGACCTCAAACTCCTGATTGCCTTTGCCTCACTTCTTCAGTTCTATGATTACAGGCATGTGCCACTAAACCCCGTAGAACCGTTAGATCAGTGGTTCTCAACCTGTGGGTCAGACCCCTTTGGGATCAAATGGTTCTATCAGAGGGGTCACTCAAGATAATCAGAAATATCACATATTTACATTATGATTCATAACAGTAGCAAAATTACAGTTATGAAATACAAAGATGATTTAGGGTTGGAGGTCACCACAATCTGAGGAGCTGTCTTATAGGGTTGCAGCGTTCGGAAGATTGAGAAGCACTGCTCTAGGTTCCTCTGTTGAGCGTTCTCACTGGCTGCCCCATAGAACTGCCTGAATGCTGGTTGAACTTTCAAACTCTGTGTTCCTGCAAAGATTGCAGATATTGTATGGGTTCCTTGAATGATCTCCCTCAGCTCTCATAATTTTCAAGTGTTGGATGTGACATGCAAAATATGCGAATTGACTATGGTTGGAAGCCATTCCACCACATGTTGTTGGGAGGGCAGGAGTGCTTTTCTTTTCTTGGGTTGGATTAGAGAAGGACCAGGGGAGAGATTTTAGGAGCTTTAGGGAGGCCCGCTGCTGTGTGTGTCCATTTTCCCCGCCAGGACTTGAAGACACAGTGATTGGCGAATCTGCAGAGCGCTAGTTCATCTAGTTCAGGCTGTCCTTGTGGCTGCTCCTTTCTGTGTTGTGGTTGTTCTGGTCGTGATTCTTCCACTGGATGCTTGTTCCGTTCATGGGGACCGAGGTCATGAGGCTTTTGGACTGGTGACAGCAGCAGCAGAGGCATGACTGGGAGTGGGGAAGAGAGAGGGTGTGTGAGTGACTGAGTCAGCCCGCCCATTCCTAGCCACACACGAAGGCTTGGGGATCACCAGTGAGGGCTTAATGCCCATGGACAGCTGAGGACTGCTGGAGCTTGTCAAGGTAGAGATTAGGAGCAAAAGTTGCTTGCTTTTTGCTTTAATTGTGTTCTTCACAGTTAGGAAGAGGGACAACAGTGCTGGTTGGAGATGAGGCTCTTCCAGGGCGTGAGGAGATCAGTGGGGAAAGGGCCTGGTACCCGCTTTCATCAGAGTGTATGCCTTATGTGGTGCTGGCATCTATCAGTACCTCCGCTGACCCTCCTGACAGCCCTGCTGTAGGGCTGTTGACACCTCTTTATGAAGGATGAGGGTGGAGTCCGAGGAGAAGAACAGAATGGAAATTGCAAGGCAGGGCTCTCCAGACTGGACTCTTCTTTGGGAATGTGTTTAATTTCTGAGGATTTTTAACAGGAAATTTCCCTTGTCCTATAATTAATATATAAATATACAAGTTGGGACCCGTATGTGAGTCGACCTGTGTTAGTCCCAGCACTTTGTGGTTTGTAGCCTTTGGGAGAACTCAAAGTCAAGGCAGTGAAGCTCCATCACCAACTCTTACCTGCTTGTACCAACCTCTGAGTGATATGTCTGTCTTTGTTTAGATCCTGGGCTCTGTGAGAGCAATTACTGTTTTCCTTCTCTGTGTTAAGCAATAGCCAGCTACTCATACTGGGTACTTATTGTGCATGTACATCTATCTGTCTGTCCGTCTGTCCATCCATCTATCCGTTTATCCATCCATCCACTATCCATCTACTATCCATTCATCTATCTATCTATCTATCTATCTATCTATCTATCTATCTATCTATCTACCTACCTACCTACCTACCTATCTATCTATCTATCTATCTATCTATCTATCTATCTATCTATCTATCTAATCTATCTTTCTATCATCTTGTGGTAGTTTGAATGTAATTGGCTCTTATAATCCTATAATCTCATAGGGAATGGCACTATTAGGTGTGGCTTTGCTTTCTGCATTTCCAGTGTATGGTGCTTACTTTTGAGCATTCCTTTTGAAGGGAGGCACTGAACTAGCAATGCGGTTAAGCCAGTCCTTTTAGCTTTAACCTGTGAATATGCCATCTGAATATATACTGATCTTCTGCTCAGTTCAAGTCTGACTTTCTTTCTAGGCAGCAGGAAGCGATTTTCATTGCTTGAAAGAAGAGAAACATGCCTGGCCAAAGCAGGAAGAAATGGAGAGGGCTATGCCCGTTGGGTATGGGACACACTGAGCTGGTAACCCTTAGAGAGCTTGCAAAACAGTCTTACCTGGAAACAATTTTTGAATTTCTTGCTCACAAAATACAGAGCTATTGGGTTTATGCAAGAATTCATGGTTGCCAAGTTGATACCGATGTAATCCATGAGCAACAAAAAGCTAGAGCAAAAGAAAACAGCGTCATCAAAACACGCCACTTGAAAACCTGTAAGGAGCATTTGTCCCTCAGATGAGCATTTCTCGTGCCCCAAAGTCACGTCTTATAGTGGCAGGTGGACATTTGTAAGAAGGGCGGCAGGCCCAATGCTGGGGTTAGTGGCAATCCCTGTGCACAGTTTTAGGAAGGGAACAGTAAGATTATAGACATCAGTTATGGGCTGTGTCAGCTAAAACCATATAATTAAGGTTACCATTTTAAGTTTCAGAGCTAGTAAGCATGCAAACATTCTACAAATGTGAAAAGCTGGGAGACTGGTTTCCTTAGTGGGCACCCGGAATGGTACCTGAGCAGTTCACATCGGTTCTTTTCCATCTCGTCATACACAGTCTTCTTCAAAATGCGGCTTAAGTGAAGAGGGAACCAGCAGAGCGCAAAGATGACAACCAAACAGAACACGGTCTTCGCCACTTCTCGACGCTAGGGGAGAGCGCAAGCAGACAAGGACAGAGGTGAGTGCTGCCACTGGGCGGAATAGTGACACACCAGAGGGAGGAGAGAGTGGCCCTCTCAGGACGTCTGCATTTTAATACCCAGAGGGCGACTGTCTCATGGAGGCATCATTAACCATGCCTTTGGGCAGTTGCCAGGCTCATGTTGTCCTGGGGACAACAGTAGAGGTCTATGCCAGAACAGCAGGAAGTGGCCAGAGTCTATACTGTGGTTGAATCTAAGCACGAGGACATGTGTGTTTGTAAGTTTAAGCATGGGAGCATGTGTGCTTGTTGAGGGCATGTGTGCTTTCGAGAAGTGCAGAGGGCTAGAGGCCACTACTTAGGGTTGGTTGAAAGCTGAGTGTCAGGCAGTTGTCCCTAGTGATGCCATGACAGCCAAGGTGACTGGACACAGCCTCCAAACGAGCAAGTTTATAGAGAAAGCAGCCCATTTCCACTTGTTTCTGATTTTGAAACTACTGTTGAAACTGCTTTGCTTGTATTTACTGCTTATTCATTTTGTTTGAGACAAGGTCTTGCTTTGTTGCCCATGTTGGTTGTGAATTTCTGGGCCCAAGAGATCTCTTTGCCTCATTATAGGCATGCGCCACTATGCCTGGGTTGAAATTTGCTTTTAATTTTAAAATTCCCTTTGAATGCCATATAGTTTCCAGAGATCCGCTGTTTGCAAACAGAAGGGCAAGGGAGGAACTATAAGCAGTGATGGTTGGAAGCATTGGGTGCTGATAAGGCACTGACTCCAAGGGAAGCTTCACCAGTCCGGGTCTGCTCCTGGTCTCAGCAGCCATAGGTTGGGAACTGCCTCACACCGCTGAGGTGAATCACCCCCCACACACTCAGAAGCAGAACTAGGGACATAAAATGCAAACTGTCTGTAACTGGGGTCAATCAACACCAAACAAAGCTGACTGGAAACAGACTGCTGGAAAATAATGCTGCCTCAATTGGAGGCTTCTAACATTAAGTTCAGGAAACATAAAGTAAACACATGCAGCTGAGCCCTTCGCAGAGACTCTGGTACCAAACTGCTGCTGTGGCCCAGAGAACTGAAGCCTTTAATCCCCTGCAGTCCTGACACCAGCCGGAGTGTGGTTCCAGAGCGTTGTGTGGAGGAGGGACGGAGAGCATTCCACTTCGCAGGGCTGGGGGCTCTGTAAAGCTGGGTTAGTGAGTTTGTCTTATTTTTTTGTTTTTGAGGCAATGTTTTATTCACTATCCCTGACTGGCCTGGGGTTCACTCTGTAGACCATGCTGGGTTCAAACTCTTAGAGATCCACCTGCCTCAGCCACCCTACTGCTGGGATTGAAGATTGCACCACCACAACTGGCCTTAAAGGGTTAATTTTGCGCTTGAAGTATCTGCAACATTGATGCCTGGACAAAGTCGGGCTACAGTTTCTCAACATAAACACTACTGTCAGTCAAAGGTAATGGTTACCATTTGTGTGACACAGTAGACTTCACAGAACACACATGTGCACATTCCTTCCTGAGAGCCTCATAAAAGCACATTCATGTATTATTAGGGTCAGTTTGCAGACAAGGGGCTGAAGCTCAGGGAATCAGCAGAGTGACTGAAAGGGCGCTTATGTGTGCTCGTGTGTGATAATTATATGGCTGGCTTTAGGGGCTCCCGCAACAGTTTCGCTGCCTTTGTTGTGATGGCATGTTCGAATGTACTCTCCCCGCCACTGAATATTCGTATGTGCTCTCCATATGAGATTAGGTGTTCATTCGTATGTACTCTCCCTGTGTTACTGTATGTTCGTATGTACTCTCCCACTGTGATTGTATGTTCGTATGTACTCTCCCACTGTGATTGAATGTTCATATGTACTCTTCCCGTGTGATTATATGTTAGTATGTACTCTCCCCGTGTGATTATAGGTTCGTATGTACTTTCCCCGTGTGATTATATGTTCGTATGTACTCTCCTTGTGTGATTATATGTTCGTATGTACTCTCCCCATGTGATTATATGTTCGTATGTACTCTCCTTGTGTGATTATATGTTCGTATGTACTTTCCCCGTGTGATTATATGTTCGTATGTACTCTCCTTGTGTGATTATATGTTCGTATGTACTCTCCCCATGTGATTATATGTTCGTATGTACTCTCCTTGTGTGATTATATGTTCGTATGTACTTTCCCCGTGTGATTATATGTTCGTATGTACTCTCCCCATGTGATTATATGTTCGTATGTACTCTCCCCATGTGATTATATGTTCGTATGTACTCTCCTTGTGTGATTATATGTTCGTATGTACTTTCCCCGTGTGATTATATGTTCGTATGTACTCTCCCCATGTGATTATATGTTCGTATGTACTCTCCTTGTGTGATTATATGTTCGTATGTACTCTCCTTGTGTGATTATATGTTCGTATGTACTCTCCCCATGTGATTATATGTTCGTATGTACTCTCCCTGTGTGATTATATGTTCGTATGTACTCTCCCCGTGTGATTATATGTTCGTATGTACTCTCCTTGTGTGATTATATGTTCGTATGTACTCTCCTTGTGTGATTATATGTTCGTATGTACTCTCCTTGTGTGATTATATGTTCGTATGTACTCTCCTTGTGTGATTATATGTTCGTATGTACTCTCCCCGTGTGATTATATGTTCGTATGTACTCTCCTTGTGTGATTATATGTTCGTATGTACTCTCCCTGTGTGATCATATGTTCGTATGTACTCTCCTTGTGTGATTATATGTTCGTATGTACTCTCCCCGTGTGATTGCATGTTCGTATGTACTCTCCCTGTGTTATTGTATGTTCGTATGTACTCTCCCTGTGTTTTTGTATGTTCATATGTGCTCTCCCGCTGCTGCCAAGCACTACCACTTTAACTCTACGAATCAACATAAGTGAATCATTTGCTGCGTGTGTACTAGGAACTGGACACTGTTAGGCACCTTATATACCTTTGGCAATCTGTAAACATATTACTACATGCTGATGAGAAACTAAAAGCTTAGAGACATGAAGTAATCTGCCCAACGTCACGTGACTAGGAAGTTCAAGTGTCCCAAAGTCCATATGACTATTCCAGCTGCTGCCGACAGGGCACATTCGCTCCTGCTGGCATACCGAAATTCCTTCGGAGACTTTGGGCCTCCAAGATTTCACCCCCTTTTCTGAGCTCAGTCAATTTTCCTATCATGAGTCTTATTTGAGGTGCTGATCTGACCAAACTGATTCCTGTTTTCCCGCTCCCAATTGCGGGGTGCCCATTCCACGTTCTCCCAGGGCTTCATCCTCCAACGGAGCCAGCATTTGTCCTCTGCTTTCCCCCAAATAACAGACCTCATCCTCCCTCATCCACAGGCAGTTTCTCCAGTTTCTTTTCATACAGGCCCCAGCTTCTTATTATATGGCTGTTTGGACTGCCCTGCATTGTTCTGTTTTCTAATTGCCTGCGTCTGTATTTTATTCACAACTAGACTGCAAAACACACAAGGGAAGATGAGCAAAGGTATCTTTCTGTCCTGGCATGGCCACAAGCCCACTTCAATGCATCCATACACACATGCTCAATACCCTTTTCGAGCTAACTGTCTTTAAGCCCAGCCTCCCAGGGCCATCTGGTTTACAGGCAGGATTCCCACTTCCCAACAGGAATTCCTAAGGCTATATAAAGAAAACAGCTATGAGAGAACGTTTTTATTTTTAGAAAATCAGCATAAATCTGTTATATATGACATGGTCATGTGCCGCTTAAAGACAGAGATATGTTGTGAAAAATGTGTAGCTAGGCAGTTTCAACACTGTGCAAACACCATAGCGGGTACTAGCACACTCCTGGATGGCATTATCTACTTCACAGTAGGCTGTGTGGCCAGCTTGTCACTCCGAGACTACATATCTGTACAACACATTACTGTGCTGGCTAGCTTAGGTAATTGTAATACACTGATGTTTGCTTATTTCAATATGTCTTAGCATGGGGAAGATACTGTAAGAAATGGTGACGGTGACGGCTTTCAGTCCATTTTAATCGTTTGGAAGCCACGGTCATTTGTGCAGTTGCAGCCGACTGTGATGCTTTTGTAAGCAAGTGCCTGCATTCACGGGCTTGTTCATCCCAAATAGCCTCGGCCGAGTTCCCGGGAACTGTGGAGACTGGAGACTTACCTGCTTGAGGTGTTCACTGAGGGCAATCCGCAAGCTGCCATTCCTCCTGTTGAGCATCTCACAGGTCATGAGGGTGTAGAAGATGGCCGTGCACACCAGCGGCATGCAGAAGTAGAAGCCGAAGAGCCACCAGTCCTTCACGTCTTGGTAAAACTGTCCAGTGAGGAAAGGGGAAGATCGGGCATGGGACATAAGTGGACTGTGCAGCACCCTGCCCACACCACCCTTTGTGCTTACAGATGCAGTCACATGTTCCCTCTTTGACAGCAGGAAGGAACTTGCATTATGCTCAATATTTATTTTTATTTTTTAGCACTGGATTTAGGCAAGTTCTGTACTCTAAAGTGTAGCACATGAAAAACATGTGTATCAAAATTATCTCCTTATCCCTACAAGAAGACTTCTGAGACCCCCATTCCAATTTCTATTACACAATGGAGGAGCTCTGTCAGTACAAAGAGTCTCCTCTTGAAGTTCATAAAATGGGATCTGAGACATTTCATCTTCGAGCATTGATGAGCCTCAACGTTTTGATAAGATCAGTGTAGTTAAAGCGTACTCACGGAGGAACAGTGAAAGCTACCAGTGAATGGCTTATCTGTGGCTGCGGTGAGAGGACTCAACCCTTTGCCTGGTATGACTGCTATGTGACCCCAGAGTCAAGCAGCTCAGCCATCAATAACTCCACTCTCTCGCCTAATACTTGCCACCTGGAAACTACTGACCTGGAACATTGCAGCTAAAGGCTGTCTCGGCATCACGTCTCTGTCGGCAAGGATTTATACAAATCCAAACCGTTCAGTTTTCTGTCTTTCTTAAAACTTTATTTTTATTCTCTGTCTGCATCTATGTGCGAGGGTGCCAGATCCCCTGCAACTGGATCTTCAGACAGTTGTGAGCTGCCATGTGGGTGCTGGGAATTGAACCCGGGTCCTCTGGAAAAGCAGTCAGTACTCTGAACCGCTGAGCCATCTCTCCAGCCCCTGGTTTTCTGTCTTTTTAAAGGAGAATACAATTGAAAGTTGGACAATGATACTCAAATGCTTCACCGAATTAACCTGGAACTTGGGAAGGCATGCTTTTTATTTACTTCCTTATGCTTTTTCTCCAGACTCATATTATTGAGGGTAATGTCGCCTCTTGTGATAGCTCATTATGGTCACCCTGTTCCCTGAAAACTGACAGCTTCTGGATGTGGAAAGGAACCTTTATGACTGTTTCAATCATCTAAAAACGGTTCCAGAAGACAAAAGTTAAGACAAGGTTTCTTAACTGTCAAATGCCATAGATCCCCTTAGAAATCTGGTGAACATGAGGGTTCTTTCTGAGAACAATACTCTGTGTGTGTGTGTGTGTATAGGTGTGTGTGTGTGTGTGTGTGTGTGTGTGTGTGTGTAGGACAGAACAACCTTAGATACCATTCCTTGGGAGCCATCTGCCTTGTTCGTTGAGACAGGGTCTCCCACTGGGGCCTACGGCTGGCCACTTTGGCTAGGCTTCCTGGCCAAAGCCTGTGGACCTGCAATCCTTTATTTTCCCAGCACTGGCTTACAAGCCTGTGCCACCATGCCCAGCTTTTTACATGGATTCTGGGGATTGAACTTTATCATTTTATCAACTGGTAAATTTCCTAGACATCAGCATTGTATTTTAAAAAGCACAAAGTTAAATGGTCACAATGGAAAACAATTACATTGAAATGGAGCTATCAAAATACTGAAAATAAAATTCTGATAAAGATATGTATTCAGCAGAAAATTGCATAGCATATGGGTCCTGCTAAATAATATAATGGCTTCAAAAGCTGCCAGGCATCAAGCATTAATGCCAGCAGTGAGCGCTAACACGCCAGGACTGCGCCCACTTGCTTCTCTCTAAAAATCACGGCGCCCTTAAACGTCACAGCGCTTTGCTAACTACACTTCTGTTTTATTTTAGTTTTTTTTTTCAAGACAGGATTTCTCTGTGTAGCTCTGGCTGTTCTGGAACTTATTCTGTAGACCAGGCTGGCTCCAACTCACAGAGATCCATCTGCCTCTGCCTCCCGAGTGCTGGGATTAAAGACGTGTGCCACCACCGACAGGCTATCATCTACGTTTAAATTCAGAGGAACTCAGTGAAAACAAACACATTCTTTTTCCCATCCAAGCTCCTAGATTCCCGAATCCAGTGCCAGATGAAGTACAGACTCCCAAAGAAGTTTGTGTCTTCAGGTTGTTAAACAGATCTCCCCAAGTGCACCTAGTGCAGAAAGGTCTCTGTCTGGAACTTAAAAAAATAAAAAAAATCCAACTCTGTCTTTGTTTGGAGGCACAAACATCCTCTGAGGCTGCCCCACCCCGTCCACTCCCTCCTCCACCCACCCCACTCTTGTATCCTCTTCCACAAAACTGAGGGCGAGTGGGTGTGGCCTAGAAGCAGCTGCCTGGAGGCTGGAAGGTGACCCAGGACAGAGCTGGCTGCAGTATCCCCCACACCCCCATGACAGAGGCCTACTGAGAAAGGGGGGCACAGTTTTGTTTTGAACCTGATGTCATTAGCTAGGGATTGGAGAGGGCTTTGGGACAGTCTAGAGCAGAGAAAAGGTGAAGGGGGAGCTGAAAGTAGATGGGAGGCCATGTTAGAAAAATAAGTGTGTTTATTCCAGGCTTGGGACGAACTCGGAAATCTCACCAGTTTGACTCAAACCCTTATTGCAACTCATGGCCACCCCTGCCGGCACTCGGCCTCCCTGGTCTCAAACCCTTCCATGGAAACCTCAGGCTTTGGATGCGGCCTGCTTCATCTGGTCTATTTCCAGGGATTCGCAAGGGCCTTCTCGCAGGACCCTCCTCCTCTGCAGCCTTTCTTTGCACAGTCTAATGCTTATGTGCTCCTCCCAATTCCAAACCCTAAGCGTGGGCTGCGCCTCCCACTGTCTTATTTTTCATTGTGTAAACTTGGCCTAGCTAAGAAGGCAATAAGAAAAAGACTTGGATTTTTGAGGTTACCCAGTTTTCATGAGTTTTTTTTTTTCTTTAAATTTTAAAATAAAAATGTCCAAGCAGGATAACCGATCAACTGCAAAATCATGAATTTGGTGAATTTCCCTCTTAGGAAAACATAGCTTGAGCTGTCTGTGATGTGAACCTGAGCAGGTGATGCTGGCATCAAAACACTTAACTCCACCGCCTCGGGGGACATGGATAACTTGCTGGTTCTGTCCTCTGTCTACCTGGAACCAGTTTTGCAAAGGGAATATGCATTCTGAACCGCGTTTCCCAGTGCGCTCAGGCAGGTGCTTAAGCTTTTCAGAACAATGCTGATGTGCTCCTGAGGGCCAGGCCTAGAGCCCGTGTCAGTGTGAGCCCGTGTCAGCAAGGCAGCCTGTTTACAGCGAGCGAGCCTGACCTCCGGGACTCTGGGTGTTCAATTCCTTGCCGAGTGTGTGTAGAGGTCAGGATCTATAGTTTTGTGTTTGCTACAGTGATTCCCCACAGGGCACGCGTGCAGCTCGCTTTGCTGGAGAAGAGTTTTTTTGAAGTACGTTTAGGGTAAACAAGACTTGTGTTGAGAACTATAACTGAGCAAACCCGCATGTTCGCAGTGACCGGTCCGTGTCTGTCCGACGGAATGTCTGTAGTTGCGCTATGAGGGGAGAGTGGGAGAGGACACAGCTGCTCTATTTAAGAGGCTACACAAGGCTTACGTTGCCTTCCTGGCAGCTGAGGACAGTGAAGGACGGAGCCTCCCTGACCAGCTAATTCATTTGGGGGCTTTAGCATGTCTTTATCATGTTGACCTGGATATGGTGGGTGAACTGGGCTCAGTACCTCCATGAACTTGGTCGTGGCGTTGAGCATGCAGGTTCGATACTGCTCACCCCGGTATTCGAACGGTACCATGACAAAGCCGATGGCCTCTGGGATGGCCAGGATAAAGGAAAGGACCCAGATGGAGACAATTTCAATGGCGGTAATCAAGGGGATCCCGATTCCTTGAACACGACTCCACGAGGCCACTGCTCTGTACCTGAATAGGAGGAGGGGAAGAGAAAGTGGGAGGGGAAGAGGAAGGGGGAGGGGGAAGGAAGGGTGGTAAAGCAAGTTAGTATAGTTTTAACTAATTTTAACTGGAAGGTGCCTCCCCTTGGCAGAAAAACACCATTGGCTTTCGGGGAATTTTCTTTGAGCCTCGATGTGAAATAAAACAAAACAAAGCAAAAAGCAGTTTAGCCATCACGGCGGGCCTGAATCAGAAATCTATAAAGAATGGAGATTAAAGAGGGCTATGAAATGGTCATCTGGATATGACGCGGATGCGGTCATCATGAGCAGGTAGCAGCGATGGGACTCCTGCATGAGGCTTTCACAGGACTGGGCTCTTGGGCAGTCCAGCATGGTGGGGCTGGCGCCCGCCGCCTTCCTGAGTAACTGTCATTGGCATTAATGGGAGTAGTGGGAGGCAGTGTCTTTTTCTTCAGTAGTGTGGCCGCTGGCAAGTTGTTTATGTTCCAGTAAAATAACCATCTACCCATGCTCGTAAGTAACCTAGTTAAACTGAGGGGCAGGTGGGAGACAGGACTAGTCGAGAAGAAGGGGCTCCGAGAGAGGAGACAAGAGAGGGTAATCGGGTTGCATATCATCATAATACATTGCATATAAGTGCGAAATTGTCAATAAAGCGATAAGTAAATAATGGCAAAAGTGAAAAGAAAACCTTGGCATACTTAGAAAGACACGGCAGCCTGTAGGTGTGCCCGTGAGCTGTACGCTGAGGATCAGGAGGAGAACAGGGCAGTGAAACCTTTGAGGGCTTTCTATAGTAATATGCACACACACACACACACACACACACGCACGCACGCACGCACGCACGCACGCACGCACGCACGCACACACGTAATGCATATTCCAGACAGTTCCAAGCTATCCTGGAACTCACTTTGTAGACCAGGTTGTCCTTGAACTCACAGAGATCTGCCTGCCTCAGACTCCTGAGTGCTGGGCTTAAAGACATGGGCCGATGCTTTCGGCTTTTCTTTATTGACAAAACTTGAAAGATTATTAATGAAGTGTGTGATTCTTGAGTGAATCATCACCACACAGATTTCATAGTTCCTCCCTTTCTTTGTCTTCAAGATATTATTAGAGTGGGCTTTACCAGGCAGCAGGCTCAACAAATGCCATTTTTGCAAGTACTAAACAATTGTTAAGTATCTCACATTTTAGCTCTGTACCAGGGACTATGAAACCGAGTTACAAACCCTTCATTCCTAACCTTCAGACTAACAACCTTAGAGAAAATAATAGTTCATACAGATGATAGAACATAAGGGTAAATAAATAAGAAATAAAATATAAATAATGCTCTGATATTAATAAATCATGCTAACTGGGGCTGGAGAGATGGCTCAGTAGTTAAGAGCACTGACTGCTCTTCCAGAGGACACAGATTCCATTCCCAGCACCCACATGGCAGCTCACAGCTATCTGTGACTCCAGTTTCAGGGGAGCCAACACACCCATGCACATAAGATAAAAATAAATAATTAAAAAGGAAATCATGCTTATTTCAATTTTTATTTCAATATTTTGGTGTCTGTATGAATTGAGACAGTCTCTCATGTAGCCCAAGATGTAGAATTCACAACATTTCCTAGGATGACCTTGAACTCCTGACCCTCTTGCCTCTACTTCCCTAGTGCTGGGATTATAGATGTGTGCCACTGTGCCTGGCTATTTAATTTTTTTTTATGATAGCAACCACCTTTAAATGTCTGGCTTGGAAAGTCCCTGTTCTTTGACTTGATCTGATGGCCCGATGGTAACTGCTGTCAGACTTACTACGAAGAAAAGACCTGGGACATAGCATGATGTTTTTTATTTTTATTTTTTTATGGCATGGTGTTTTTGTGGTCTCATTCTTGACATTTTCCCTCCTGCTGTAATGGAAAATAAACACTTTATTTTTATAGCATTCATTGAATAGTGCAGAAGGCTGTAAAACAAACCAAAGCCTCGGAGACAGATGCACCTGGGTTTGCAGGACCTGAGGTTGACTGATGGAGATTAATCAATGAGTCAAGGCAGTGTACAAGTCCCCCAACTTCACCAAAATGAGGTTTTCGCCATTTATATTTAGTTCGCCATCTCACTGAATCTACACAGTATTTATCTGTGAAACCCAGCTCCTAAGACTAATAATGCCTAATCCTTTCTGAGATTTGCTTAGAGATTAGAACCTATAAACTTCTGTATGTTATGATGACACCACAGGACACATGTGGGAGCCCACTTGGCTGGAGAAATGTCTTGCAGGATATTTTCAGGGTGAGTAAGATTTATGTGCATAAGCACGTCTGGGAAAAGGCCAGGTCATGTTGAGAACGGGGTAAAATGCAGCTATACGAACAGGCATGGGAACCCTCTCGTGGTATGGCAGAAACTCATCCTAAAATTCACGGTTCTTTTTAGTACGATAAAGTTTGCTGCCTATTTTGATTTCCCATTCTATTTGACTCTCTTTGTGGCTTATTGATCTGGCAGGCTGACGTTCAGTAAAAGCTGGAGTGGAGACAGGATGTCTGTGTCCAGAGACTGCCAGCTGAGGTGATTTAAATAAAATACCCTTCCTCCCAAGAGCAGAAGAAGCTGGGTTTCTTAGCTGGTATCCCCGGAAGAAGATGGAAAGACAACGGGATGGCCATGTTTACAAATCTGCATCATTGCATACTGTATCATGAGTAAATCTGACTGACACACACATAGACACACCCATAATCTGATATAGATTTTTTTTTACATGCGTAGAAGTAAATTTTAGCATCTACTTCGCCAAAAAACTCATAACCAGTCTCGTCCTTTTTTTTGACTCATATCACAAAGAACTAGATTATTTTCCATTTGTTTTCACATGAATCTTGATAACATCTTTGTGAGATTTAAAAAAAATGACTATAGAGCAAATAGAAACAACAGCCTGTGATGATGTACATGGGAGGCTGTGGAAAAGAAGAAACCCTGAATGTTCCGATGTTGATTTTTTTTCTTAGAAGTTTATTGTAGTACGTGTCTGTGTGTGCGTGTACACAGACACACACAGACACACACACACACACACACACACACACAGCCTTTTCTTACTGCTGAACAGCTTTTAGTTTAGTTGACCGTGTGTGTGAAAGGTGTTTTCAGGCGTCATATTCTGCCATTGCTGTCACCACTGACTGAGCTTCCCACGTGAGATGTTCCATCACTTGGCTTCCTCACACGCCCCGGGTCAGTCCTCATCTCCTTAGCTGGGTCCATTCCGGCCCCAAATCTTTAGCAGTGGATTTTGCTACGCCCCAGTCCTTGGAACACCTCCATCCTATGGAATCATCATTTAAACCAAATGTGTTGATAAGGACCAAATTTATAGCTCCAGGCTGGAACCCACCTCACACTGTGAATTTGAACAGGTAGTTATCAATGTGAGAGTTCTACTGGGCGTCTAGTGAGCACCCGAACATCCCAAAGCACCCCCTTGACCACTTCTTACCACCTTGTTCCCAAACCTGAGCTTCTCTCCTCATCTTATAGCTTGGTGCAACACACTTTAATCCCAGCACTCAGGAGGCAGAGGCAGAGGTAGGAGGATCACTGTGAGTCCGAGATCAGCCTGGCCTACATATCAAGTTCCAGGAGGGCCAGGCTTACACAGAGAGACTTTGTCTCAATAAACAAACAACAAATAAAAACCAACCCCCCCAAAAACCAATACCCCAAAACAAAACTAAAACAAAAACCCACAAAAAAGAGTGCTCACTTTCTTCTTCTCACCTGTCATCATGCTGCCTAAATTGTTTAGATAGCTTCCTAACTGGTGTCTGTACCTGTCTTGCCTGCCACAGCCTTCCTTGGACACAGCAATAAGTAGGGCATGCTTTGTTCCCACCTGCCTCGACTGTTCTCCTTTCAGGGACACCCACGAGGCACCCGCACATCTGCTTGCTCTCTCCCTTCAGCTCTTTACTCAGTCGTGGCTTTTTTTTTTTGTTTGTTTGTTTTTGAGACAGGGTTTCTCTGTGGAACAGTCCTAGCTATCCTGGAACTAGCTCTTGTAGACCAGGCTGACCTAGAACTCACAGAGATCCACCTGCCTCTGCCTCCTGTGTGCTGGGATTAAAGGTGTGTGCCACCACTGCCAGAAATCTAGTTGTATCTTAAAAACATTTTTTAAAAATTTAAATTTAGGTTTCACTCTGCATCCAAGACTTGCCTGAAACAAACTATTTAGCCACAGCTGGACTTGGATTTGTGGCTTCCTACATTACTGTCCCAGGTGCTGGGACCAGATCTGTTGAGCTGGGGCTCACCAGACCCTTACTTCAAACTTCGGAGCCCTCTTCCTGTTCCATTTACATGTGTCTGTTTTCCCATAGTGCTTACCACTATGGGACAAGCCAAAGGTTTCTTCTTTATGTATTTGTTGATTGTCTGAGCCAGCCCTCCATCTAGAAAACCGTTGCCATACAGGGCACTTTGAGCGTTGCCCTTAGGAAGCGACAGGTACCGGACAGATACCTGCTGAGTCAAGTGTCTTCTCCCGTCCTCCCTGTGTCCTTCCCCTGTACCACGCGCTGTTTTACTTTATTGCACAAAGCACTTTATGCTACGAACACTTTGCTGCTTCTCAGGCTAGTCCCGGATTAGGTAACATATACAAAAGCTAATCCTTTCTCCTTTTCTTTTAAAGCATAGAATCAAATCATTTCAAAACAAGGACAGACCTCCGGGCCCCTCTCTTTTGCCTTTGTATTCAAGATGGGAACCCTAAGAACTGGAAAGGCAAGGGTGGATGTGGCCACACCCATGCAGTCTCCAGGGAATGGGGAGCCTGGGCCGGGGCGTGTCTGCTGACGCCCTGACATGTGGCATGTCACAATAAAAGGGTAGACCATCTTTTACGTAGGTGAAGTTGTTTGTCATAGTTGGCGTATGCCTATACGTCAAGTTTAAAACGTTTAAAAGGCCAAAGGCAGTTCTTTCTTTCTTATTATTTTTTTTCAAGATGGGGCTCTCAGTGTAGCCCTGACAGTTCTGGAACTCTCTGTGTAGAACACTGGCCTCGAACTCTCTATGTAGACCAGGCTGGCCTCAAACTCACAGAGATCTTCCTTAGATCTGGCTGCCTCTGCCTCCCGAGTGCTAGGAATAAAGGTATGTGCCACCACTGCCTGGCCATTGCTATTACTATAAGCATAGTTTGAATCAGTTATAACTGTATTTTTGCCCTGTTTATATGAAAAAACTCTTTCCCATAGGCACATGGCATTTATCAGTTTTAACGGCTGCACACGGTGAAACGGTATTGTTCCCATTTCTGTCAGCCTTTTGTGTGTCACGTCTAGTGTGTCACAGGGGTGAAGACACATTTGTACACATATTTTTTCCTCATTGTAACTTTCCTAAATGAATTATTAGGAGTAGCATCGCTAAATCAAGGCAAACGGAAGACAGCTCAAACACACTTGTTCTGGGGATAAAGTCTCCCTGTGCAGTACAGCCGGGCCTGGACCTCACTGTGTAGCTCGCTCCAGTGTCTGCAATCCTCCTGCCTCGGTTTCCCAAGCACCTGGATGACGGCTGTGCTTCAGCATGCTGGCTCATGTGGTGGAAAAAGCTTGTCTAGTAAGTGCCTGTTGACAACAGCTTGCTCACACTGGAACATACTGGGTTTTCCTCAGTTTCGCTGCTTCGGTAATGGGTACATCCACCTTTGCTCCTGTCTGTCTAATTGAGAGCAAGCTGTCATTTGTGGTGGTTACTCTGATTTATATCCTCACATGAAGGACAAACTGCCATACAGAGGGCTGGAGGGAGAATCCTGTCAGAGAGAATTTTCACAAGAAACCACATGAGCCAGTGAATGGGAGATGCAGATGTGGACACTTCTGTAGCTGCTTCTGAGTCAAGCCAGCCTGTTCCAGGATTGGGCCTCTGGTCACTGGCACCACGGTCCTGCCATGGCAGAAGGCTGGGAGGCCCCAATTGTCCCCGCCAAGGGGTCAGACAAGTGGTTGTGGACCTGAGACAAGCTCAGTGCCAGCTGCAAACCACCGTGACCCCAGCTGAGGTGACAAGGAGCAGAAGTGTCCAAATTCCTGCAAAACATGGTAAGATCTGATAAAATGGCGATTTTAAACGGCTGAGTTTGAGGGTAGAACTGGTTATCAAAGAGAAAAGCAGTTAGCAAAACTGAGCAGCTGCTTGATCCTGACAGGAGGCCGAGATAAAGGATGATGAACTGCGTGCGGCGGGAGCAGACCCGAGACGAGATCCTGAGGTGCCCTAGCCAGCCTGGGACTCCGTCCACATCCCGTCTCTGGCTCAGCTACTTCTGTGCCTTCACGCTTTCTACACGGCAAGGGGATATCACGATCAGGACAGGAGACACTGAACCCAAGAGTAAGGCACGCACTTCAGACCCCACCTTAGGCTGGTGGAGTTAGGATTCATGGTGAGACGGTGAGCGGTGGGGGGCCCTGAGCCGAGCAGGCATCGCGTCTGAAGTGAAGGGCGTACAAAAGAAAAGCTACCTTCCTGATGGATCCCTGCAGCTTTTCCAGGAATCTAATTATACATTGCTCTGGAAGAGTCGTTAAATGAGCTTTATCTTTTTATGGGCTCCTTCTCCAGACATCTTCTAACTACAAGTTGGATCCGTACCCAGGCCTGTTTATAGCTTGACTCTGTCATCATCGTCGTCTACTTTAAACAAGACCATTAACTTCACTGAGAGCAGCACTGAATCGCCTTTCTTCTTCGGTTCTTCCCCAAATAAAGTAAAAGTAACATTTGAAGCTCATTAGAGCTGCAAGAAAAACCATTTCGTGGTTGGTAACAGTTGATTCTGCATAGTTTCTGGGAGAAACTTAGTCCTTGCACAAGTGTGCTTAATCGTTGCGTTGGAGGGTAACTGATGTAGCTGAACAGAGGTCAAAGCTTGCTCTTAAATTTCTCTATTTCGGAAAAATGTTTCTTTCCTTTTTCATGGGAGAATGAGAACATAAATTTACGGTAAGTAAATGATAGTTCGATTTAAGGAGGATTAGTAAAAAGGATAAGCTGAGGTCAGTACATAGATGAACAACGAAATCTCCTCAGCCAGATGCAAATTATGACTTCTGACTCCTTGTTTATCTGACTCAGACCCATGGCGAGGAAGCTGGGACATTTCTGTGGTTTGATTGCATTCTGTATTTGCGTAAGTAATTAGAGAAGAAATGCAAAAGTCCTTAGGTATATGCTGTCTCTCTGAACAACTCCAAATTGAAAGATGATTATCATTAAATATCATTAAACTGCCACGGCAACTCCGCCTGGGTGGTAATGTGGTTCAAACAAGAAAAATATGGTTTTATAAACTGAAAATTATTTTAAAAGGACTCCAGACGTCCCCTTTCTTAATGCCTGGTTCATTTTTTAAAAAGTGATTTTTCCCTGCAGTATAGTGAACGGTGCATTCCCCCTGCAGTATAGTGAACGGTGCATTCCCCCTGCAGTATAGTGAACGGTGCATTCCCCCTGCAGTATAGTGAACAGCGCATTCCCCCTGTAGTATAGTGAACGGTGCATTCCTCCCTGCAGTATAGCGAATGGCGCATTCCCCCCTGCAGTATAGTGAACAGTGCATTCCTCCCTGCAGTATAGTGAACAGTGTATTCCCCTGCAGTATAGTGAACAGTGCATTCCTCCCTGCAGTATAGTGAACAGTGAACAGTGCATTCCTCCTACAGTATAGTGAACAGTCCATTCCCCCTGCAGTGGGCTCTAGGGAAAGCCAGCAAGGGCGCACAGCAGTGACAGCCTATCTGCAGCAAGTGAGTGCAAGGATCACAGCGCTCACTCAGCTGTCAAGAGGACAGTTTCCAGCAACTGTGTCAGTAACTCTCAATTCCAGGGGATGCAGTTGCTGTGGCCTCCTCAGGTGCAAGCACTGGTGTGTACAACACACACACACACACACACACATGTACACCCCTCACATACACACTCACCCCCCACACACACACACACACACACACACACACACACACACACACACACGCACACATACACATGGGAATTTTGGACGTGGTTCATTCTCCAGTGCGACAGCTTCTAAAATACAAATGTCAACTCCACCCCTCTTGTGCGGGTCCTCAGAGTCAACATTAAACAAACGAAGGATGCGTTTGTTTCCAGGGAGAAGCCTCCTGGACCAAGGCTGGATCAGAAGAACGGCATTTTAAAGTGGCTCATCTCCTTGATCTAAAAGTCAGACCACATCTGAATGGAATAATTGTTGGCATTTTTGTTATTTTTCTCTTTTCTAAATGAAGAATTGCGTTTTATTTGAGAATTCACTCGAGGCCGACATGAAACATGTAGTTCACCAATGAGAGGAGAGGAAGGAGCTGTGGGCACCCCACCAGAGACATGTGTGATGTCGGAGACTGAATTAGGGTTCTGTTGCTGTGAGGAGACACCACGCCCACAGCAACTCTCAGAAAGGAGACATTTCATTGGGACAAGCTGGCCGTTCCAGATCCAGTCCGTTCTCATCCTGGTGGGAAGCACGGCAGCGCGCAGGCAGACACAGCGCTGGAGGCGGAGCTGAGAGTTCTACATTTCCATCCTCAGCCACCAGAAAGTCACTGCATCTCACACTTTGCACAGCTTGATCATAGGAGGCCTCAAAACTGGCCCCCACTTCCGCTAACAGAGCCACACCCACTCCAACAAAGCCACACCTCCTAACAGCGCCACCCTCTACCAGGGCCATTTTCTAGCAAACCACTACAGTCACCTAAGCCATCCCTTTCCCATGCTGGGCTGATTCAAGCTTGGGAAGAAGGCTTTTGAGATAAGAAAACAAAAGACATTGAGGGGAACGGCCTTGGCCGGCCCTGTAGTGGGGCAGACAGTTTTCCCCTCCAGCTTTTGGGCTTGTTGCCTTATTGCCTGTGGTAGCTTGGATGACAGTCGCCTGCCTAGGTTTTACATGTTTGCTCGCTTAGGCCCAGCTGAACTGTTTGGGGAGGATTAGGAGGTGTGTCCTTGACAGAGAAGCTGTGTCTCAGTGGGTGGGCTTTGAGGTCTTAAAAGCCAAGGCTAGGCGCAGTTTCTCTTTCTCTGCCGGAGGATCAGAATATAAAGCTCTCAGCCACAGTGCTGTGCCTGTATAATAATAGACTAATAATAGATATAATAGATATATTACCATGCCATGCATGGTTAAACGTTGAACACGGTGCATAGAATAACACGTTCTTCCTTTTGCCACAAAATTCTTTTCTTGTTTCTTTTCCCTACATGACTTTTAGACTCTTTTTAAACAGACAGTGTAATGAGAATACACCTCCAATCATACCCACTGATAAGTGCTGGAAATACTCTGTTCTATCAGTGACGTTACAGGCACCATATAAAAGCTTCTCACTCTCAGATCTTACAGCACACCAGGAGGCAGCCGCGCCTACCACAGCCCCTCCAGTGCCGGGTAACACAGCACTTAGACGATGGAAGAAGTCACACTGGCAAGCTTATGAAAGGAGTCACAGTGAGAATTTACTAGTGACTCAAAGCAGGTTGTTGACGCTTGTTCAGCTTCTTAGAGAAATGGCCGGCTCACCACAATCTGCTATTCAGTCGGTGGGAACTGTTCAGTGGTCTCTTATGCTGCTTTTTCTTTCTCCTTCTACTGGGAATTAAATGTGGGACTTTGCACATGCCTGGAGGTGCTTGCCAATGAGCCACATCTCCCATGACCTAGTGTGGCAGCCCTTAGCATCTGACACAAGGCAGAAGCACATCTCTCAATGGATTGCTGCGAATTCTAATAGTTAGTGAAGTTTTTTCTAGTTTTTGCATTTAACCACAGAAACAAGGACATTTTTTTATCATCCATATTTACCATCCATAAAATACCACTGTATTTTAAACTATTGATGGAATTATTTTTTAAAAAAATAAAATGTAAAAAGTAATAAATTTATTTTAAATAGCAGTCCAGAACTGTTTATTTATTTTTGTGCTCCAGTTATCAGGGCTATGGCACTATAAAAAAGCATGCCATTATAATTGATAACTACTAATGAGCCTTGATGTCTTAACAATAATAATTTTATGTGAAAATTATTAATCATAACTGAGGATCCATAAGCACTCAGTTCTTTACGAGAGAGAGCTTCACTCAGTGCTGACAGCCGTGATCATTAGTGGCATGACTTAAAATAACGGAAAGCTTTTCTAAGTTGCACATAAGCCAAAGGGATGGTACATTGTACGCCGACCACACAGCACTATGTAAATGTGCAGGAGTGCCACAAGATGTGTTGACTTTGATTCCTTCTAGTAATGGTCACGGTGGATGTTAGAAGTTGAAGGTAACATCATCTAGAAGTATACAAAAACCAGACCTTCCTCCTCTTCCTCCTCCTTCTTCTTCCTCTTCTTCTCTCCACTTTCCTTTAGAGACAGAGATTTTGTGGTGTGTGTGTGTGTGTGTGTGTGTGTGTGTGTAGTCCTGGCTGTCCTGGAACTTGCTCTGTAGCTCAGACTGGTCTCAAACACGGAAATCCTCCAGAGTGCTGGGATCAAAGGCGTGTGTCACTACTGCCTGCCTTAAACCAGGTATTTTTTTTCAATGTCATCTGAAAATTTTTCCATTAGTGATTATTTTTGCCTAAGATTTTTTGTCTAGTTTTATTTATATCTTATGTGATGGGTGTTTGCCTGGATATAGGTATGTGCATCACATGCATGCAGTGTCCCCAGATGCCAGAGGGGGCGATGAAGCTCAGGAAGTGGAGTTGTAGGGGGTTTTGAGCTCCCTATGCATCCCCAGATGCCTGAGGGAGCATTGGATCTCCCAGGGTTGGAGTTACAAACTGTTTGGAGCTACCATGTCAGTTCTGGAAACTGAACCCAGGTCCTATGAAAGAGCAGCCAGTGTTCTAACTCCTGAGCCATCTCTCTACCTCCAAGTTTTCTTAAACTTTTGTTATTTTTAACTGTGTGTATCTGTAGTGGGGGATGTGCAGGTTCATGGAGCCAGAGAAGCTGGAATCATAGGTGGTTAAAATTCACCTGGTCTGGATGCCAAGCACCAAACTGTGGTTCTCTGGAAGAACATGTCATGATCTTTTTGAAAAATTGTTTTATTGTCAGTTCCCCATCCTTCCTCCCCTCTCCCCTTATAGTTTCTCCCATGACACCCATGATCCCAATTTACTCAGGAAATCTTGTCTTTTTCTCCTTCCTATGTAGATCCCTGTATGCCTCTCTTAGGGTTCTCTGGGTTTTTCTTTGCTTATTGACTAAAAGCCACTTATGAGTGAGTACATGTTATATTTGTCTTTCTGGGTCTGGGTTACCTCACTCAATATGGTTTTTTTTCTAGATCCATCCATTTGTCTTCAAATCTCGAGATGTCATTATTATTTAGCACTGAGTCCTCCCTTGTGCAAATGTACTACATTTTCTTCATCCATTCTTCAGTTGAGGAGCATCTAGGTTGTTTCCAGGTTCTGGCTATTGTGAATAATGCTGCTATGAATATAACTGAGCATATTCCTTGTGGTATAATTGAGCATCCTTTGGGTGATGTGGGAGGGTCTTCTGTTTGAGTTGATTTCATTGGCTAATAAAGAAACTGCCTGGCCCATTTGATTGGCCAGTCCTTAGGTGGGTGGAGTAGACAGAACAGAATGCTGGGAAGGGAAGTTAATAAATCGCCATGCCTCGCCTCTCTGGGACAGATGTCAGCCACCAGGTCAGAAGCCATGAAGCTCCAGCCCAAGATGGACGTATGCTAGAATCTTCCTGGTATGGCACCACTTCGTGGTCCTACACTGATTATTAGATATGGGTTAATCAAGATGTGAGTAAGAGGCTGAAACTAATGGGCCAGGCAGGCAGTGTCTGAATGAATGCAGTTTGTTTGTTGTTATTTCGGGGCATAAGCTAGCCAGGCGGCCAAGAGCTGGGCAGCGGGAAGTGGCCTGCCGCTCTCACTACATTTGGGTACATACTCAAAAGTGGTATTGCCAGGTCTTGAGCGTGCATGATCTTAACCATGTACCCAGCTCTCTAGCCCCTTGCCTGAGAAAATTTTCATGAGACACCATGTTTATAAGCACATAAAATAAACACATAGATGAAACATTTGCTGATAATGTGCCATGAGTAAATTAACCCAATTGTTTAGTTTACATATAATTTTATTTACTTATTATTATTGGGTGTGAGCATAGTAAGTGTGTGACCGGTCACCGGGCATTTGTAGAGGTCAGAACACAAGTTGGTGGTGTCAGTTCTTTACTTCCACTGTTACGTTGGTTCTGAACATGAAGCTCAAGTCACGGGACTTGCATGGCTAGTGAGTTTACCCACTGCATCATCTCACCGGCCCAATTCTACCATTTATTAAAAATAAATGCAATATGGTATACTAATGATATGGGCAGCTGGAGATGGCTTAGTGGTTAAGAGTGTTTTCTGCTCTTGAGGAAGACCCGTCTTCAGTTCTCAGCACCCATGTTGGACGGCTCACAGCCTGCTCACTGCAGCTTCAAGGGATCTGATGCCCTGGTTTAGCCTCTGTGGGTGCCTACACACACACATGTAAAATAAGATAATTTTTGTATTGTACCATGTGGACCAAATTCAGTGGTTTTCAGAACTGACTGGTTTTTTGATTTTATAATTGTTAATGCTGAGAATATCTCTTTTTAGAAGACATAGTACAGAATGGCAAGAGCACGCTTAGAGCTGTTTTAGAAACTGCTGGAAAGTCTGTTCTAATCCATTTTTTTTTGAGACAGGGTTTCTCTGTAGCTTTGGAGCCTGTCCTGGAATTAGCTTTTGTAGATCAGGCTGGCCTCGAACTCATAGAGCTCCACCTGCCCCTGCCTTCTGAATGCTGGGATTAAAGGCGTGTGCCACCACCACCCGGTGCATTTATGATGTTTTAAAATGAAACTCAAGTCAATAATTCAAGGAGCAGTTCTTAAAATCAAACACTCTAACCCAAGTCAAAGCAAATGTACTTGCTTAGCAATGATGGCAGGGAAATATTGCAAGTCTTTGTTGTCTGTAATTAAACCATTATGTTTAATATGTACAACAAACACGGCAAATTCATAATATACTACTGTATATATTATGTGTGTGGCCGAGGTATTACAGGCAGTGTGTACTGGCCCTGTGTGATGAGAGCACACACCGTAAAGTCACACTGTGCATTCAGAACCAAGGCTAAGCCACTTGGTGCCACAGGGGCAAACAGTACAGAGACACCTTCGGCTCACTACACATTTGATTTTGAATTTAGTCATCAAATGTTCAGAAATTTCCTACTATTCCTTTTGTTGTTCCTGTTACAACTTCGGGTCTATACCCATCAGTTTAGGAAGCTCTTCCTCGAAGTCATTTGTGAGGATTATGGGTCTTTCAGAACTAGATAGAGTTATTTCTTTTGTTGCTCTCGCTTGAAAAATAGGAAACACTTTAGGCATTCAAAAAATTATGGTAAAAAAAATCTATCAACCTTGCGCGTCATTGTGTGGCTCAAGTATTTAAAATATAACTCAACAGCATTTTCATTTTCTTAATAATAATGGCACATCACCAGTCTAAAACATAGGATTTGTATATTCTAGGTCTCTTGTTCTCAGCAAGTTTATTCCACCGATATACTAATTTTATTTTATTTCTTGAGGAAGCCAATTGTGTATCATTGGCAAATGTGCTAGGTACATGTGGATGTACCGATGAGATGGATACCAATTAGCAAGTGTGGGAAGCAATTCTGAACGCTGGGGGCAAGGCTGTCAACGTCTTACCCCACTTTCCCGTGGTTAACAGTCGCCTGTGGCACTGACTCTCACACTCTTTCTGAGGAAGGTGACTTTCTAAACCTCACTAGAGAGCGAAAAGAAAGCGGTTTGTTACCTGTCGACACTGAGGGCACAGAGATTCAAGACGGTGATGCCCACGGATGACTTCTGCAGGAAGGGGAACAGCTTGCAGAGAAATACTCCAAAATCGTTGTGGTCAGAAGGCCAGCGCCCCGCCAACAGCTGAAAAGATGAGACAGGAATAAGAAATGGCGAGCCTGGCCCAATGTGCACCCCCCTTGTGTCCCCAGCGAGGCTGGCCCAGAATGCACCCCCCTTGGGTCCCCAGCGAGCCTGGCCCAGAATGCACCCCCCTTGCGTCCCCAGCGAGCCTGGCCCAGAATGCACCCACGCTTGCGTCCCCAGTTGCACTTTTACTATTGTGTGTGAACACGTGACCAGATAGCAACAGTTTTCACCTTTTAGCTTTCAAGTCCCGCCCTTTCCGAATATCTTTGAAAGAAGCTTTTCCTTTGACCCAGCCTCTTCCTCAAGCACTATAACCGTCTCAACCAGCTTATCAAACTTTCCACAGAAGCTTTGCCCAAGGACATCCACAGTCTTGCCACTTGCCACAAACTAGAATCAGCTCAAAGAATGGGGGATCTTTAGCTCACTCTGTCTTAGCAATAAAATAGGAATAAAAGGAGGGGACACTATGGAAGCACGCAGTGCAGCGCACAGCTTCCTGGCTTTTCTTTTTTATTACATTTATTTATGTGTGTGTGTGTGGGGGGGGGGTGACAAAAGTGTGGAGATCAGAGCTGGTTGTCTCTTTCCATCCTGTGATCGCAGGGAAAAACTCAGGTCACCAGGCTTTATATGGTAAATACCGTTAGCCACTAAGCATACTTTTTCTTTCTCTCTCTCCTTTCTTCTTCCTTCCTTCCCTCCCCTGTCTGGGGGGCGTGCGGGAGGAGTTTCTTTCTTCTTAGTCTATGGCTTGCTGTACTTCTCCCTCAATACACCTCCTCCCTCCCTCCCTCCATCCATTCTCTTTCTTTCTTTCTTTCTTTTTTCTTTCTTTTCTTCTTTCTTTCTTTCTTTCTTTCTTCGTTCTCTCAGAGGCCCTGTGGTTCTGATGAGTGCCATCCCAGAGATAACATCTTTCATCTTATTACTAACACTTAAAAAATTAAAAAATAGAATATTTTACGATGGTGGGAATTAACGCTGTATTACATTTTAGATAAATTGAGAACCAAACAGCAAGTCTATCAAGGTCCCCAAGTTTCCCACCCTTGCTGATAACTATGTGGTTTCTTAAAGAAAACTTTCAATGCAATACAATCTTTGTCCTTTTCTTAAACAAACAGGAACATATGCAAAAATAATTTTAAAAGTTTAGTGTGCTTTCTTTTTCTGGAGTAATTTTAGGCAATGGAAAGCACCATTGCCTAAGTAAAAGGTCCTGGGCTTTAAAATGGCTTTGGTGAAACAGTTTTCGCAAGGACCACGCTTGATTAGCAGCTATTTAGTATGATATCTCGGTCACGGAGAAGTAACTGCTGATTTCTTTAATGTTCACAAGCGATGATCAGCACCATGACAGAAACAACAAACAAACGGTCAAGTCGAGCAACTCAAAGGCTCATTTGGAACATGGGAGCCATAGCTTATTTTTATAGCCATAGAAAGGCCTGTGTTATGAAAGTCTCACGTTGTCTCTCTTTGAGAACAGCATGTGGTTCCTAGCATGAGAGTGTGGACCGACTGCACCAGGGCTTCCAGCACACCCCGCATCAGAGACTTTGTGTACGGACTGAGCCAGGACTTCCCCCTGCCCTGCATCAGAGACTTTATGACTGCACCAGGGCTTCCAGCCCATCCTGCATCAGAGACTCTATGACTGCACCAGGGCTTCCAGCCCATCCTGCATCAGAGACTCTATGACTGCACCAGGGCTTCCACCCCTGCATCAGAGACTATGCACTGACTGCACCAGGGCTTCCACCCCTGCATCAGAGACTCTAAAGTCATGAACTCAGATCATGTCCTCATTTTCTGACATGACGGTATGCAGGCTCGGAGAGCATATTCACACTGTGATTTATTTTCTATTTGCAAGGGATCAGTGCTCCAAAGTAGCATTTCCACTATTTTTGTCAAGTGAAATGATATGCAGAGATTTGGGTGGAAAAGTGTCAACTTAGGTTACAGGGTGACCGACTGCCGTAAGCCCTCCTTCGGGTGACAGGTGCATAGCTTTCTAGGAGGTCCGGGGAAGGTCTGGGAGATGATACACGTCATGTGGGTAAACCCTCAACTTGTCTCCCTTTTCTGCAGCAGAGTTCGGAGGAGCACCGCAGACGACAGAGGACAGTCCTCTCAGCAGGGGATGCCGGCCTTTTTCTAACCAGCTGAAGCAGATGCCCATGTTAAGACTGCAAATTAATGTAGAAACTCCAATTCAGGTGGTTGATTTGGATTGTGTCAAGCCAACATCATGAAATCGACAGGATTTCTTTTCTTAAACCTGCCAGACATAGGTTACTTACAAATGTGTATAATTTGGTGCACATATGAAGGTCTGTTTTCAGAATGGCTACATCCCAGTCACCTTTATGTCCACTTTTGTATTTTCTACTTTTGTGCAAAGTGATGTCTCATTTGGTATGCACAGCGTCAGTTTGTGCTGTTTTTCTGGAACATGCCTGACAACCAGTAAGGGCAAAGTCTGGGATGAGCTAGATGACGTGACATCCTGCCCTAGCGATCCCTATTCCTTGCAGGTAAACAAAGTCCCCATCATAGGTTGGCTTACTGTTACTTCCCTTCCAGTGCTACAAGCTCAGTTTTTCTTTTTTGAACTTGTTGGCAGATTCAAGCTAATCACCAGCAGAAGCACTTCAGAGAAGTAGTCTCAATATGAGGATTAATGTACGAGGATTAATGGAGTTAGTGAAAACCATCCCAGCACCTGGGCCACAACCCAGACCTGTGCTGATCTGTGTCTCTTGGGAATATGCAACAATATCAGAATCTTCTGGGTGTTAAGGACTAGGAGGGATGTTCCTGACATCTAGGGAATAGACACTGATATCTTGCAAGGCAGTGGCCAGTATCTCCTCCAAATAACCGCCAGATGCAAGACATCAGTGCTGTTAAGGTTGAAACACATCATCCCAAAAACTACACCAGAATCTCTGAAGTAGACAGAAGTAAAGAGAGGATGTGTGGGCAGCTAGGCTAGCTGCTTTGGGGGAGCTGAACAGCATCAGAGGCACCTGGAGGGCTTCTGACCACACAGACTGTTGTACTGTGTCCCAGAACTAGGGAGTCAGCAGCTCTGGGGTTGGGCACGGGCATGGGCATTCCCAGCTGCCCAGAGGCTTGGATGCTGCTTCAGAACCAGTATGCTAGGAACTCCGTGAGCAGTGAGAATGAGAGCTGGTAGCCAGTTAGAACTGTACGAGCAGGGAAAAATATACACTATATTTATGAGGGAGAAAACCACTGTAGTAGTCTGGGGCTGTGTGGCTGATAGCAAATTTCCCTCACTGTCTTAAGGGCAGGGCACAGAGATACTTAGTCAATGCAACAAGCAGTCCAGTGTCTGGACCTCAGGACTTGATGCTGTTTGTTTTTGCCCTCTGGTCAGGACAGGTGACGAGGACTTCCCGATGCTGCATGATCTAGTGTGAGCTACTTAACCCATCGAACCACGATTTCTGTGCCAGTCAAATGGGGGTGGTCTCATGCCTGCGGTGACGGTGCAGTGGCCACTTGGGAGGCTCAGACAGGACAATGCTAATACGAGAATCCTGCCATCTGAACACACACTATCAAAGCTATATTGTTTTGGATTGCTATAATTTGTAAACCCAAGATAAATGCATGTGCCATTTACGCATGACTTTTTTTTTTATGAGAACATGGGTAATCTGAGTAACTGTGCGCCTGCTTTCTGACTCCAGATGTTACTCTCTGCCCCGCTGAATCTCATCACTCAGGCCCTGGTTTGTCGTTGTCACCACAGCTTAAAGCCACACTCAGGAACCAGGGGCAGCTTTTCCTTTGTCCTGATTTTCCCAACACCCTTCACATCCATCCTAGACAGGAATGGAGGATTTATGAACATAGTCTGCAATATTTAAAACCTCACCATTTAAAAAATGTTCACTTCCCCTGGAACATGCATTGTTTTGGGTCACTTGGAACCAGACAGACTCTAGTCCTTGAAGAGCAGGGACAGTATCCTCTCCTCCCCTCTCCCTCCCTCCTCCTTTTCCCTCTGCTCCCTTCCCCCTCCTCTCTTTCCCAGCTCCCTTCTCATCCTCTATTCTCCTCTCCTTCTTCTTCCTCCCTTCTTCTTCCCTCCTTTCCTCCTATCCCCTCCTCCTCTCCCCTTCTCCTCCCTGTCCTTCCTGTTCCTTGTCTTTGTTTTCTTTGCTTCCCTCTCCCTCCACTCTTAGAGAGAGTCAGGATATACAGGTTGTTACACTATCAAGCCGTCGAAAAGACGATGGTCCCACTAGCACAGACTGAGATGATTTCAAAGCCTGTGATCCCAGGACAGTGTTTTTAACGAGAATATGAGTTCTGGCTGTCTCCACTCTCCGGTCAGAAGCTCCAAGATCAGTTGCTCTCATGCCACAAAAGGTTCTCGCCCCTCCATTATGTTTTAATGGCCTCTGGATTGAGGTAGCGCTCACACAAGTGTAGTAAAAGCTGGCGTCTGTGCCATCAGGCTCACTCCTCTGTCTTCTCATATCTTCCTCTATAAATGATGGCAGCTCTGGTAGCCACCTCAGAGGACTAATTGCTACAGACAGCAGCAGAGATAATAAAGAGCTTGGCACTAGGAATGGTCTAGAAATGTGAACTGTAGTCACTGATGACCTTCGGCCAGCTCTATGTTTTGGTCTCATTTTGCTAAGGAGGTTGTCTAGTGTCTGTCACTGGGACAAAATATCTGAGACAATCAAATTTAAGGGAGAGGCTTCATGTTTTAGAGGTCTGTGGCTGCCCAGCCTCATGGTCTTTGGGCTTACGACGAGGCAACACTTCATGGTGGGGAATGTGTGCTGGAGAGAGCTGCTTACCTCATGACGGCCTGGAAGCAAAGACAGAGAAAGAGGAGGGAGCCAAAGTTACACAGTCTTCTTCAAGGACATGCCCCCAGTGATCTAACTTCCTTCTTCTAGACTCTTCCTTTAAAGGCTCTACCACCCAATAGTGCCATGGACTGAGAACTAAGCCTCCAATGCCTTTGTGGAGCAGACGGTGGAGGAAGAGTGGGCAGGTACCTGGTACAGAGTCAGAAGACCCTCATTCTTGAGGAATTTACCATCTAGAAGACAGGCAGAAGTCATGGCACCCGAAGCTCTAAGCTACACACTTCAACGGAAGGATCCACGTGATCTCACATGAAGAGCACACACCCCTTTTCCTCAATGAAAACTGTGGATAAGAGAGCACCTGCACCGTGTGGATCAGAGAGCACCTGCACCATGTGGATCAGAGAGCACCTGCACCGTGTGGATCAGAGAGAGAGCACCTGCACCGTGTGGATCAGAGAGCACCTGCACTGTGTGGATCAGAGAGAGAGCACCTGCATCATGTGGATCAGAAAGCACCTGCACCGTGTGGATCAGAGAGCACCTGCACCGTGTGGATCAGAGAGCACCTGCACCGTGTGGATCAGAGAGCTCCTGCACCGTGTGGATCAGAGAGCACCTGCACCATGTGGATCAGAGAGAGAGCACCTGCACCATGTGGATCAGAGAGAGAGCACCTGCACCGTGTGGATCAGAGAGCTCCTGCACTGTGTGGATCAGAGAGAGAGCACCTGCACCGCGTGGATCAGAGAGAGAGCACCTGCACCGTGTGGATCAGAGAGCTCCTGCACTGTGTGGATCAGAGAGAGAGCACCTGCACCGCGTGGATCAGAGAGAGAGCACCTGCACCGTGTGGATCAGAGAGCACCTGCACCATGTGGATCAGAGAGAGAGCACCTGCACCATGTGGATCAGAGAGAGAGCACCTGCACCGTGTGGATCAGAGAGCTCCTGCTCCGTGTGGCTGGTGTCCGAATGGCTTTGGTGGTAAGGTGCGTCGTTCAGGATGTAGAGCACAGGAGGGTGAACAGTGGTTCCTGTAATGGGTGGGGTCTGAAGGTGGAGGGTTTGCCTTACTCCTCTGACATGTGTTGGAAGCATGGAATCATTGCTACTATTTTTTTAAACTGCTTTCATTTTTTTTTTGACTGAGGCCTTTAATTTCTGTAATCTGAAACACATAGATGTTAATACTAACCAGAAGGAAGAGGGACTAGAAGAGAAAGAAATGATTTTTTTTTGTTGTTGTTGTGAGCCATCTCTGCAGCCCAGAGGATGGTTCTTAAAGACAGATCCAATGTTGGGTGTGGTGGCATGCAACCCTTAGTCTCAGCACTTGGGAGGCAGAGGCAGGACGATCTCTGTGAGTTTGAGGCCAGCCTGGTCTACAGAGTGAGTTTCAGCATAGCCAGGGTTACGCAGAGGAACCCTGCCTCAAAAACAAAAGCAAAAGCCAAACAAAACAAAACAAAAGCACCTGAACCGAAAAACAAAACAAAACAGAGTTCCAGAGGATTCCCTACCCTAGAGCTTCTCATACCACAGTCTCATCTCCTGATGGGTAGGAACCAGAGTCTTTTCTTGAGTAACGGATTCAAAGAAACAGACACAGAAACAAAGGACCCAAGACTTCCTAGTTTGCAAACATAAAACCAAAGGATCACTGAGTGGAAAGAACATAATTTTAAAGCATAAAAATGAGCTATTCTTGGGGGCTGGAGAGATGGCTCAGTGGTTAAGAGCATTGCCTCGTCTTCCAAAGGTCCTGAGTTCAATTCCCAGCAACCACATGGTGGCTCACAACCATCTGTAATGAGGTCTGGTGCCATCTTCTGGCCTGTAGACATACACACAGACAGAATATTGTATACATAATAAATAAATAAAATATTTAAAAAAAATGAGCTATTCTTAATAGCGAAATTTTACTATGTAACAATGAGTGTGTGGCCAGTGCGTAGCAGCTCAGTTTGGAGCAGACGTTCATGTGGCAAAGCGAATGAGGCCTGACTGCCGGCTGGAGAAGGGATTCCAAGCTGTGACTGGAGACTGGTGATTTGTTGTAATAAAAGGCGAGCAGAAATATTGACAGTCGGTGCCTTGAGAAGGATGTGTAACAAGGCCTAAAACCTAACGGAAAATTTTAGACTTCCTTGTACTCCTAAGCCTCTGTGATAGGACCCTCTGGGGCTTATTTAAGATGAACAGATGTAGACTTTGGTTGTAGTCTTCCCAGTGGCAACAATCAGGAGAAATGGAAGAGCATATTTGAAAACATGAAGTTGATGCACTGATTGAATGTAAAAGTTCTTCAGAACTTGAGTTAGCCCCCGCTTACAGTGCGCCATGTGTTCACAATCATCTTGTGTGTATGTAGAAACAATGAGTCTGTAAAGATAGCATATGTGCATGACGACAAACAATGCCATATGTGTTCTGAGGACCGTCAACGCTGTGGCCAACATGAAGGGGAAGAAGATGGGGTGCTTCCGAGTACCTAGTAACAGGAATTCGTGTGAGTAAAATCACTCTTCTGAGAGCAGCGGCCTAAGTTCGAGCCAGCAAACTCGAGAGGACTTCACTCCTCCGTGACTGCATGGGAAAATGACATGGGCTTTAACAAGTCTCCCCTTCTGGCTTCAGAGGCACAGCTAAATGCTACATGCTGTGCAGAGAATATCAGAGTCACAAAAGGCTCTTTAACACAGAGGGAGGATGCATCCCATGTGCCACGGGGCCGGTGGAAACCTGGCTGCGGGCTTGAGCCCCCGCTGAAATCCTTGAGTCTTGGTTCTAGTCTCTGCCAGTTAAAAATCCCTGGACCAGAATTCCACCCCCCTCCGCCCCCAAATCCTCAGCAAACTCTTAAATTATTTATTATTTTCACACCCAAATGAAATTTGTTTGAAACTATTGCTCCATTTCCTCCTAGCCCGACCACCATCCTCTCCTTGGTCTAGATGACTAATTCTCTTGCCTCTATTTCTCTTTTATCTCTCCCACAGATTCCCTTAGTCTTTTATCCCTCTATTTTTTTTCCCTACATAAAAGATCAAGGTTGTCAGAACTTGGGAAAGTCCACAGATGAAGCCACAAGACTCTTATTTTCTGAAGGTGTGAAGCCTATTTTATGGTTTTCAAAGGAAAAGCTAGACCATGTAGTAAGTTAACTCAGTGGGCTATACACGCCACAGCGCAACTATTAGTGATTTCATAGACAATTTCAGTGAATTAATTTTAAGCTTCTAGTCACGGGTCTGTCACATACCATTATACACAATACTTTCAAGCTTTAAAGATGAGTTGGACTTGTTTTATCTGTATCATTGGGAGATAGCACGTGGTCCCACTGGTCAGGGCAGTGCTATATCTGGTTTCAGTCTTCAAGCTCCATGAAGAGGGTGAATCTTTTTAATCCTCTGGTTGACAAAGCCGTTAGTGGTACTGGTGAATGTGTTTTTGGTACTATACCACAAATAGGCTGGCATTTAGAAGATCTGGATGAATTAAAGGAAAAAAAAAAGACCGACCTAGGACTTGTCTACCGACAGGCGTTACAAAGCCTGTGGCTGCTAAGGATGCGTGGGAAGCACAGCGGGCTTCTGGTGCGAGTGTATGGAGCGTTCATTAGCTCCTCAGGCCGTATCATAGGCTTAAAATGCTGCCAGGGGCAGTTGGGTAGCATATTAAGACTAGTTATAATTATGTGAGAAAGCTCTTAATGTTCTCTTTCTTCTTCAACTACTTATATGCGAGAGACCAGATGTGTTCATGTATGTGTTTAAAACAAAAACAGCACAATTCAACCGATCCAAACCAGGAACTAATAGGAGAATTCAGCTGCGTTTTATTACGCTGGACATTAAAGAGTTTTATTCAAATCCAAATTAGTGCCATTCTTCTCATTAAATATTTTGTTGTTTAAAAATGCCCCTTTCTCAACCAAAATGATTAATATTTAATGGGTTTACCCTACTTTCTTGTGAATCAAGGTGTATATATTCTATAGAATTCCAAGTTTTTACTTGTAATGTGGTACATTTCTTTCCTTTTTTTTTTCTTTTTTGGTTTTTCGAGACAGGGTTTCTCTGCAACTTTTTTAGAGCCTGGCCTGGAACTAGCTCTTGTAGACCAGGCTGGCCTCGAACTCACAGAGATCCGCCTGCCTCTGCCTCCAGAGTGCTGGGATTAAAGGCGTGCGCCACCACCGCCCGGCAATGTGGTACATTTCAATAGTCATAAAGAAACTAGTTGTACTTGGTTGTTTTGACTCTTTTTACTTGTTACTCTTTTGGGGGGCCTGCTATCCAGTTCTCAAATAAACCACCACAGAGTCTTAGCTTTTCTTAAAAGTGCCCGGCCTTAGCTTGGCTTGTTTCTAGCCAGCTTTTTTATCTCTTACTTTCTCTTTTTCCGGGGCTTGCTGTGTAGCTGGGTGGCTGCCCCTGATGCCTCCCCTTCTTTGTTCTCTCTTGCTCCTTCCTCCCTCCTCCCAGAGATTTCTCCTCCTATTTATTTTCTCTGCTGGCCTGTCCCACCTATCCTTTCTCCTGCCTTGCTATTGGCTGGTCAGCTCTTTATTAGACCAATCAGGTATTTTAGACAGGCAAAGAATCACAGCTTTACAGAGTTAAACAAACTCAATATAAAGGAATGTAACACACCTTTGCATCATTAAACAAATGTAACACACCTTAAAATAATATTCTACAACTACTAGTTGTAAGGCCTCAATAGTGCTCTGAAAGTGTTTGGTTTTCTTTTATTTATGTGTGTCTGTGTGTGAGTATGCACATATGCATGCGGGTAGTGAAGGACATCAGAAGAAGGCATGAGATTCCCTGGGCTGGAGTTGCAGACAGTCGGGAGCTGCCTGAGGTGGGTGCTGGGATCTGAACTCGGGTACTCTGGAAGAGCAACAAGCACTTTTAACTGTCAAGACCTCTCTCCAACCCCTTCAACAACTTTTAAGAATACAAAAATGACCTGAGACAAAAAATTAGAGGAAATAAATCTAGATCAATAAACTTATATATATTTTTACGTTTTTATTGGTGTGTGTATATTTGTGTATATACACACAAATTATATATATATATACACACACACATATATATATGGGTATGTGGTGTATATCTGTGTGTGTTCGTGGTGTGTGAGAGAGATATGTGTGTGTGTGTGTGTGTGTGTGTGTGTGGGTATGTTGTGGTGTGTATGTAATTATGGTGTTTGATGTGTGTGTGGTGAGAGAGATATGTGTGTGTGTGTGTGTACACACACGCACGTGCGTGCACGTGTACGGAAGGTCAGAAGACAACTTGCTAGAGCAGGCTCTTTCCACCACCATGTGTGTTTCTATTTTAAGATGCGACAACTCAAAGGGATAGAAATGTCACATAGCTTACTAAAGATCACATAAAAAACCTTGGTGATATTTTATTTTGTTTGTTGTTAGGTAAGCAAACAAGCCGTGATCTTAATTGGGAACTTGTGTCCATAACTCTCCTGTTATAGTTGTAGCCTCTAGCCTCCATTAGCTTTCAGCATGGCAATCTGAAGAGGACAGCGTGGGGGACGCTGGACACTTTACGGAGGCCGATGAGTCTTCGGGTTCATGATTGGAGAGGGGCTCTGCATGGGAATGAAAGCTTTTTCTTGTCACTTCTGGTTTCCTGGGATCTGTACTTGCTCTGGACCTCGGCCTACACACGGGTGAGCGCACAGCACACGGGGCCTCGGCCTACACACGGGTGAGCGCACAGCACACGGGGCCTCGGCCTACACACGGGTGAGGGCACAGCACACGGGGCATCTTGCCACTTAGCTCAGTTCAATGAGATCCCAGAGTCAAGCTAGTCATGGTACTCAAAGTGCCCATGGCTGCCACATGACATCAGCCTTAAAGTGCCACCATCTAAGATGGCACCTGGAGACTTCTGTCTCATGTTCCAACTCCTGCCTGAGCCATAGGCCAGCCGGCAGGGTTTGGACCAGGTTTTCATATTGGCATCTCTGTCAAAAAATGCAAGTGAAAACGAAATGGAGGACAGTTGTTACAACTCACCAATTCAATTCTGGAAATGAGCACAGTCCACTATCTCCAATGGTGGCCTCACTTTATTTTCAGCCTGGATTTAGAAATCTCTTCCAGGATGATGGAGTAGTTTGGTTCCACTTTGAACATTTGTGTGATATACGGTAGCTTGGAAGAGTGTGCCATAGATTCTTTTTCTAATAATTAACAATAATCTGTATGAAGATGAATGAATTTGGCCACTTTCGGTGAATAAACTCTGAAGTAATGAGAGTGTAGAACTCACTGGCTCAGAGTATTTATCACTGACTGCCCCAGAGCAGGAAAATGTCTAGCACTCTACTCTGGTCTTCTGAGTTAGTGTCTTCTTTATTTTTAAGCATAAGCAAATGATTTATTGAGCATTTTGTTCCGAGACTCAATGCATTTTCCAAATTATTCCATTTTACTTCACTATTTTTATAAGCAACACTAGGAGAAAGAGAGAGCAAGAGAGAGCGAGAGAGAGCGAGAGGGAGCGAGAGAGAGTGAGAGAGAGCGAGAGAGAGCAAGAGGGAGCGAGAGAGAGTGAGAGAGAGCGAGAGAGAGCAAGAGCGAGAGAGACAGAGAGAGAGAGAGACAGAGAGAGAGACAGAGAGAGAGACAGAGAGAGAGACAGAGAGAGAGAACACGGTACAGTTCACATGTGGAATTCAGAATTTGAGAGCAAGTCTTTGCTTTACACCCTGTTTTAGACAAGGTTTCTTTGTAGTTTTTCTGCTGTGCCCACCAGGCTAGTTGGCCCACAGGCCCTGGAGATCTTCCTGCCTCCACCTCCCGACCTGTCCTGGGAGCCCTGGGCTTACAGACACACACACTGTGTCTGGCTTTCATGAGGACTCTGGGAAGTCAAGAGCAGGTCCCCACACCTGGGCGGCAAGTGCTTTATTCAGGGGCCTATGTTCCAGGAATGTGAGGAAATTTCTCATGTGTTCATCATGCCCACCCTGATAAGAAGGGGGTATGTATGCATCTATAATCATAGCATTGTCTGTTAAAGCAAATGATCATAAACTATGATGTCCTCTCACACTGGGGAGTGTGGAACTGTAAAAAGAACGAAGTAGCCGTTTATATATTCTCAAAGACCTCTGGGATAGAATGATAAATGAAAAGACCAAGGTGCAGAATATTGATTAAGAAACTGGAGTGTGGAATGGTGCAAGCAGGGGTGAGGTGTAGGGAGGTGGAGGGGAGAAATATAGAGGGACTGCTAGAAGGAAACCTGTTACTTGGTCTCCTACTTACACCTAACTAACAACTAACCAACTAAACAGGAAAGCCAGGCATGATAGCTTGTACCTATAATCTTAGAACTTGGGAAGCTATGGCAGGAGCATTACCATGAGTTCAAGTCAAGGGCTTGTTTCGGTCCAGAGTAAGATCCTGTCAAACCACACAACCAACCAACCAACCAACCAACCAACCAACAAAAAAAACGACATAAACACTAGCTGCATAAATGAAACAGAAACGGGGCAACTGGTCCAGCAGGAAAACTCAGTGTGTATATCACTTTCTCTTCGTGTGCGAAGAGAAGGCATTCCTTATTCAAAAAACAAAAAGAGAGAGAGAAAGGAAGGAAGAAAGAAAAAAAATCAGAATTTACTCTGAACATTTTTCTTGACTGTAAAGACAAATGCTTGAGAGTACATCTGCTAGTGGAGGAAGAACTGTCCTTGAAAGGCATGGCACTCACAGAGAAGGGGTAGTCGGAGCAAAATGTGGGCATGGACCAAGAATCACAGACCCTGAAAAGCAATCCAGTGACAAATATTGTCTTCGTCATTCATCACTTATCCAGAAATTCTTGCTGAGAAAGAAATTTTTATCAGATACCATCAGTCCTAGAATCGACTCTGTCACCTGAGATTTCACAGGGAAACTAGATGTCCGTCACTTCAGACAGTTCACTAGTGCCCTGGAAACAAGAAATGAACTTCAGATTCACAGGGGCCGTGGATGGTGTAGCAACTGGAGGCTGCCTGGATAGCTCCACTTGCAGGCAGGGCTTCGGTGGTTCCAATGAGAATGGTCCCCAAAGGCTCACAGATTTCAATGCCTGGTGTCCTGTCGGTGAAACTATTTGGGAAGAATTAGGAGGTGTGGCCTTGTTGGAGGCAGTATATCACTGGAGGGAGGCTTTGAAGTTTCAAAAGCCCATGCTATTCCCAGTTTCTCTCTTTCTTACTTGCAGATTAAGATGTAAACACTCAGCTACTGATCCAGTGCCATGCGTGCCTGCTGCCATGGTCCCTGCCATGATAGAACTCGTGGACTCAACTTCTAAACTGTAAGCCCCAAACAGACTCTTTCTTCTATAAGTTGCCAGTATCACGGTGTCTTATCCCCATACTAGAAAAGTAACAAAAGACAAGGGCTGATTGGAATGCCTGCCTTTGTGAAGTTAAAAACGGTTCTGGTTCTTCAGGGTTCTTTCATAACTAGAGCCATAGGTAGAAGTCTCACACACTGCATCTGAGCACCCTTAAATCCACACAGGGTGCCTTTTGAGAGCTGGCATCTAAGAGATGAGCCTGGTGGGGAGTCTTCCATCACCTGACTCTGCTTTCCTCTTGCCATCCCCTATAGTTTCCCTTCCTTCTCTCCAGCAATCTAGAAAGGTCTATGTATGCAAAGAACATTGTGTCATCGAATTCCGAGCATGCATGTGCACACAGTGTTAAATGGAGCACTGCAGGCATGTGTCACCTCCACATGTCTTCCTTTCCTGTGGGCCACTTGGCTTTCCTTACGGCTGTGAAAGAAGTCGTCCCTGATCTTTCTAGTAACAGTGGAAGAAAATTCACTTCTAATTATGACAATGCAATTTAATCAGTCCAGCTAAACAAATGTCATGTATAGAAATGTTCATATTGAATATTTCAAGTTTGAAAATTTTTTTCATCTTTAACAGCTTTATTACCAGTTAGCATGAACCTTCTCCCCTTCCTGGACACATGAATGCCTACCTAAAACTCTGGCTGCCAGGTATGCTCATCTTCTCACTGCTTGAAAGACAAGGTTATGAACACAGCTAAGCAAGTGGCAAAGAGTAGAAAACTTGTTCAGTTTCAGTGAGAAAAGGAGTGGCCAAATGAATTTGTGGATATTTCTATTTAGTATGTAAACAGCATTTAGATAAATTTGGTTTGGGGGATGCTATGAGGTATACTTGGCTGGTGGCTAAAAAAGGAATTTTTCTTTCAGATCTATGTTTATGTTTTACAATTTAGAAAGTTTTTACTGGAGCAGGACTGAGCCAGAAACCTGGGCTGGAGCTGGCCTGGGATGGCCAAACTCCACAGGAGTAGGTACAGGGGAGCAACTGCTGAGAGAGTGGGCCAGAGCCAGAGACTACTGCAGGTCTGGGCATGAATCTGGGACCTTCAAGGGAGTAGACCTGATCCAGGACCCCTGTGTGTCTGGGTGTGAGTCTGAGACCTCTGAGAGAGTAGGCCTGAGCCAGGACCTCTATGGATCTGGGAACACCCAAGTCTGGGACCTCCAAGGGAAAAGATCAGAGCTAGAGATGTTTGCAGGGCCATCCCCAAGCCAGGG
Organism: Arvicola amphibius; assembly: GCF_903992535.2. Taxonomy (NCBI): domain Eukaryota; kingdom Metazoa; phylum Chordata; class Mammalia; order Rodentia; family Cricetidae; genus Arvicola; species Arvicola amphibius. The sequence goes on from NC_052061.1 coordinate 16,316,684, forward strand.
ACCCAGCAGGAACAGGGACATTTACAGAAACAGGTCTGAGCCGGCAACCAAGACCAGAGCAGGCCTGAGCCAGCAAACTCCAAGAAAGTGGAGCAAATCCTGGGAGAACTGAGTGACCTCCAGCAACATGGAGTGACCAACAGGGTAACTAGAACTGTGGCACTGACTGTACCATGAAGAACAACCATCTGAGCCTTGGATCCACTGGCATCTAGAAGATTAACCATCAGAGTCACAGGCAGCCCCAACCATACCAATTAGAGGAAAAGATGACAAGGTAAGAACACACACAATACCACAAAGAGCAACAGAATACCAGTAAAACCTAAAGACCCTACAACAGCAAGACTTGAACAACCAGATATAGATGAAGCAGAAGAAAATGACATAAAATAACTTCAGGAGAATGTTTGAGACTCTTAAAGAGGAAATGAGAAATTCCCTCAAAGAAATAGGGGAAAAGACAAACAAAAAATTGGAGGACATCAGCAAATCCCTTAAAAAAAAAACCAAGAAAAAGCAATCAAACATATGAAAGAAAAATTTCAAGACTTAAAAACAGAAATAGAGACAATAAAGAAAACACAAGCCAAGGGAATTATAGAAAGAGAAATCATGAGAAAATGATCAGGAACCACAAATGCAGACATACAGAATACAAGAGATGGAGGAGAGAATCTCAAGCGCTGAAGATACAATGGAGGAAATAGACCCATCAGTTAAAGAAAACATTAAATCTAATAAAAGCTTAACACAAAATATCCAGGAAATATGGAACACCATAAAAAGACCAAACCTAAGAATAATAGGTATAGAAGGAGTTCAACTCAAAAAGCACAGAAAATATATTCAACAAAATCATAGAAGAAAGCTTTCCCAACCTAAAGAAAGATATGCCTATGAAGATACAAGAAGTGTACAGAACACCAAATAAACTGGTTCAGAAAAAGTTCCCTTGCCACATAATAATCAAAACACTAAACATACAAAATAAAGAAAGAATATTAAGAACTGCAATGGAGAAAGGCCAAGTAACATATAAAGGCTTACCTATGAGAATTACACCTGACTTCTCATTGGAGACAATGAAAGCCAGAAGGTCATGGTCAAGAGTTATGCAGACATTAAGAGACCACAGATGCCAGCCCAGACTACTATACCCAGCGAAACTTTTAATCACCATAGAAGGACAAAACAAGGCATTCCACGACAAAACCTGGTTTAACCAATACCTAGCCACAAACCCAGCCCTACACAAAGTACTAGAGGGAAAACTCCAACCCAAGGAAGTAGGCTACATCTACAAAAACACAGACAATTGATGATCTTACAGCATCAAATACCAAAGGAGGGAAAAACACACAAATTAACATCACCAAAAATAAAAACTATATTAACAGGAGATAGCAATCACTGGTCATTAATATTCCTTTATATGAATGGACTGAACTCACCTATCAAAAGGCACAAGCTAAAACAGATTGGATACAAAAACAGAATCCATCCTTCTGCTGCATACAAGAAACACACCTGAACCTCAAAGACAGAGTAAAGGGTTGAGAAAAAAATATTCCAATCAAATGGATCTAAGAAACAAGCTGGTGTAGCTATCCTAATATCTAACAAAACAGACGTCAAACTAAAATCAATCAAAAGAGACAAAGAAGAACATTTCATATTAGTAACAGGAAAAATATCATCAAGAGGAAATCTCAATACTGAACATCTATGCCCCCCAATACAAGGGCACCCTCATATGTAAAAGAAATACTTCGAAATCTTAAATCATACATTAAACCCCACACACTAATAGTGGGAGACTTCAACACTCCACTCTCACCACTGGACAGGTCAGTCAGACAGAAAATTAACAGAGAAATAGAGTAACCAACAGATGTTATGACTCAAATGGACTTAACAGACATATATAGAATATCCCATCCAAACATAAAAGAATATACCTTCTTCTCAGTACCTCATGGAACCTTCTCAAAAATTGACCACATTCTTGGAAGCCTAAAACAGATACAAAAACCTAAACAGATACAAAAAAATGGACTAACCCCATTTATCTTATTAGATCACCATGGCTTAAAACTAGAATTCAACAGCAATACTAATTCCAGAAAGCCCACAAACACATGGAAATTAAACAATGCTCACCTGGATCATCAATGGGTCAAGGAAGAAATAAAGAGGGAAATTAAAGACTTCCTAAAGTTCAATGAAAATGACCACACAACATACCCACATTTATGGGATACAATGAAAGCAGTGTTAAGAGGAAAGTTCATAGCACTAAATGCCTACATAAAGAAGGTGGAAAATCCTACACTAGTGAATTAACAGAACATTTGAAAACTTTAGAACAAAAAGAAGCAAACTCACCCAAGAGACCTAGACGGCAGGAAATAATCAAATTGAGAGCCGAAATCAACAAAATAGAAACAACAACAACAACATAAAACAATACAAAGAATCAATGAGACAAAGAGTTGGTTCTCTGAGAAAATCAACAAAATAGACAAACCTTTATCCAAACTAACCAAATGGCAGAGAGAGAATATCCAAATTAACAAAATCAGAAATGAAAAGGGGGACATAACAGATACGGAGGAAATACAGAGGATCATCAGGTCATATTTTGAAAACCTGTACTCCACAAAATTGGAAAACTTAAAGGAAATGGACAACTTTCTGGATAAATATCACTTGCCAAAATTAAATCAAGACCAGACAGGCAACTGCTGAAAAAAAATGGAAACAGTCATCAAAAGTCTCCCAACCAAAAGAAGCCCAGGACCAGATGGCTTCAGCTCAGAATTCTACAGAATTTTAAAGAAGAACTAATATCAATACTCCTCAAATTATTTCACACAATAGAAACAGAAGGAACATTGTCAAACCCTTTTTATGAGGCTACAATTACCCTGATATCCAAACCACAGAAAGACATTACTAAGAAAGAGAACTACAGATCAATCTCATTCATGAACATTGATGCAAAAATACTAAATAAACTACTGGCAAATTGAATCCAAGAACACATCAGAACCATCCTCCACCATGATCAAGTTGGCTTCATCTCAGAGATGCAGGGATGGTTCAACATATGAAAATCTGTCAACATAATCAACCATATAAACAAACTGAAATATAAAAACCACATGGTCATCTCACTAGATGCTGAAAAAGCTTTCAACAAAATACAACATCCCTTCATGATAAAGGTCTTGGAGAGAACAGTGATACAAAGAACATACCTAAACATAATAAAGGCAATATACAGCAAGCCAACAGCCAACCTCAAACTAAATGGAGACAGCGATCCCAGTGAAAACAGGAACAAGACAAGGTTGTCCACTCTCTCCATATCTAGTCAATATAGTTCTCGAGGTCCTAGCTAGAGCAATAAGACAACAAAAGGAGATCAAGAGGATACAAACCGCAAAAGAAGAAGTCAAACTCTCACTATTTGCTGATGATATGATAGTTTACATAAGCGACCCAAAAAATTCTACCAAGGAACTTCTACAACTCATAAACACTTTCAATAATGTAGCAGGATTCAAGATTAGCTAAAAAAAATCAGTAGCTCTTCCCTACACAAATAATAAGTGGGCTGAGAAAGAAATCAGAGAAGCACCACCCTTCACAATAGCCTCAAATAGCACAAAATATCTCAGCGTAACTCTAACCAAACAAGTGGAAGACTTGTATGACAAGAACTTTAAATCTTTGAAGAAAGAAACTGAAGAAGTTGCCACAAAGTGGAAAGATTTCCCATGCTCTTGGGTAGGTAGAATTAACATAGTCAAAATGGCAATCTTACCAAAAGCAATCTACAGATTCAATGCAATGCCCATCAAAATTCCAGCAAAATTCTTCACAGACCTCGAAAGAACAGTACTCAACTTCATATGGAAAAGCAAAAAAACCCCCCAAAATAGCCAAAACAATCCTGTACAATAAAAGAATTTCTGGACGTATCACAATCCTTGACTTTAAACTCTACTATAGAGCTACAGTACTGAAATCAGTCTCGTGTTGGCATAAGAACAGACAGGAGGACCAATGGAACCGAATTGAAGGCCCGGATATTAATCCACACACTTTCGAACACCTGATTTTTGACAAAGAAGCAAAAAATATCAAATGGAAAATGAATGCATATTTAACAAATGATTCTGGCATAATTGGATATCAACATGTATAAGAATGCAAATAGATCCATATTTATCACCATGCAAAAAACTCAAGTCCAAATGGATCAAAGACCTCAACATAAAGTCAGTCACACTGAGCCTCATAGAAGAGAAAGTGGGAAGTACACTTGAACGCATTGTCACAGGAGACCACTTCCTAATTATAATCCCAGTAGCACAGACACTGAGAGAAACGATTAATAAATGGGACCTCCTGAAATTGAAAAGCTTCTGTAAAGCAAAGGACATGGTCAATGAGACAAAACTACAGCCTACAGAATGGGAAAATATCTTCACCAACCCCACATCAGTGAGAAGTCTGATCTCCAAAATATACAAAGAACTCAAGAAATTGGTCATCAAAAGAACAAATAATTTAATAAAAAGTGGAGTACAGACCTAAGCAGAGAACTCTCAACAGAGGAATCTAAAATGGCTGAAAGACACTTATGGAAATGCTCAACATCCTTAGTCATAAGAGATATGCAACTCAAAACAACTCTGAGATTCCCTCTTAGAGCTGTAAGAATGGTCAAGATCAAAAACACTGATGACAACTTATGCTGTAGAGATTGTAGGGTAAAGGGAACACACCTGCATTGATGGTGGGAATGCAAGCTGGTACAACCCCTTTGGATATCAGTGTGGCAATTTCTTAGAAAGTTAGGAAATAACCTAACTCAAGACCCAGAAATACCACTTTTGGGTATATATCCAAAGGATGCTCAATCGTGCCACAAGGACATGTGCTCAACTATGTTCATAGCAGCATTGTTTGTCATAGCCAGAACCTGGAAACAACCTAAATGCCCTTCAACCGAAGAATGGATAAGAATAATGTGGTACATTTACACAATGGAGTACTACACAACAGAAAAATAATGATATCTTGAAATTTGCAAGCAAATGGATGGAACTAGAAAAAAACCATCATTTTGAGTGAGGTAACCCAGACCCAGAAAGACAATTATCACATGTACTCGCTCATAAGTTTACATAAAGCAAAGAAAACCAGTGTACAAATCACAATCCCAGAGAACCTAGACAACAATGAGGACACTAAGAGAGACTTACATAGATCTAATCTACATGGGAAGTAGAAAAGGACAAGATCTCCTGAGTAAATTGGGAGCATGGGGACCATGGGAGAAGGTTGAAGGGGAGGGGAGAGGCAACGAGGGGAGGAGAGAAAAATGTAGAGCTCAATAAAACTCAAAAAAAGTTTTTACAGTTTTTACTATTAATCCTCTTAGTGTACTTTTCTTGTGTTAGTGGTAGTGGTCATGTGACCTAGGAGCGGGCAGACCTGGTGCATGCCATATCTTCAGGAAGGAGTACCTTGACAACCCAGTTCTGACCAGTAGAAATGTATTGGCTGTGCCCGTCCCTCCTAACCAAGCTTCACAGTGTGCCTTAGCTTTACAAAGATTGTCTGTTAAAACGGCAGTGTGAAACACCGAAGACAAACCTCATTTCTTTCTGTGTCTTTTGAGATTAATTTGACCGTTAGAATTTCAGATGAATCTATTATTCTGAGAGAAAGATGTTTTCAAAAGGATATTTTTATGGTGTTTTACGTTAAAAATAGTTTGTGTGCTCTATAGTTTCAAAAGTTCTATATGCCAGGTGGCCTTTAGTCCCAGTACTTGGGAGGGAGAGTTGAGTTAGAAACTCGCCTGGTCTACACAGTGCGTTCCAGACTAGTCAGAACTACCACTGATAAACAGACAAAGAAACAAACAGATTGTAAAACTCCCCTGGGGTTCAGACTAACTTTAATATTTGTCTGTATCATCAAAGAACATGTATAACTTGAAGTCACAACTATCTTCAGTTTTTCTCTGTTTTCTCAGATGCGTAGTCAGTGTGTGGGTTGACCCAGGGGTTATCCATCTGGCAGAAATAGCAGATCTCCTTGAAAGGTCAAGAACCATAATGGACAAAGTTTACAATAGGCTACAGGGCTGTCTAAGGTTTTGAATTAGTAAAAAAAAATTCTTCCTAGAAAATTCTACCTCAATCACAATTCTGTACTTTGTCCTGATATAGTTCTCCAAACTTGTTAATTAAAATATAAATGTATTAGTATAAATAATCACATTTAAATGTCTATTCAGCATATACCTGTACATGCAACAGGAGGGCATAAATGTGTGCACAAGAATACATGTGAGAATGTCCACATGTACACATCTCATAACAACTGAAAGCTCTTTAATTCCCTATTCATGGAGTGAGATTCTTTCCCACAGTGAGGAGGAATGAGCTATAACTCAACACCACCATATGGATGACCGTCAGACGCCTGTTGGCGAGACAAAGAAGCCAGACACAAAATAATAGATCTCATGAGCTGAATCCATAGGAATAAAGCCCCAAAGTGTGCACGCTCACGTCGTTCGTCAGGAAGGGATTCTTTAGGGTTACGATGGTGAGTGGGGCATCTGGGAGCTGGAAGCATTCTGCCTGTCTTGGTTATAGTAGTGAGCATGCGCTCACTTTGTGCAGCACGTTTTTCAGTACGTTTACTGCTGCAGGATGTCTGACTTACGGGGCTTAAATGATGGGGCACTGCTGCCATTTTTATAGGACTAGCTTCTACAAACGCATAGATCTATGGCAATAGTTGGGGAAAGACCCCTTTAACGAGAAACTCCAGTAAACTCTGAGAACCTAAGATTTAAGTCTTCCTGTGAGCTAAAACTTCACCTGTGATTAGGTCCTTTATCTGACATAAAACACACGATACAGATGCATAACATTCCATACCTGACAAGTAAGCATGCATCCAGGCAAAGACTTTGGACAGTGTGAGCATTCTCAAGACACATTTTAAATTAGGGACAAATAATGAAATTCCCCATTGATTAGATTCTGTGGAACTATTTCATAGCAGGTGTGCTTTATGTGTAAGCCTCATAAGAGTCGGGGATTTGCCCCATCTTCATGGTGAAATGGACGGACTAAAGGTGTGATGGTAAGCAAGATATGTTGGGGCGGCTGACCAATCCCTGCGCTGAGGGGCGTGGCCGCTCGTGGGGCAAAAGGTACCTTTAAAAAGAACCGGGTGTGGGATAGGCACCCCTGTTTTTTTTCTCCCTCTTGGTTCGCTGGAACCTTAGCTCTGTAAGTTTACCCCACTTCCTTCCCTTATTAAAGCTGATTATTTCGGATGAGGCTAGTTTTTGATAATTTCCCATTGCCGCCCGACCGCCTCTCTACAAAGAGAAGCTATGACGAGGTAAGGAGAGCATTTCATCACGTGTTAGGAGCTGGAAGAGGCTCTCAATGAGTAAAGACTAGAACAGGGGTTATCAGGAAACGGGGTTGGGGGTGGTGAGAATGAGGCCAAGCCAAGAAGACTAAGGATACAGAGCAGCTGGGAGAGACTAACTCGCAGTGCTCTGTGGCAGAGTGGAGACAGCCGAGGACACTTAACTGCAGACTTCAACTTAGAAACAGTGCTGGGAGGGAGGATTCCGAATGTCGCCGATAACGGAAGTCTATCATCACACGTCGTACCGCGAGAACCGAAATACCTCTTTATCTTGTAAATACATACAGTGGTCACAGGTCAATTTTTTTTTTAAAAAAATACCTTTAAAACTGAGGACTTCTGACTTATTTTAACAATCAGTTTAGATATTTCCCTCAATGTCACGTGTCACATTTCCACATTGTCCTTTAGATTCTCGCGCACCGGGAAGCAGGTCTACAAAGACAACCTTCAGTTCCACCAGCCAAGCCTGGCTTTTCCATCTCAGCTGACATGGTGGATAAGCCATAGGACCCCGTCTTTCTGCATTGTGTCTGGAGACACATTGTTGCCTGGCCTTTCAATGGCTAAAGGAAACTACAGGACATTAGTGTGGCCAAAAGTATTCCTCTAAGCACTTGTCTAGGCAAGAATCCATCCAAGAGTTCAACCTTGCTTCTTAGTCTGTTTACTTGTATTTTATTTCCCATATTTTGTTCTGTCGGTTGATGTCACTCTCATGGCAATGAATGTAGTGTACACAAACCCCGATCACCAGGTACTCTGAGGCGGTGTGCAAGTCTCCGGCACAGCTGCGATACTGGAGAGAAATCTCTAGTGTCCCCCTTTTCCTTAACAATATGTCACATCCATTCTAAATAGAGAACTCGACTGCTAAGGGGCTGTGGACTGTAGCTCAGTGGTAGAATGCTGCCTGTGTATTTGAGGCCCTGGGTTCCAGTCCCAGGGCCATAATAAATAGATTAGTGAGCAAATAAAGTTTACAAACTGAACATGAGAAGAAGAAGGATGGATGGCTTCTGTCACTGAGGTCTTGGGAGCTGTGCTTCTGGGATAGCAATGGGCTTTGGATGCATTTGCTTTAGGAGGTACTGGAAGAAGCCTCACTGGGTTGCAGCGCAGTCTCCGGTGTCGGAACCCTGGTGCTAGCTCTGCACTTGTCTATTGCATGAACTCAAGGAGATTTACTGAAATAGTCTGTGTATCAGTTTTATCATTTAACAGTGGCATGTTGTAAATTTCTTAGGGACAGAGCCATAGCGAGCCTGGCAGAGGATGGACACTAAGTTGGGAACTAACTATTCTCAGGATAAATATCAGTATATTGGGACCTCAAGCTGGCTCATTAGGTAAGGATGTTTGCCATCAAGCCTGCCAACCTGACTTTGATCCCTGAAACCCCCATGGTGGAAGGAGAGGGATTCCCACAAGTTGTCCTCTGACTCCCACATGTGTGCAGTCATGAGCCCACACACAGTAAGGAAATAAACAGCTGTGAAGAGGCTGGCATACAGACCATCTTTTATGATAGCCCGTTCCTGTTTTATTAGTGTGGAGATGCTCCTCAACTGCAGCTGGGATGTTCCTGAAGGAGTCTAAGCCAGACCACACCCTTACCTGCACACCTTTCTAAACTCTCCAGCTCAGTCAGAGAAGAAAGCCACAGGCTTCACAAGGACGTGGAGATAGATGGTCCATTCTTCCTCCTTTATCCCTCCTCTTTATTATACCCCAGTTCCCCGTGTAAATTTTCATTCTCTCTCTACCCACTTCACAATTAATATACATACTTTGTCTTCTTCCCCACTTTGCTATATACACAAATCACTCCTGATTTATGCCTGTTATCTACCCATAGGCAATTATTAATCATGTCTCCTGATTTAGACAAGTAAGTTACATGGTCACCCTCTATTAGGCTTCTGTGGTCTGCCTCTCTCCTGTTTGTCCCTGTCACCTCACTACCGCTCTGTCCCTCCCACTAAGCCGTCATGGCTGTCTTGCTTTCTTTAAACTTTTAGCAGCAATCTTGTTATAGGGCCTTTGAACCTACTGTTTCCAGCACCGGGAATACTTTTGCCTTAGATAGTCAGCAAAGTTTGTTTCTCCACCTCTTCCCCGTCTCTCCTCCTTTCTCTTCCTTTCCTTTCTTTTTCTTTTTTTGAGACAGGGTCTTAAAGTGGTTCACAATGGCCTTGAATTCTGTATGTAGTTGAGAAAGACCCTAAATCCCAAAGCCTCCTGCCTTTGCCTCCCAAGTGCTGGGATTACAGGTGTGTGCCTTCACAGTTTTCATTTACTTTTTAAATTTAAACTATTTTTAAATTTAAATATACCTTGATAATTTTCTTACCCTCCTCCAAGTCCTTCTAAATTCTTGCTTCCTCCTTATCCACCCAACTTTAAGTTCTTTCTCAAAAAACAAACAAACTTGGTGATGGCGCACGCCTTTAATCCCAGTACTCGGGAGGCAGAGGCAGGCGGATCTCTGAGTTCGAGGCCAGCCTGGTCTACAAGAGCTAGCTCCAGGATAGGCTCTAAAAAAAGGCTGCAGAGAAACCCTGTCTCGAAAAAAAAAAAACAAAAAAGAAAACAAACAAACATACAAACAAAACAAACAAACAAACAAACAACAAAAACAGAAAAAACCCAAGCCAAACCCACACTATAACATAATTCCCCAAACCTAGGAAACAAAATACAACACCCAAAAAGAAAAAAAAACTGTGGTACTTTAGACAAATCCAGACAAAATATCAGCCAAAGACTTCACTAAATTACAACCTCAATTCCCCATATAAGTTTTTGTTCAATTGTAACTTATTTCGAGGCCCCTTCCTCTACCTACTTTATAGTTAATATATTTCTTCTTTTCCCATTTTATTATTCTCAGCATTTTCTACATACATTTTTGCTTATTTATCTTCCTTTTGCCTGTTGTTCTTTCCTATTTAAGCTCCACAAAGGTGAGAGTGTCTATGAGTTTTGTTTACTGTTATTTCCCCAATGTCTTTATTATACAGTTAATAAAGAAAACTTAGGAAATAAAGTCCTAATGAAACTTAATAATCAAACAGTTAAGTATTTGCCTTCTCTTTGGCTTGTGAATACAAAGTTGAATTAGTTGGATTCTTGTTTTATTTAAATTGTCCCTTCTCTACTCAGTTTTTTATATGTAGAGTGTTTTGCCTGCACGCATATCTGTGAATCAGGTACCGCCAGGTGCCCAAGGAGAACATCAAAGGGCCTGGGTTCCCTGAACTGGAGTTACAGACAGTCGTGAACTGCCATGTGGGTGTTGGGAATCAAACCTAGGTTCTTAGAAAGAGCCATCGTTACTTTTAACCACTGAGCCATCTCTGCAGCCCCAAGTCCTGAGTTTTAGCAAGAGTTATGAAAAGTCTGAAGTTTGCTTTCACTATTCATAGTGTTCTAAGAAAAATTGTTTTAAAATCTTAAAAACTTTTAAACTTTCACTTAAAACAGTGAAAGAGGAATTTAGAGTCCAAATTTGCACTAATACGTGTGCAATTGATGGTAACTTTCTGAGGGTGCATCTGACTCAGGATCCTGAGGTCAAAGAACTCAAATGCTCCACATTTAAATGAAAAATGTTGATGTAGAAATTTAGATACAAGGCTATCCGCAATTTACCCTGAATGACACATTCAGTTTTATCATTATACAGTTAACCTCACAGTGCAGAAGTTTCTCTAGAACAACTGGTTCCAGTTTTAAAAAAAAAAAAAAAAACTGCAGATGCAGGAAGTCATCATCCTAGTTCCCAAGAGAGCATGGCCAGTGGGGAGGCAGCCTTCGCATCCCAGCAGGGTGTCCTAAAGCGGTTCGCCATGCTAGCCTGACATCAGCTTGAGAGGCTCCCCTGACTTTGCACAGCCCACTCTAACTGCACCATCTTCTGCAACTCATAAGCTTACACTAGAAAACTACGTCAGAGTCATCTGCTTTTATCAGTCAGAATACTGGAATCAAGGCAACACACATACACATGCACATATGCATGCAGACACGCAAGCATGAACGCACGCACACACATGTACATTCTATGAAAACTACTTCTAATTGTTTTCACATGTTCATTTTATGTTCAGTATGGAATAAAGCAAACTCTGGTTAGGAGGTGAACTCTTTGATGGAGGAATCCCATCCGCCACGACTCCATTTACCTCTCAGAACCTCCCAACAATAATGGAAACCATCTTCCCCTCCTTGGCCAGGGGAAGAGTCCTGCAGTTAGGATAGTTTCCATCCCCCATAGCTGAAGTGGGGAACACTGTGCTGTAAGGCAGATGCCAAGGGTCAGCCGAGCAGACCCACATGAGAATAATTACATAACACGACCATGAGAGAAAGCAGTAAAGCTCCCAGACACAGGAAATGAACAGTCAGAAGGGAGGGAGGAAAACCTGGATAGGGTTCTGAAGTCTGTCCAGACAGCAACTTCCTAACAACAAACAGAAAACTGGCTAATAAATTATCACTCTGTCATTTCATGTGTATATTTATTATTAAGGCATTTAGATGGATTTTTGCAATGAACATGTTTTCACAGTGCTCATTTCTTATTCTCTGAAAAGCAAATGAAATTTTTGTTATATGAACGTTCATTTCGCTATTCTAAATCACTTGTAGGTTTAAATATAGCTATCTAAATTACATCATAAATAAGTTTAAAACTAAGTATTGCATGGTAATTTTGGAAAGACTTTTTGTCTGCTTGTATATCCCCAAAGAGAGAGGAAATTATATAGCATAATTCCTGAGCCATAGGAAAAGAATTCTTGGCCTCCAGAAACACAGGGATGGGGTCTATTCAGTCACGGTGTGGTGTTCTGTTTCTCTCAAGTTTTTTCAGTTTTATGAGCCCCAAGTCGTTCTGATTTGTTGGGGGCGAGAGGAGTAGAAAGTCAATAAATTGAGTAAGAAAGTCAATAAATCAAGTCTGCTTTTAGGTCTGGGAGGAAAACAGTCTAATAGAGTTAACTACAATGCTTTTTTTTTTTTTTTTTAAAAAAAAAACCTCATTCATCAAGTATTTTAAGCTAGGCATAGGAGAGGCAATGAGACATGGGAATGATGGCAACTTGCCTCAAGGAACTTGCAGGCAAGCCAATAGATTGGCAAATACAATGGAGCATGTGTTAAATGTTCTCATAGGGTTAATGGGGGGATGTCGTGGGAGCACATGGGGAGGCAGTAAACCTAGTCTGGGTCATGAATAGCTGCCAGGCAGAAAGATGCTGGGGCTGAGTTTCGGAATACAGAGTAAAATAAGCCCAGAAGAGACACGTAGGGAAATTATTTGAAGAGGAAGAACCATCTTGAGATCTTGGATAGGTCAGGTAGCTGGAGTAGATAGAAGCCTAAAGAAATAGGCACTGGAGAGGACTCGTGTACGGCTGGAATATAGGGCACCAGCAAGGGGCACAGATCTGCACCAAAGGAATAGGCTTTTTCTATTAAAGTTTGGGGGCAATTTCTGCAGTTAACTTCATGCTTATAACACGGCTACTGGCATGAATGAAAAAGGTCTGCTTCTCTCTGTGGAAGATGTAGTAGGAGCAGTGTGAATACCACATATAGAATTTAATAGGTAATTTAATTTGGAAAATAGGATGTGTAGACAACGGGTACCTAGTCTATAAATAAAAAATCCTTTGGTTAAATCATCATCATTGTCTCTCAGTTTCATCGCCATCATCATCTGAAGTTCTCAGAAAAATCAATTATGGGGACTAGAGAGATGGCTCAGCAGGTGAGAGCACTGGGTGCTCTTCCAAAGGTGCCACGTTCAATTCCCAGCACCCACATGGCAGTTCACAACTGTCTCTAATCCAGCTCCAAGTGATTTGACATCATCACACAGACATACAGGACACTAGTGCACATAAAATAAAAATAAGTAGATAACTTTTAAAAAGAAAAGAAAAAAATCAATTTGAAGTTAATTTCAACAACCAAGGAGCACGTCAAATCAGAACAAGCGCTACCGAGCTTCTCGTGTTATCGAACATCTCTGTTTGAGGTAGTTGGTGTATAAATCATGGCAGCTTATTTCTGAGACCCACACTGTCTCGGTGATTGGCTGTGTCATGAAATGACATCCATAACCGCTGCCCTCAAAAGAGTACAAGATGCAGAGACTGGGTGAATATGGAGAGTCATTGGCCTTAGGTAAAAGCCTTTTGTTGCCACCCTGCTCAGATCCTCTGCCAGCGAGAGGCCCTGGGAGCGTTGGCTTCCCATTGCAAAACACTCTTGACGACTTCATACAAACTTGGTTGCTGCTCCCAGTAAGGGGTGGGTTGCCTAAAGCAGGCCGGAATCAGTAGTCGTCAGTCACTATACAGAATCTGATTCTCACGAACCTACTTCTCGCTCTGTGCTAAGTGGAGGCATATTCCCCTACTGCGCTATCCAAAGAACTTCTGCAGTCTGAGCTTGTCACACTTGTGAGGACCTGTACCACAAGCTCAGCTCTTCGCCTCTCCGCACGAGCGTAGCCCCCATTCGTTTCACCGTTTCTCTCATACATATGTTTTCTCTCATTCTTATTTCTGCTTAAAAGGCAAGGCGCAGTGGCTTATGGGAACATCTGTGTGAACATCTGGGTATTATCCTGAAACTAAATGCTGCCAAGCTTTGGCCCACCCACAAACCTCACTTTTGAGGTCTTTACTTTTTTGCAAAGCATAGCTCATATCCTGGCAGGCAATACTACCGGATATAAATATAATTTCCTAAATCACTAAAGAATAAAAATTATTACATTCTATGTATCTAACCAATATGCTAACTGGGGATTAGTTTTGATTCTCAAATACAGAGATGATATTTGCATTGTGTTGCCATTCTAGCTTTGTGAACATCATAATATTCTTGGCCAAAATTTGTATTTTTTTTTTTTTTTTTTTGGTTTTTCGAGACAGGGTTTCCCTGTAGTTTCTAGAGTCTGTCCTGGAACTAGCTCTTGTAGACCAGGCTGGCCTCGAACTCAGAGATCCACCTGCCTCTGCCTCCTGAGTGCTGGGATTAAAGGCATGTGCCACCACCGCCCGGCAAAAAATTTGTATTTCTTGAATACGGGATATTAGAGAATGCATTTTGCTGGCAAATTGAATCCATCTTTAGTGTATCCAGTACAGGCTGCAAGCTTGGGCATACGAAAGATCATGCAAGCTCTTTCTTTCCCTCCCCTTTTTATTAATTAGTCTTCTTTTGCAATTATGATATTATCTGCTTTTTGAGCAACTGAAAATTAGAGTTGTCCTTGATCAAGTTTGTCACAGCTGCCCCTCAGCACCACCACTTGCGAGGCCTTGTGTGTCCGAGACCCCAGCAGCAACTGGGACTCGTCTGTGCTCTGTGCCCCATCTGCTGTGCATTCTGCTTTGTTAGATTGTGTGATTTTCCCCTTGTCACGTGTGAGGGTGTGCGTGTAAGCAAAGTCTGGAGCTATTTCTCTTCCTTTTTTGATTCATTTCTTCCTAATGCCACATATACACTCCAGAGGTAACCCAGATTTTGACTTAAGGTCTTTAAATGCCTTGACAGCAACTATTTGGGGTCGAGCTCACTGGTACACATGCCTAGAGACCATGGAAAGTCACCAAGACCCCGCTACGTGGTTAACGATAGATGGGAAACAGCCCAGCTATGTGTGATACTTGCTTCCCATGAGCCGTTCTATGGGCCTCCTGTACAATCCCTTCCTAAATGAGAGAAAAGAGACACAACGTTAATAGGCAGAATGCCAGCCATGGTAGTCTCTCTTTCTTCTAGTGACATTGCTGCACGTGACTGAGCTGCTGCTGACTTAGCCGCCCTAACACGCCATCTGTACATTGCCTGCTTCTGCATATTTGGTCTCTCACCCAAGCCACCTCAGGCTGAGTACGTAGGTGGTGTCGTTGCAGTAACTGAGGCAGAACAGAGGTTCAGATCACATGTTGAGATAAAATTTTGAGAGCACCTATTTCACAGGTGAATTCGTCACAGACAACTTATGATCCCCCATTTGACTAAGACTCAACTAAAGGTAACTAACCTGTTTCTAACCCATCTATTCTCATGTACAAGTGAGACCAAACGGTAGTTAAGTGCCATTAATGGAAGTTTTTTTTTCTGACAACAAGAATATTTTTTTTAAAAAGATTTATTTATTTATTATTTTGTGTATGTGTGTGTGTGTGTGTGCATGAATTTATGTGCATGCAGGAACCTGCAGAGACCAGAAAGCTGGATTTCTGGAACTGGCCCTGGAGCGACAGGTGCTTGTGAACTGCAGAGTGAGTGCTGGGTACAAGGCCAGGTCCTCCGCGAGAGCAGTCAGTGCTTTGACCGTTGACCCGCCTTTCCAGCCCCGTTGACCCGCCTTTCCAGCCTAAGGGTCAAGCAATAGGCTCCTATATATGTGTCGATGCCCGAGGACAACTGTGATCCCAGCTATATTAGCTGTCTGCCAAAGAAACAGTTTCTGGTCCACCATATGGGGAATGCTGGGCGGAAAGTCATAAGGCTACGACAATACGATGTTTGGATCAGAGGGGCATTGACGCCAGGTGCCTCCCTCCCTGGGGGCCTGGACAGCTGCTTTCGCCCTCGGGTGTGCAGAGCGACCGAGGCAGCTGGGCTTGCCTGTACATTATGTCAGGTGAAGCAGACTTTGGGGTAAATGGTTTTGAGCCTGTGCTTCCTGGATGAAGACAAGCATTGAGACCCCCCATGTATGTGTGGCTCCTACTTTAAATATGTGTAGCGAAAGTGAAGTTCTAAGAAGACTTGACCCATTTTTATGTAACAGTATTTTTAAAGATCCCTACAACTTAAAAAATTGTTTGTTTAATGAAAAATGGATGGCGAGTTAAAAAAAAAAAACTCTGCTGTGACTGCTAAACCGAATAATATGAGTGATGGAAGACTCATTTTGTGTGATGTGTGTGTATGTGTATGTGTGTACGTGTGTGTATGTGTGTATGTGTGTATGTGTACGTGTGTGTATGTGAGTGTGTTTATGTGTGTATGTGTGTGTATGTGTGTTTATGTGTGTGTATGTGAGTGTGTGTGTATAGTGTGTGCATGTGTGTGTATGTGTACGTGTGTGTGTATGTGTGTTTATGTGTATGTGTGTATGTGTGTGCTTATGTGTGTGTGGTGTGTGTGTATGTGTGTATAGTGTGTATGTGTGTGCTTATGTGTGTGTGTATGGTGTGTATGTGTGTGCTTATGTGTGTGTGTATGGTGTGTATGTGTGTGCTTATGTGTGTGTGTATGTGTGTGTGTGTGTGCGTGCATGCATGCAAGTGTGTGAGTTGACCCATTCAAATACATGTGGAGGTCAAAGGTTGATGCCAGGTTGTCTTCTTCAGCTGAAAACTAACTTTTTGAGACAGAAAGCTTTCACTGGACTTTGCTCTTTTTGCTCCCCCTGCTGCCCATCAAGCGGCCAGGATCCACCCGTCTCCACCACGCAGAGCTGAGGTTATAGACATGTGCTGCCACGCCTGGCTCTTCAGTCAGGTGCTGGGATTTGAACCTAAGTCCTCATACTTGGTCCACTGAACCACATTCCTGGCTCTGAAACTCATCTACTTAGAGAGTCTAGAAGATTGGTCAGCCTTTCTACTTACAACATAATTGTTCCAGTAATGAGGGAGATGAGAAGAGTTCATGCATTCATGCTTTTAGAGAAATCTGTACGTTACTTTCTGGGCACCTCAATTCAACGATGAAGTGAGATGGACAGGAGCTGACATTGGGAACGAGATGTGGCCAGAGAATCCAAGTCTGAGACAGGCAATAACTGAATGCCTGGGGGTGAACTGGCAGGAGGCAGCGAGGGAGCGAGGAACAGGGCCTGACCTCACTTCCCGGAAGGATGTCTCCTGACTAGCCTGGGTAGAATTCAGAGGACCAACAGAGGTCATGCGCGGCTGACCCAGGGAAGAGTAGGACAGAACAGCGTGGAGAGAACGTCATTGCTGGGGCCTCTTTCACTCACAGAAGTGCTGTTCCCTTTCCTCAGAAGAGGACTGGGGTAATTATTTAAATATTTAATGTTTAAATATTTTAAAATATTTAACTCACATTGAAACTCACATTGGTGCACTGATTCATCGTGCATTTAAACAACAGGAATCAAACAGCTACAGTCATGTGATATGAAAGCACCATGACCAAACTGTCCACAGTACTTCAAATTATATAACAAGGTGCATCAATCATGAAAGTCCCCAAAGTGAAGAACCACGGAGTCGGACATGGATGTGTCTGTCAATCTATTGCTATGCGAACGCAACGTAGACTGTATTTGGATTTCTACAATAGTCAGAACACTCTCAGCTAATGTGACACACCATCTCGTGGAAATGAAGCATAAGGTGCTGATTGGCAGGAGCAGCTCAAGACAAGCAGCCCCCACCCTGCCTCCTGTTCCCCTGCAGCTTCCCCTATTGGTTTGCCAAAAGACTGCTTTGCACAGAGTTGCACAGGGCATGCCTCAGACAGAACAGAAGCAGGGAGTAAGTACAGAGATGTTAATCCTTCTCTTGAACAAAGATGAGCTAGGTAGCTAGTGTCTACACACAAATAATCAAGGATTCATAATAATGCACATCAATAATCAATTCGGACTAAAGAGTCAAATTTTGAGCAAAGTCATGGCAAAGTTTTAAAACCTGTCATTGGAGATTATTACTAGAAGTACTCTTGACAACTCATAAATGGAAAATTAAAAACTTTTTAAGAGAAAAAAGTAAATTTTGAAGCATATTCTAAACATTTAAATTAATTATGTATTTTCAACCTTGCTTCATAGTTTAGTTCCAAAATCCTGTTTTTGTGTTCAAACTGAAATCACATGCATTCAAACTTATTCTGAGCAAAGAAAGAGTATGTAATTTTTTGATTATTCATTATCTTAATTTCTCTACTTTTCCAAAAAAATACATGGTACGATTTTGAAAGATCTTTAACATTCAAAAAATTATCAACTGACTGTAGTGGCACACACCTTTAATCCCAGCACACAGGAAGCAGAGACAGGAGGATCTCAGTGAGTTCAAGGCCAGCCTGGTCTACATAGGGAGCTCCAGGACAGCCCAGGCTAAACAGAGAAAGCCTGCTAAAGAAGAAAACAGCAACAAACCACTTCTTCCATCTTTTGTCCTCAAACACTGGTGCTTGTGATGTTGTCACGACTTTTCACCGGATAAGCACACCTACTAGAAATGGGGAAGAGACTCTAGGCTACCCTGATACTCATAATTCAATTGGCAAAGCAGTTTAAAGTAATATTTCAGAATTGTATCACTTAAAACAGTGGTTCTTAACCTTCATACTGTGTGACCCTTTAATACAGTTCCTCATGTTGTGGTGACCTCCCCACCCATGAAATTATGTTTTTGCTACTTCATAACTGTAATTTCGCTACTATTGTGAATCATAATGTAAATATCTGATATGTAGGTTACCTGATATGCAACCTCCAAAGGGGTCACGACCCACAGGTTGAGAACCACTGACCTAGACTAATTTATTTCTGTGGCAGAGGAGGAGGAAAAGGAAGAGCAGGAGGAAAAGAAATAAGAGGAAGCAGAGAGAAGGAAGAAGAAGATGGGGAGGAGGCTGACTTCACATTAGAGAAGGTGGAAAAGAAAAGGAAGGGGAGAAAGAAGAGAAGGAGGAGGAGGGAGAGGAGAAAAGGAAAGGAGAAGGAGAAGGGGGAAGGGAGAGGAGAAGGAGGGGGGAGAAAGAAAGCCTAGGGAAAGCAATTTCCTTGGGTTTAAGATGAGGCATCTCTGAAAACGCAGCACACATATGCCAATTCCCTTTGACTTTTACTGAATTTTTTTAGCATTTGCTTCTTACAAAGACTGCAGCAAATATGAAATATCCTGCTTCTTTCGGTTTTAGTTTATTTTGCTTAAATAGTCTCTAAGGCCGGGCAGTCACTGCAATGTTTAGACACTTATCTTCCCCCGCTGAAGCAGCAACTTATCTTGTTATCTTTGGACCCCTGTTGCCTAGCTCAGGGGAGGGCACATGGTACAGCTGGAAAAGGGACGGAGCAAACAGTCCTGTGTGAATGGTTCTAGTTAGTAAATCTGTCCTGGCCTTCTATTGATGGGTTTCATTATCTCTAAGTCACCAGATAGTGAGGGAAGCCAGCAAGTCCTTCACCTCCAACCACCCACCCAGGCCCTCAGACTAAAATAGAAGCGTTCCACTTGAAGCTCTGCTGTGGGTGTCTATTCTGAACAGCATCCCATCGAAAGATAACCAAGACTGAATATATATTTAACTTTATGTTCTTTGGGAGCGTGTTATATCTCGCCCTACAAACTCAAAAAATCTTCCAGTCATTGACTGCTCCAAGACCTCCTGTGGAGCCAGCAAACTGAGCACTGGCGTGGGAACCCACTTCAGGCGGTAGACACATCTCAAAGGTCATCCTTGAAATACTGCTTTGTCAACGGCTAAGTTAGAAAACAGTCTAATATATAACAGTAACAATCTTAACCTGTCCATGAGCTATAAGACAGCAGAAATAAGTCTCCCAGTCAGAACAGAGCAGGCGTCAGAGGTCAGCAAAGTCCACGGGAGTTTCCTACCTTAAACACATTGATGGGGAGATCGATGACGACGTAGATCAGGTCCCCCAGGGCCAGGCTGGCTATGAGCGCATTGGGGCCATTCCTCATGCACTTATTCTGGTAAATGATCCTAAGCAGGGTTGCGTTGCCCACCATCCCCACGATGAAGATGGTGCAGGATATCACAGTGTTAATGTATTTGAAAGCCGTTGTGATCTTAGTCTGCTGTGGGCAATAGCTACGCACCGAGCCATTGCTGGGCAGGGCCAAATTCGTAGGCCGATGAGTGGTTCCCAGGAAGCTGAGCTCTGTCCCCGGATAAGGGGTGAAGTCCCCAGCTTGACTGCTTAGATTTGTGCTGTGTCTCTCAGGACTGTCACTGATTACTCCTCCCACCAGGGCTAGCCAAAGGGATGTCGTGAGGCAAAAAGTATCCATCTCAGTGTGGATTTGAAGAAAAGTCTTAAATTGCTTTTACACCTTTCTTTCACCTGGAAGAAAAAAAAGTAGGAAAAATTCTTATCATTATTTGCTACAAAATCTATCAGCCCCCAAAGGTAATGACTAACTTCATGAAAATATAATCCATATTTGGTAATTGGATACGATATAACTATTTCAGCCTACCCATGGCAGACCAAAATAGAAAAGACGAAAGATCTATTACAGCAAGAAATGACCCCCATTTCTCCCCCGTCTGGGCTCCAGCTCCAGCTCTTTCTCCATCTAGACCATAATACAAATAAAGATATTTCTGTTTCCTTCAACAACAGCAGGTTTTTCTCTTGATTTGGTCTAAGAAGAACACGAATCTTCTAAAAGTGAGACAGAAACATTTTTGGTAAAAGAGGAAAAGTTGCTTCATATGGAGGCACAAAAGACAAGAATCTAATTCTGTGACTAAAATTTCAGTACCCCCCCCCCCAGTGAGTGTTGTTTTGCATATGATAGGAATGAGCGGGGCAAAGGTCTAGAGCGTTGAAGTGGTCAGTTAAAGCCAGACGTCTGCTTAGCGCCATGAGTACATCTAACAATTCAAGGAACCGTGGAATAACTCAGGGCTGCGGGAGCAGCACTTGTTTGCACACTCACACCTGCCCATATGCAGCAGCTCAAAAAGGAGGAAAAAGTGACTGATTAAAGATTTACTTTGAAACCCTTGACCATTAATGTGCAAAAATCCACATATTTTAGCACCCTCTCCTTTCCACACCTCAGCAACCACCACGTTACCTGTCACTGGGCACCATGTGAGCCACAGGCTTCCCCAGGATGGGGCACTGTTTGGTTTGCCAAGGGCTAGCGAGCTTTATATGATCTTGCGAGCACCCTACCTAGCTAGGTTTGCGAAGATGTCATGTGCTGCTACTATCTAGTTCATGAAGTCGTACACGGGAGAACGGGGGGGCCCGAAAAGAAAGCCCAGGAGCTCACGGAGGTCACAGATGGTGGTAAATCCACAACGCAAGGGTTACAAATTAAACTTTTTCCTTAGTCATTTTTCCCCATTTTGAGTCCACCTGACTCCAAACCCGAGCTTTACCCACGAGGCCATCCTGTCTCATTTTCATGCTTTATGTCTACAGCATACTGAAGATGTCTCCAGAGTTTAGGTGAGGCAGCAGCCTGGGAGGGAGGCCAGGTGTTATCAAAAGACTACTTGGCGTTCATTTGTTCTGTTACCTGCAAAGGGCACATGGTCCCTGTTGCCCAGTAATCTAGGTTTCTCCTCTAGCACTAAAGAAAAGACGCTAGAAACCCGAGGATGGCTGGTGGCGAGAAGCTAGCGATCAAACGCAAATAGCGCCTTCTCTTTCAGTGTTCTGTGTCTTTCTTTTATTAATCTGTACCTGAAGACCATAGCTTCCTTTACGGCAGTGGTGTGTATCGAAGGCACACACAACTAATCCTAAATTTTAAGACTCACATTCTTTTTCTGGACTCTGCTCAGGCCTGTTGCTGACCACTTTTATGAAGTTTGGTAGCTGTTATGGGGCATCACTAAGTTGAGGCTTAGTCCCTATGTAGACAAAGCAAGACATATTGACGGGCACAGGAGGTATAGGGCCAGTTCAGCGCCGTGGCCAGCCGAGCGCTGTGTACTTCCGCTTCCGGAAACAACAACAGTGTTTTACACATTGCACCTGACAGACGCCATCTGTTTCTTGACTTGAGCTTTTCCTGTAGAGCAGGTAGAAGCAACACCCTCACTTCCCTTGAGAGAAATGGGCCATGGGGACAGAGTGGCAGGACAGGCATCCCATCTCATAACTGAGTTGTAGGGTTCCACCACTATCCTGTTGCCTTGTTACTTCTGCTCACCTTGAATTATAAGCAATTTACAGATTTCCTCTCCTGTCTCTTACAGAACAGTCTCTGGCTGACTTATTAGTAGGCCTACCGAGTATCTTCATTACCCGTCCCAGATGGAGGCCAGAATCCCAAGCACAGAGTTAGTTAAAATCTGTCTCTTTGAATAATGAGAGACGGCACAATTCTTTAATTTCTCAACTGCTTTGTGATTAAAGGTTCTTAGTTTCCCAACGGGGATGGAATATTTAGTAGTAGTTTTCCTACAGCTGAGAGGCAGAGGTCTTTTCCATAAACAGAAGGGCTTCATGAGCTATTAAGATCATCCAGGAGGTGACTTCATGAGCCACTTGGTTGTCACTGGCCCTGTACCCTTCATAAAGCACCTCACTGGGGCCCATATGAGCTTGCTGGTTTTCTCCATCAGCTTCGGGTGCTGAGAATGTCAAAGCCATGGCTTTTCATCATGGCGTGAGCCAGCTCCCATCAAAACTTCTTCCTTCCCTGCTTCCCCTCAACAACGAAACTACCAAAGGACTCCCGACACCTCTGTCAGTTCTCTACATCTAAGGGACATCTGTCAAAAACATGTGGCTGCCATATTGTCACAGAGTGAAAAAACACAAAACCAAATGAAAGAAGCCTCTTTCAAACACATGCTCTCCCAAGGACGGATCTGGAGCTCATTCTGGTGCGTTCGAGGCCAGCTTGGTTGGGCATCTTCTGTTGTAGTTAGCCACAGCTCTGGAGAAGCAACCTCAATCAAGCCTGAAGGACGCATCTAAGGACTCAGCATTCTTCCTTTTGTGGGGTGGAGATTTCAGAGTGCTTTAACAAGCGCTGGTTGCTTAGCCCTTCACCTGTTTAGCATATCAGACTCTCAGGACGAAAGTTCACTCACCGTTAGCTGTTTGGAAATTCCCATGGCATCCAAACTGCACATGTTTAGAACAGGTAATTTGCAAGACATTGTTGCCAGGGTATTTCTCAGTTGGCCAGCGCTTTAAAAACAGATGGTTTAGCGTGTGTGTGTGTGTGTGTGTGTGTGTGTGTGTGTGTGTGTGTGTGCGGGGGGAGGTTATCCATAAACGACTACAAGGGGAGAAAAAAAATTAAACTGAACTTTTCTTTGAAGTTCTCTGTGGTTTTGCTCTCTGCCGCTCCTTGGTGGCACTGTCTGACTTTAAGACGCTTTCACCCCGTGTTGGCTGGGGTGAGGCCATTAGGGCGGTGTAAACAGAGGTGGCTTATCTGCAGACTGCTAGTGTTCCACACGTGAAAGGCAGTAAGTGCCCTTTAAAGGAGAGTAAGAGCCAACAGCCCAGACCTCCAGCAACAGCCAGATTCCCAACAGGATCTTCACAGTAAGTGTCCTTGGCCACTCACACCCTGGGTGGGGGATGCGAAGAGGCTGCCCGGCCAACTTCACCAGTAGGCTTTGGAGCAAGCCTTTAAGCATGATGCTACTGAAAGCTCTTTCCTGCCTGTGGAGAAAGAGACACCCCTGGCCCAACTTCCTTTTCCTAAAAATCAAGAGTCTTGCCTGCGGATGTAAAATGCTTTTGATCTGTGGTTAAATCTCATCACCCCCCTCCCACCCAGCAGCGCTCAAGATTCCCAGGAAGGTGACCCACACAGGGCACCAGAACAGGTAGGAGCTAGCCCCGGGTGTGGCGTTTCGCGGGTGCTGCGCGACACCCCAACTCCTCCCAGTCGATAGCTCCAGGCTGCGACCCTATCCCTTGTCCCAGTTCTGGTTCCCATTAGGAAAGACTAGAACCGACCTTGGATCTTCTTGTACGGTCGCAAACAGCGCCAGGTCCGCGCCTGGGCCAGACGGAGCCGGAGTGGGAGAACAAGGGTGGCGCGCAGGGTGGCGGGTGACCGGGGCTGCAGCACTGCGTCGACTTGGGGAAACTTCCCCGGCAGGGCCCGACTCCTTTGGGGGAGATCTCGCCCAGCTCCCAACCTCCGGCGACGATTCGGTGGACCAGAGTGGCTCCCCACCTCCCCGGCACAGTCGCCAGGCCAGAGGAATGGGTGTGCGCGCGAGTCTCTCAAGCAAAAGCAAACTCCAGAGGAACACGCCTCCCGCGGTCCTCGCCAGGCTCCACAGGCTTCCAGACCGTCCCCTCCACTCTGGGACCGCAGGCTTCCAGACCGTCCCCTCCACTCTGGGACCGAACTGCAGGGGCGTCCTAGCCCGCCTCCCCTCCAGGGAGCAGCCACCAAACTGCGATGCTGCTGCCCCCGCCAGGCCCTGAAGGGCAGGAATCTTTAACTATTTCCTTCCTGAGAAAAAGATGGGGGTGGGTTTAGGAGGGGTAGGGAAGGGAGTAAAGCATTTCAGATGGCCTCAGAGTTGTGCCTGGCTTTAGGAAGAATCTAAAGGCACCAGGCAGTGAGTACAGGCGGGTTTGATCTGCAGGGGAAAACAGGGCCCAAGGGTCGTGCCTCCTTTGCCCCCTGTCAACTTTGCTTACCTTTGAGGAAGATATGTCCTCGGATCAAGTGAACTCTGAGAGACTACAACGCCTAGCTCAGGGCCTGGGGAAGCTGGAGAGTCTGTGGAAGGTTCTAGCGTAGGGCAGAGAAATGGTGATGCCCAAGTAATTAAAATGATAATGGGGAGGGAGACCACACAGAAGACTTGTGTCTTTATCACAAGATTGTGTCAAGACCTCATGATAAGATGGTAGAGGGGGTGGGGTGCAGGAGGGAGGGGAGGGGAGGGAGTGGAAGTGGGAGGGAGGAAAAGGAGGAGGGATGAGGGCCAAAGGCCGGCCATTGCCTTAAGGCTGGGTTCCTCAGAGAAGGAGGCTTGCCTGTATGGGTGCCCTATTACTCACTGGTTCCCTACAGGAACTGTGATGGAATCGTACCTCAGTTTGTTTTGGGGATATTAGAAGGAGCATGTAGTATGGGACTTACATTCCTTTCCCCACCCCCCAACCCCAAGGGATTTTTAGCAAGTTCACAGAGTGGTGGCTAGTTTCCAAGAAGAAATGTCCAAAGAAGTATAAACTGCCCCCTATGTACAGCCCAGATACTGGCACCGGTGAACTTCTGCTCAATTCCGTTAGCATCTGATTCCAGATAAAGGTGATGATACAGAGAACCCACTTTTCAATATGAGGAGTGTCAACGAATTCAGGGACCATTTTGTAAAACCATTAAAGAGACAGCGGAACACCGCGGTGGAAAGGATCTTAATATTGGCCTAACTTTGTTGGACCAGGCATTACTTTGTCCATGAATCTGGCCCACCTAGAGTTCCTCCAGGCAGGAGCCAGAATTACTGTCTTGGTTTTTACTGCCCTTTGTGCTGACAGCTTGGCAAGCCGACATGGACTTTACAGGAAGAAAGTTGCTGCCTCCTCCCAGGAGAGGCAGTTTTTAACTTGGCATGTGAAATGTGCTAGACCTGAGGCCCTACTCACCCCAGGGTCAGAAGCTTAAAGAGCCAGCATCTGTGTGACTGAACACGTCAGTTGGTCTAGTCCCTGTTACAGCACCCCTAGTGGACCCCACCCCTTTGCTGGTCCCACCCTGGTACAGAACTAGCCATTAAAAATCTTCTTTCACGCCCATTATGATGGTCACTATTATTTGTTTGTTTATTTATTGTGTATACAATATTCTGTCTGTGTGTACGCCTGCAGGCCAGAAGAGGGCACCAGACCCCCATTACAGATGGTTGTGAGCCACCATGTGGTTGCCGGGAATTGAACTCAGGACGTTTGGAAGAGCAGTCAGTGCTCTTAACCTCTGAGCCATCTCTCCAGCTCCGATGGTCACTATTTATACACGAATGAAACCAGAAAATGCGAAGTGTTGGCATGGGTACTAAGAAGCAAACCCCTGTCTATTGTGGGCAGGGGTATAAAATAGATCAGTAGCCGTACAAGACAGACCAGTGTTCCTCAGGTAACTAAGCATACAATTGCTATGTGGTCTATCATTCAGCTTCTGGATATGTGTACAAAATAGGCAGGAGATGCTGGTTTTGTGGACAGGGTGAGGCTGAAAATGCAGAAAGAGAACGGAGATTGGTTTGTGTTCTTTATAAGGCTGGGGCCAAGAGGCAGATCAGCGGGAGGTACCTGCTTGGCTGAGTAACCTGGCCTTACTACAGGTCACCTTTTGTATATTTAGAAAGAATTCCACCTAACTGGCCTGTTTGGGGAGTTTGTTTGCTTGTGTGCGAGTATTTGTTTTGGTTTTTTTTTTTTGTTTGTTTTTTCGAGACAGGGTTTCCCTCTGTAGTTTCTAGAGCCTGTCCTGGAACTAGCTCTTGTAGACCAGGCTGGCCTCGAACTCAGAGATCCGCCTGCCTCTGCCTCCCGAGTGCTGGGATTAAAGGTGTGTGCCACCACTGCCCGGCTGTGTGTGAGTATTTGTGTGTGGGAAGTTGGGTGTATGGCTGGAGTGCTCTGTGTGCCCGTGATGTTTAACTGACTCTTCAAAAGGTTTCTGTTTAATGACATGGACTTCGGCTTGAGTGAGTCCATCTTGAATGTGTTTCTGCTTTGTTCTGTCCTTTTTTTTTCTTTTTTAAAATTTATCACTATTTTCACACTTATAAAAGGGACCTAGAATAGTCAAAACCATAGAGAAGGTAGAATTGTGGTCCCCAGGGTTTTGGAGAAGGGTAGCTTACTGTTTTATGTGTTTAAGAGTTTTGGTGGATGATGTAAAGGCTCTGGGAGTCCACACGCCATCCAAACTCAGTGCCCATTAACTGTGCACTGGCGAGCGGTTGAAGTGATAAAGATATACTGTGTATGGTTTGCCAGGAAGAAACAAACCTTACCAATGTCAAGACAAAAGCCCGCCTTGCTTGTGTGCCCTGTTATCTATAAAGTGAGCTTTCTGTCTCTTAGAAGAAAGATCTTCAAATCTGAGTAGACTGTTCATGGAAGCTACCAGACCACGGGTTCTCAACCTTCCTAAGGCTGGGATCCTTTAATACAGTTCCTCATGTGGTGGTGACCCCCAGGCATAACATTATTTTTATTGTGACTTTATAACTGCAGTTTTGATTCTGTTATGGATCAAATGTAATTTTTCGTTTTTTTTTTTTTTTTTTTTTTTTTTTTGAGACAGAAGTTTGTCAAAGGGGTCTCGACCCACAGGTTGAGAACCACTGCTCCAGACAGCTCTGTCTTTGAAAAGCTTACCCTGCCCCGTCGGTGAGAGAACACAGATGCTCCTTAGCTCTGTAGATTTAGCTCCCCTTTCTGTTTTATTTTGAAGGCAATGGCCTCAGTGAATTCAATAAATCTTTTTTTTTTTGGCCAAATTTACGTCATTTCTGGTTACCCTTCTCTCTGTAGGCAAGATAGTGTTCTCACCCCACCTCCTCTGTAAGCCTGGTTTAGTCTCCCCAAGGGTATTCAATTAGTATATTTAGCCACATTTCCCAAGCTTGACTTTGAAAGGTTGTTTGTTTTCCCTGGAAGAAACATGCAGGTTTGAAGGCTTTCTAGATTTAGGGAAACTTGCTTGCATTCTGCCTCCACCAGTTCACTAAGCGAGCTTTCCTGTGGAGCCATTTGCAGTGACCCTGCTGGGCAGTGGACCATAATGATCTAATAAACAGTAACCTCCGTAGGTTAAGAAAAACATACTCAAGGCAGCACTCAACCAACTGTCCGTGTTTCCTAAGGAAATATTCTCATAAGTTTACCGCCTGGTTCAGAGCAGCAAGCTCACTTCAGGTGCTGAACTCCCATGACCCTCAAACTCAGCACAGTGCAAAAGATGTGTCTCACAGCATCTGCTGAGAATAAGGTGTGCCTTGGTTGTTTCTTGAGATACCCCAAGGAAAAAGGACATGAAGGATTTATAGAACCACAGATAAAGTGATGTATCTGTTGTTTCATTGGTTAATTAATAAAGAAACTGCTTGGCCTGACATAGGTGGGTGGAGTAGAAAGAACAGAATGCTGGGAAGAAGGGAAGTGAGGCAATCACCATGAAGCAGTCGCCATGCCTCTCCTCTCCGAGACAGACGCAGGTTAAGATCTCTCCTGGTAAGCGACCACCTCGTGGTGCTACACAGATTACTAAATATGGGTTAAAGCAAGATATGAGAATTAGCCAATAAGAGGCTGAAACTAATGGGACAAGCAGTGTTTAAAAGAATACAATTTGTGTGTTGTTATTTTGTGTGTAAAGCTAGCCGTGTGGGATCCGGCGGGATGAAAAACAGGCCTGCTCGTCTCCTCACTACAATAAAGGAAGGAAGGAAAAGGGAGACATATGGTAACACAACTCTCAAAGCTACTGCTCAAGTCTGTATTGAGCAGTGAATGTGTGAGACGTGTGTGTAGTGTGTGTGAGATGTGTGTGTGTGGTGTGTGAGACATGTGTGTGTAGTATGTGTGTGTGTGAGACATGTATGTGAGAGACAAGGGTGTGGTGTATGAGACATGAGTGTGGTGTGTGTGAAAGATGTGTGTGGTGTGTGTGAGACATGTGTGTGGTGTGTGTGAAACATGTGTGTGTGGTGTGTGTGAGAGACGTGTGTGTGGTGTGTGAGACGTGTGTGTGGTATGTGTGTGAGAGATGTGTGTGTGGTATGTGTGAGATGTGGGTGTGGTGTGTGTGAGAGATGTGTGTATGGTGTGTGTGAGATGTGGGTGTGGTGTGTGTGAGATGTGTGTGAGAGGAATGTGGGTGTGGTGTGGGTGTGATGTGGGTGTGGTGTTTGTGAGATGTGGGTGTGGTGTGTAAGAGATGTGTGTGTGTGGTGTGTGTGTGTGTGTGTGTGTGAAAGACGTGCGTGTGTGAGAGAGATGTGGGTGTGGTGTATGTGAGAGGGATGTGGGTGTGTGGTGTGTGTGAGAGCATCTTTGGCCTGAGTAGAAACATCTGTGGGTTGTGTGAAATGAACTTGTACGTTCTTTGTTTGCAAAACAAATACGGTTGGCGCTTGAACAACTCAGGAGTTGGGGACACTGATTCCCCCATTTGGTGACCTTTCTCGTTGATGTGACAAATGCCTGCTGAGAGCAACTTGATGTAGGGAGCACACTGGCTCTCAGTTGAGGGTGCAAGGCTCCTGAGTGCATGCTGCCTCTCAGTTGAGGGTGTAAAGCCTCCCTGTGGGGGAGATAAATGGTGACAGGAACTTTCCAACTTGATGATATTTAGAATCACCATGGAAACCCAACTGGGTGTGTCTAGAGGGTATTCCTAGAAAGTTTAACTGAAGAGGGAAGTCCCACCCTGAACGTGGGCAGCAGAGTCCAGGGCAAATGCAAAGGAGAAAGTGAGCTGAGCATCAGCTTGCATTTCCCCTGCTTCAGGCCAAGGAAATCCCTCATGCTCCTAACACCATACCTTTCCACAGGAAGGCCTCGAATCCCGAGGAGCAGAGGAATTCTCATCTAGGGATGGATAGCTTTTCCTTCTTTGAACTTATGGAATCTGAGTCCTAATTGAAGTTGCATTGAGATGAAGGACCATTGAGACAGCTGTTGACCTTGGGTCTCTTCTTGAGTTTACCCATCTTTTTCACCACAATGTAGGCTGGCCTTGCCCAGTGACCAATGCCCTAAGAAATCGCATTTCTATCCCTGCATTTACACAGACTGACTAGCTTATGGAAGGCCTGACCCTGGAGCTTCTCCTATTTCTCCTTCACTGTTCTGGTAGTTATACCATGTGGAGGTGACCTACAAGGCAATTAGAGCATACACCGGGCATAGGCTGGTTGCAAGCTGTCTTAAGCAGGGACATCACCAGGGCCTGTAATGTTGCTACCTCCACAAACCTTCCCCATTCAACAGCACCACAAAACCTATCCGTTTCCAGCTCCTGCACAAGGAAGCTACCTCTGGGTGTTTTTCTTCCATACAGTGGTCGGTTGCCTTTGGAACACCCTGCTGATGAACCTATATCTGCTTCATAAACTTATTTTTGATGTTCTCTAAACTTTTATGATGGCAGTCTTGTTCCTGCCATGACCAAGTGCCATTAACATGGGTCCTCCTGGGTCACCCCTCTCTGCCCTTCTATGAAGAGTCCTTAGATTTGAGGATAAGGTGGATGCTGGGCTTCCACCATGCTGCACGGTGATGGTAATTGGTGACCTGGGTTGGGGTTCACTCAGCCCAGGATGTGATGGCTTTGAGGGGGATGCTCAACTGTACCTGGGTCACTTTCTGCTCTAGCTTGTAGATAATAGTCCAGCTTATCATGTGCTATCATAAAATATACATACAAAGCATTCAGCTTTGACTAGCCTCCCGTTGACCAGAAGCCCAACTGGTCACAGAAACAATGGATTACTTCATATTTTTCCTTTCATATGTGCAACATATGCTGAAAATGTGTGCAAACCAGGAGAGGCCACTTTTATTGTTAGGCACAGTTTATTTGAAACATCACTGCTCCGAGGAGAAGAAACGCATCACACGGATTTTAAGCAGACATTGGCCACTCTTGTTGCCTGACAATAGGTGATTGTGTGTAAGTTTTTACACTAGTACAAAATGCATTAATAAATTATAGTTTTATACTTTCTATGGCCAACGATACCAGGCATAGTCTATCAGCGTTTGTGTATATTTTTATTTAAATTTTAACTTATGTTCTTCATGTGTATTTTACGGTAGTACATGATAAGCTGGACTATTATCTATAAGGTTTTGTGCATTTATGGCATATCTTTTCCTTATTAAAAAAACTAGCCTTATTTTCAGGTAAGAAAACTGAAATTTTATTAACAAGAGGGTACATGTAGTTCAAACCTGTCGTGGCCCAGGGTCTATTGTATTCCAAAGTGCGTGTCTGTGCATGGCTTGCTTACAATTCTAAAGTGTTTTCTCTGCCTTTTGTTTTCCTTTTTTAAAAAAAGACAGTGTTTCTCTGTGTAGCCCTGGCTGTACTGGAACTCACTCTGTAGACCAGGCTGGCCTCAAACTCACAGAGATCCACCTGCCCCTGCGTTCCAAGTGCTGGGATTAAAAGCATGCACCACCACTGCCTAAAGTTCTTTCTTGTGGCAACAGTTTGGACTCAGTCCTCCAAGCCCCAGGTTATCCCATCCAAAAACATTCACGGCATCATCTAGCTCAATTGCTGTTGACCCCATTGGTGAGCTGAGAAATCTCTAGTCTTAGCCTCACTTATAATGGGATAACCAGATGCTGAGTGTCCTCTGAGGTCCATTCCAGAAATGTCTGACTTAAATACAATAAAAACTGTCTCCAGTTTCAGAAAAGAGAGTGAACCGGCAATAAGAGAAGCAAACACACAGCCTGAAGGGGCGACTTGAACCTAGACCACCACCTCTGTCTCCTCCTCAAGCCAACCAATACAGATGGATCCCTACCCCAGGCCTGCCTCTTATTAAAAGAGATTTAAGGACGGCCAATAGGACAAGATCAGAACATTTGCATTGTCTTGATTAGGACCAGGTTTAGAAAACCAATTTTAAAGGTCATCTTTTTTGCTTGTTCGTTTTGGATCACTTGAAGTCAGCATCAGATATCGCTAAGAATTTACAGCCCGGCAGTGATGGTGCACGCCTTTGATCCCAGCACTAGGGAGGCAGGGGCAGGTGGATCTCTGTGAGTTCGAGGTCAGCCTGGTCTACAGAGTGAGTTCCAGGACAGCCAGTGCTGTTACACAAAGAAATCCTGCCTCAGAAAAGCAAAGCAAAACAACAACAACAAAATTGATTGGTTTTGAGTTGGGGAGATGGCACAGTCAGTAATGTTGTGTTGAAAGGTCCATGAGAATCGGAGTTAAGCCTCAAAGAAGACATTATAAGGAGAAGAAGGAGGAAGAGGTAGCGGAGGGGGAGGAGGAGAAGTGGGAGAAGGAGAAATAGGAGAAAAAGAAGAAGAAAGAAAAGCACCAGGTGTGCTGGCCGGCATTTGTCCCAAGGCTGCGGAGTTAGAGACCAGGAAATCTTTAGGGCTTTTTGCCAACAAGCCTAACCTACTCTTCAACAGACAAATAAATAAACAGAAGGTGCTTGAGAAACGATACCCAAGATTGTCCTCTGACCTCTAAGCGTGTGACGTATACACAGGCACATACACTCCCAGAGGGAAATGTATTCAATGTTAAAACACTGTCTTGGGATGTGGAGGAATAACTTTATGTTTTGTAGATTCTTTAGCATGTTCATTACTACAGCACAGACAGAGCAATGTGAGTTGCGAAGAGGGAGAGGTGTGCAGACATAATTCAAGGCCCAGCCAGCGGGTAACTTGCCGCAAATGCGCACTATTGACCAAGGGAAGCGGAGAAGGGCCCCAAGGTGATGCAGAGATCACTAATCAGAATGGCCACTATCACCGCAGGCCCAAGGAAGACTGAGCATCTCACTGGCAATGACTGGGATTGCCTCTGCACTTTACTAGGCCCTTGTGACACCTCCTGCTGCTTCAGGGACTGTCGCCTCCAGAGGTGCTGAGGTCACACTGCCACCGAAGAAGGCCTGGAGGACAAAGAATCAAACCAAAGTTAGATACCTTATCCTCTCTGTTTTGGACTTGCTTGTGGTCTGTCATTTCTTCTCTTTGGGGGGATTTTTTTCCTTTTGGAATGTACAATAAGTTCCGTTATGACCCTTTGTGGCTTTTGATAAGACCAAAAACTTAGAAAGACTGAGTGGTTTGTCCAAAGTCAATCATTTAAGTGTGCTCCCTCCGAAATTCATGCTAAAGCTTAATCTCCATGTGGTAGTACTAAAGATGAGGTCTTTCCTGGGAGGGGTAATGAAGTTACCAGTGCTTTCATGAGTGGATAGTTGCTCCTATGAAAGAGGCTGACAGGCTGACCACCATGCCCCTCGGCCTCCCTGTCTACCTGGAGAGTGCAAGGCCAAGGCTAGAGAGAGCAGACCTCATGTGCCCACTTCCTTCAATTTCCTGGCCTTTGTAATGGTGAGAAGTAATTTGTTTCTTACAAATTTCCCACATGTCAGTCAGTGATGGTGCATGCCTTTAATCTCAGCACTCGGGAGGCATAGGTGGGCCCATCTCTGTGAGTTTGAGGTCAGCCTGGTCTACAGAGCGAGTTCAGGACAGCTAGGGTTGTCACATAGAGAAACCCTGTCTCTCTAGTCTTGGCATTGTGCTTCTCCAGAGATGAACAGATAGACAGGGAGGCTGAAAGGCATGGTGGTCAAAAAAACCCAAACCAAACCAAACAAGAAAACAAAAATCCTTCCCAGGCGTAGGTGTCATTTTGTTACTGCAGCACATGTGAATTGAGTTCTCCAGTATCTGATGGGGAGGGGGGAGCTGTATTGTTGACACCAACTTTCTCATTTTATTTGATTGTTTTTGTTGCTGTTGCTGGTGGTGCATGTGCATGGATGAGAGTGTGAACATGCCCTTTGTGTGCATGGATGAGAGTGTGCACATGCCCTTTGTGTGCATGGATGAGAGGGTGCACATGCTTTTTGTGTGCATGGATGAGAGTGTGCACATGTCTTTTGTGTGCATGGATGTGAGTGTGCACATGCACATGCTTTTTGTGTGCATGGATGAGAGTGTGCACATGTATTTTTTGTGCATGGATGAGAGTGTGCACATGCCTTTTGTGTGCATGGATGAGAGTGTGCACATGCACAAGCCCTTTGTGTGCATGGATAAGAGTGTACACATGCCTTTTGTGTGCATGGATGAGAGGGTACACATGCCTTTTGTGTGTGTGCGTAGAGGCCAGAAGTTGACATTGAGTATCTTATTTCATTGCCCTCTACTTCATTGAATCAAAAGGCACTCTGTGTGTGTGTGTGTGTGTGTTTGTACACATGTTTGGGTTAGTATGTGTATACATATGTAGATTCCTGGAGAGGCCAGAAGAAGCTGTCAGATCCTCTAGAACTGGAGTTCCAGGTGCTTTCGAGCTCAGGGAAACAAAGCTCTTTTCTGCCTAGCCTTGCACCTCACTGTTTGAGACAGCATTTCTCAGTGAATCTGAAGCTCGCCAGTGGCTGGGCTGGTTACCGGGTGCTTCCAGGATTCTATCCTTTCTACCCGACCCTGAGTTCCATGTCAGGCACTACTGTCCCCCTGTTTCCTGTCACACTTCCAGGAAACATGATCTGCTAATTCCACTGGTTTATTCTGTTGGCCAAGAGAGTAGGGATATTATCTACCTTCATTTTTCTAGGAATACATAGCAATTCAAACTCCTTTGAATACTTAAAATCTTGTTGTTCTAATGGCAGTAATTATTTTTTTAAAAAAACATTTATTTATTTATTATATACACAGTGTTCTGCCTACATGTATGCCTGCATGACAGAAGAGGGCATCCAATCTCATTACAGATGGTTGTGAGCCACCATGTGGTTGCTGGAAATTGAACTCAGGACCTCTGGATGAGCAGCCAGTGCTCTTACCCTCTGAACTGTCTCTCCAACTCAGCAGTGATACTTTAAACAATTTAAAAACCTACAGCCTACACTTCTATATATACAAAACAGAACCTAGCATTTGTGGCTGGTTGAGAACCACAATCATAAAATCAATTGTCCCTTTTCAATTCATAGAAGAAAGAAGGGGTTTTGGTCTAGAAATACAGAAAATGGAATCCAAACAAAACATTGCCCAGATTAAAAAAAATTATGTTGACACTTAAAAAAAAATCAAAGTACAGGGAAAGGGCTTTGTGACCAAAGGCTGAGCTTTGACATCTGTCTTGCTCCCATAGGCAATGTTTATGTTGGCTAACCTGATTAGAGCATGCCCAGAGTGAGGTCAGTCCAGAGTCTGAGCCCCACAAAGCCTTCCTCTGACCTTGTTGGGTTAGGACTACAGCTTAGTCAGCAAAGTGTTTCCTGTACAAGCCCAAGGACCTGAGCTTGCAATCCCCAGAACCCACGTAAAACAGCTGGGGGTGGTGGCCTGTGCTGCAAATCCAAGGCAAGGGAGGTAGAGCCGAGTGTGTCTCTGACACTCACTGGCCAGTCAGCCCAGCCTAACGGGTGAGTCCCTGTACTAGTGAGAGGCTTCGTCTGTAAAACCAAAGTGAACGACTGTTGAAGAAAGACATCTGAGGCTGACAACTGGCCTCCACACACGCACGCAAACACACACAGACACACACAGACGCACACACACATGCACGCAAACACACACAGACACACACACAGACACACACAGACACACACAGACACACACACACATGCACGCAAACACACACAGACACACACACAGACACACACACAGACACACACAGACGCATACACACATACACACACACATACACACACATACACACACACATACACACAGACACACACACACGCACGCAAACACACACAGACACACACACAGACACATGCACACGCACAAGCACTCACGCGCACACGCGCGCGCGCACACACACATACACACACACATGCACACATACACATACACACACATACACACATACACACACATACACACACATACACATACACACACATACACACACACACACACACACACACACACACACACACACACACACACACGGGGAGGGGGGTGTCCTTGTCGTTGTTCTAGAGTAGAGATTGCAAGCTCCTTGATATTAAAATTTTTAGCTTTAAAAGCCCTATGGCGTTAGTATCTGCTACTTTAACTCTGTCCTTGAAGCTGAGAAACGGTCATAGATAATACACAAGCGGGGCTTTATTTATATAAAAACAAAAATCAAGCAACAATAACAGTAAAAACATGTGGCTGTCTGAGTTTGACCTGTGTGGTATTGTCTGACAATATGTTTCTCATTGCTACAATCAAATACTAATAAGAAGCACGTTAGGGTTGACAGGTGTTATTTTGGCTCATGGTGTGAGGGTGTTGTTCATCACGGTGGGGAAAGTTTAGTGACAGGAGCTGCCTGTGGCTGTAGTGGCAGGAGCATAAGCAGAGATGGGGCAGGAAGTGGTGCCAGGCTGTAAATCCCGAGAGCTGTTCCCAGTGGTCACTTCTAACAAGCCTTGGACTTGTTAGAAGCTCTACAATATTTCCAAACAACACTATCCGTTCGGGTCTCAGTATTCAAACGCACGAGCCTATGAAGAGTATTTCCCATTACAACCATGGCAACATCTAGCAGAGAACAGCCAGTGCTAGTAGGCTGGCCTGCAAGTACATGACCCTTACTAAGAACAACCATTTTTGATGTTTCTTGTGCTTTCTCCAGGGTAGTTGTGGTAGAAGATGTCACCTCACGAAAAACCATGGAAGCGTACAAAGCAGGAAGGGTGGTTCCGCAGTATCCTTCCATCTTCCTCCCCTTCCTGGGGGGGGGTTGCTTTTGCCATTTACTGTCTTTTATTCCAACCCTTCTCCCAGCCACACACACACACACACACACGCTTGCACGTGCACACGCGGACACACACACGGACATACATGGACACTGTTTTTTTTGTATTTGTTCATTTGATATAGATGAGGTTCGACTACCTTATCTGCTGTAGCTGTCTTTGTATCTCCACCTATGTATCTTGGCAGCGTCTTTCATGTCAGGGGGTCAGAATTCTGAGTATTTCACAGTCTGGCTATACTATAAACTGTTTAGTTAGTTTTCCCAGATGTTGAACTTCTTCCAATTTTTACTTTTACAGCAGAGCCATAAAGAACACTGGTGTCTACATTTTGAAGGTATGTGTGGTGCTGGGGACTAATCC
This sequence comes from Arvicola amphibius, assembly GCF_903992535.2. NCBI lineage: Eukaryota > Metazoa > Chordata > Mammalia > Rodentia > Cricetidae > Arvicola > Arvicola amphibius. The sequence goes on from NC_052061.1 coordinate 16,353,749, forward strand.
AGGCTGAATAGGTGTTCTGCCTCTGAGCTATACAGCCCCCTCCAACTTCATTATTAGGCGAATGTGTAGGTTTTGCCCCTAGAATTGGAGCTACATGTGGACATTGCGGTCAAAGAGGAAGACATCTTTGGTTTTGAGGATGATTTATCCTCCCTTAAAGCCACTGTATTCCACTTCTGTAATAGCACAAAAGAAGGACTGCTCTATTCATATTGTGTTATAAAAATACACTATATAATATATATATGTTATTAAATATAAAGCATTACAATAAGCCAAACGAGAATGGATGAGTACACGACGGTCTCTGGGAAGGGAAGCTGGGTTAGGAAGGCTTCTTTTCTTACAAGAGAAGAATTCAATTCTGAAGCACTTTGCAAACAGCCAGCCGGTGATGGTTGATGTCCGCTAAGACCTGGTCTAGGTAAAGGCTTCAGGCTTGAAATAGGAGAGCAGCGTAATTAGTGATAAACCCATGAATTGCGTGCATTTCATTTCACGACAGAATGAGTAAAAGAAAAAGAGCAAAGAGACCAGATTGAGTCCTGTGCCAAGTTTTTGGTTAGCACAGCAAGAGCTAGAGACTTGTCCAAAATAGAGACACCAGAGAGGGAGTCAGGACAGTCAGTATCTGAGACACGAAGGGAGGAGAGAATACGGGTGGTCCTGAGAGGTCAGGGAAATGAGGGGAGAGTAGCCTTGGAGATGGTCAGTGGGGAATATTGCTTGAAGCACAGCAGACTTAGCCTTTAGGCTCACTCCTCTGCTTCACACACTCTCAAAATAACGCAGGAACTAGAAGCACTGCCAAAAGATGAACAGGCTCATTACTTAGATGAAGTATGAATCCTTTCATGAGATTTATATTTATCATTTGGAGGACGAAAGTCAACACCCTCTATAACTAGTGTGTGCATTAGGCTTTTAAAGTATGACTGGTAACTTTTGGGAAAAGGATTTATTGGTAAATATTCTACTATGTTGGGAGCAGTGAGACCCCAGATCCTGAATTTCTTGTAATCCCCTGATCTGAGTGCCTACAGCTGCTGTGAGCACGAGACCTTCTGGAGTTCCTGATGGCAGGAGAGTGGTTTCTGGTGGGTTTGGCTGGGGTGTGGCTATCTCTATATAATCTGCCCCTGAACACAATAAAGGGGGCATTCTTGGGGAATTCAAGGATGACCCATGTCGTTGTCTTTCTGTCTGTTTGTGTTTGTGTATTTTAACCTCCTGTCCCATGCCTGAATCTTGCGAACTGGGTGCCAGCGCACCGAATGCAGACACGGGGGCGCGGTGCGCAGCAATTGGAGGTCTCCACTCAGATAGCGGCAATTGGAAGTCCCAGCCGAGATCAGGAACTAGGGAACGTAGCCAGATTGACAACACCCAAATTCCCTCAGTGGGCCCCTTCAGTGGTTGCAGAGCAGCAAGCCTGCTTCGCTGAGTTCTGCTCCACTTCATGCACCAGTTTGGACTCAGAACAAATGCAGCTGGGGCTAGAAGGCAGCTGGAGCAGAGCTTTGCTAGGTGGCTGTGGTGGAAGGCACATTGCCTCAGCCCAGTTGGTGCCTAGCCTGGCGGATGCCACAGCAGTGCCCGAAGTACATGTTACCTGGAAATACTGACCCCTCATCACCCCCCACCCCCGAATACTTAATATCAGACACTGTTTTATAAAAAATTTAGGGGGGAGATGTTGGAGCAGTGAGACCTCAGATCCTGAATTTCTTGTAATCCCCTGATCTGAGTGCCTACAGCTGCTGTGAGCACGAGACCTTCTGAAGTTCCTGATGGCAGGAGAGTGGTTTCTGGTGGGTTTGGCTTGGGCGTGGCTATTTCTATATAATCTGCCCCTGAACACAGTAAAGGGGACATTCTTGGGGAATTCAAGGATGACCCGTGTCGCTGTCTGTCTGTGTGTGTTTGTGTATTTTAATCTCCTGCCCCTTGCCCGAAGCTTGGTAACAGGGTTCAAGCGCACCAAATGCAGACACGGGGGCGCGGTGCGTGGCACTATTATATTTTTCTGTAGTAGAAAACAAAGGTAGGCAGGTAGGATTGGACTGAATGCTGGGAGAAGGAAGGGCAAAGTCAGGGAGATGTGATGGAGCCGCCAGAGATAGATTTGCTGAAACTTTGTTGGTAGGCCACAACCTTGTGGCAATATACAGATTAAAAGAAATGGGTTAAATTAAGACGTAAGAGTTAGCAAATAAGAAGTTAAAGATAACGAGCCAAGCAGTGTTTTAATTAATACAGTTTCTGTGTGATTATTTTGGTTCTGGGCAGCCTGGAACAAACAAGTGGCCTCCTTCTACAGATTGGTGTGAACCTACGACCCTGAGATTAAGAATCTCATGCTCTACTGACTGCCTCCTTGCAAGTCCTCTTTTCTTTCCTTTTTAATTAAAATGTTTTTTATACAATATATGAACAAAAGTTCACATTCTTTCTTTTCCTTCAATATCCCCAAATCTCCTCCCCTTTCTTCTCCTTCTCCTCTTCTTCCATTTTCCCCCTCTTCCTTCTTCCTTCTCCTCTTCCTCTTTTTTCTCTTCTCTTCCTCTTCCCATTCTTCTTCCTCTCTGTTAAGATAAACAGAATAAACACCACCCCCCAAAGAAAATCAAAACAAATAAGCAAACAAATGAAAAGACAGAAAGACAGAAAAAAATATGAACCAAACAAACACCCAAAACAAAACAACAAAAAGTACACACATACACACACACACACATACACATCCCACCCCCCCAAAACAAAACCAAGAAACAAAACAAACAACAAAACCTCAACAAAGTGGAATCTATTTTGTGTTGGCCAAATACTCCTGGGCATGGAACCTGCCTTGAGTGTGGTTGGTACACTCAGTGATATTTTGTTGGAGAAAATGAATTTTTCCTTTTCCTAGCAGGTGTCAATTGCAATTAGCATCTTGATTAAGGATGGGACTTTCCCTTCTCTGTGCCCGGATTTTGTCCGGTTTGAACCTATGCAGGTCTTGGGTATGAAAATGTCCTTTCTGGTGTCTAATTTATGCTTTTATAATTTGAAGATGTGTTCTCTTATCCTACAGGAATTCTGTTTTGCTAACACATATTCTTCATAACAAGATTCAGTGTGATAATTGCATGCAGCATGCATGGCTCAAATCCTGCCTCTTTCTAATACTTAGAGATTACTGTTTTACTTTCAGGTTGTTATCTGAATTCTGGGTTTAAAATGTAATAACTGAGCCTCCTAATTCTTAATTTTTATTTCTTTAAATTTTAGATGGGTGGCGATGGTGCACAACTTAATCCCAGAACTCAAGAGGCAGAGGCAGGTGATTCTACAAGTTCAAGACAAGGATGGTCTGCAGAGTGAGGTCCAGGACAGCCAGGGCTTCAAAGAGAAACCCTGCATCAAAAAACCAAAAAGAAAAAAAAACCTATATGTATTTGTGTGAATATTTACACATGCATACAAATGCCCAAAGAAGCTGAAAGAGAGCATTGGGTACCTGGAACTTGAGTAAGTTGCCTGATGTGGGGGATGGGAACCGAACCTACAAGAGTTGTATGTCTCCTTAACCTCTCCAGCCCTAAACCTTCTAGTTCTTAATGTATATTTATGGATTCCATTTAAGAAACTTCTAATGCAGGGTGTGCTGTAGCAAATTTTTCCTAATTCTTTAAGAAGACAATTCTGAAGTAGACATGGTTTACCATGTGAAGAGTTTTGAATCAGTAAGTTGGACGTGGTTGCCTATATTCCCAGCATTTGGCAGGTTGAGTACCAAGAATTTAAGGTCATTGTCTTAGTTACTTTTCAATTGCTGTGACAAAACATCATGTCCAAGACAACTTATAGAAGAAAGAGTTTATGTGGGGCTTCCAATCCAGAGACTGAGTCAGTGATCATTATGTGAGGAGCTTGACAGCAAGCAAGCAGGCACAGTGATGGAGCAGGAGCTGAAGGCTCACATTTGGATGCACAAGGAGGAGGCAGAGAGAGAGAGAGAGAGAGCTAGCTGGGAATGGTATGGGCCTTTGAAACCTCAAAGCTCACCTCCAGTGACATTCCTCCTTCAAAAAATGTCACACCTCTTAATCCTTCCCAAACAGTTCCAACAACTGCAGATACAGTGTTCAAACACAGGTCTATAGGAGTTGTTTTCATTCAAACTACCACAATCATTGGCTACATGGTGGTGAGTTTGATGCATAGTTTTAGGTACGTGAGACGCTGCCTCAGAAAACAAAATAGAATTTAGAATTAGAATTTCAGACTTCAGCATTCTCATTGTACCATTCCCAACACCTCAGCAGCTTTCCCAGACATTAGGTATTCTTCCCACACATTCTTCTTACCCCACCTCTCCCAAAACTTAGGTGTTCTTGTCCAAAAGATGGTGGAGAGATTCTGCAGCATCTCAGGGGCCTCTGCTTGGGCCTCTGCTTACTGTTTTTGGGGAGACATGGGTATAAATTTGTTAGAGATGCCGTAACATAACCCACAAAAGGAGTGGCTTGCCATGCAGAAACTCAGGTCACAGTTGTGCAAGCTGAGTTCCAAGCTGTCAGGAACATTGATTGCTTCTAAGGCTCCCTCAGCGGGTTGCAGATGGCTCTTTTTCCTTGTATCTTCACATGGTCTTTCCTTGGTGAGTGCACACATCTTGGTCCTGCAAGTGTTCATGTCTTGACCTTCTTGTCTTAGGGACCCGGTCATTTGTCAAGCCCACTGTAATTAGAAGTTTCTCTCCTGCCCACCAGTTCCCAAATAATGGCTCAGAGGCTTAATATTTCTTATAAATGCTTGACTGATAGCTCAGGCTTATTAGCTAACTCTTATATTTAAATGAACCGATTTCTATTAATCTATGTATTGCCATGTGGACGTGGAGTTACCTCATTTTCTACATGTCTTGCTTTTTCAGTGACTGACTGACTTTTCTCAAACTCTTGTCTTTTTCCTGTATCTCTGCTTGAATTTTCTGCCTGCCTCTATCCTGCCTTGCCATAGGTCAAAGCATCTTTATTTATCAACCATGAGAGCAATCCATACTCACAGCATATAGAAAGACCATCCCACAGCATTTATCCCTTTCTGTTTAATCAAAAAGGAAGGTTTTTACTTTAACATATTGAAATTCTCTCTGCCTGAAAGTTCCTGAATAACCAGCCAGAGGCTTAATATTTCTTATAAATGCTTGGCTTATTATTAGCTAGCTCTTACATTTAAATTAACCCATTTCTATTAATCTATGTATTTCCATATGGCTGTGTCATTACCTTATTTTCTACATGTCTTTCTTACTTGGTGACTGATTGGCATCTCACAGATTCCACCTTTCTCCTATATTTCTGCTTGGATTTCCCACCTAACTCTACCCTGTCTTGCCCTAGGCCAAAGCAGCTTTATTACTTGTGAACCAATGAGAGCAACACATATCTAGAGCACACAGAAAGACCATCCCACAGCACTGGAGCACTGAGGAGTCTATTTAAAGAACCATTTTAAAGCTCTGCCTGTGAATATAGTCACACTCTGAGGGACCAGCATTTAAGAATTCAGCCCAGAAATGTAGAAGACACAACTCAATCTCTAGCAACAACTATGCTTACACTTGGTGTCTCAAGTGGTATTTTCAAGACATACTTAGCACACCTCTTACCCTCTAGGCTCCATAGTTCTGCTACAGTTTTTAATGACTTTAAAAATGTTCATGGCTCGATTTGGTGGTGCACGCCTTTAATCCCAGCACTCAGGAGCCAGAGGCAGACAGAACTCTGAGTTCTAGGCCAGCCTGGTTTCACACACTGAGTTACAGTATAGTTGGGGCTACACAGATAAACTGTGTCTAGGGAAAAAACCAACAGTAATAACAACAAAAACCCCAGAAAACAGCAGCAAAAAATATTTACAGTTTGCTCTATGTTCTCATAAGTGTTTATAACTTTTTTAATAAACATATTTTTTTGTGGAAGTATTTTAAAGTAAATATAAATCTACCCTGACACATATCACTAAGTGTTTGATTTCGTGTATCTCTAAAATACAGGAACATTTTTCCACTTTATTTGATTGTGTTCACTGCTTACGTCTTTCCAAATACAAGTATTCAATTTTGATGTTTTCCTGAAGCACTGATTTACCTAGCTCTGTGCTTCCTTCTGCACCGTCTCTCCAGATTGGCATTGCACAGGCAAGCCATCACTCCTATAGTAGTCTGTGCTTAAGTAATATTGGGAAGTGCTAATGGATATGCATCTGGAGGAAGCAGGTACAAATTCTTGCAGTTGCTTTAGTGACAGCCTCTGGATGGAATCCTTGGAAAGGTCACTAAGTCTACACTGTAATTTCATTCTCTGAGACTGAAAATCATTCCTGCCTCGAGGATTCTAAGTTTTAAAGGCTATTTTATTTTGTACTCTCATTTGCTTCACTTCGTAGAGATGTTCTGGCTGTGTTAATGGTTTTCCAGAGCATTTACTCTCTTCTTTTTTTGTTTTAATAAGGCACTTTTTTTTTTTAATTTAGAAAAAAGAAAGGCCAAACACAACAGCCTCCAGAAGCTCATTTATTGTACAGGAGTGTTTTGGTTATCCTGGAGTTTTTGTTTTTCCATATGAAGTTGTTCTTTCCAGGTCTGTGAAGAATTTTGCTGGTATTTTCATGAGAACTACATTTGATTTGCTAAGATTGCCATTTTTACTATGTTAATTCTACCTACCCAAGAGCATGGGAGATCTTTCTATTTTTCTTGTGTCTTCTTCAATTTCTTTCTGCAAAGATTTTAAGTTCTTGCTGTACAGGTCTTCCACTTGTTTGGATAGAGTTACTCCGAGATATGTTATTTGTGGCTGTTGTGAAGGGTGATGTTTCTCTGATTTCTTTCTCAGGCCATTTATCATCTGTGTAAAGGAGGGCTACTGATTTTTTTGAGCTAATCTTGTTTCCTGCTACATTGCTGAAGGTGTTTATGAGTTGTAGAATTTCCTTGGTAGAATTTTTGGGGTCACTTATGTAAACTATCATATCATCAGCAAACAGTGAGAGTTTGACTTCTTCTTTTGCAATTTGTATCCCCTTGATCTCCTTTTGTTGTTTATTGCTCTAGCTAGGACCTCAAGAACTATATTGAATAGATAGGGAGAGAGTGGACAATCTTGTCTTGTTTCTGATTTCAGTGGGATCACTTTGAGTTTCTTTTCATTTAGTATGATGTTGGCTGTTGTCTTGCTGTATATCGCCTTTATTATGTTTAGGTATGTTCCTTGTATCCCTTTTCTCTTCAAGACCTTTATCATGAAGTGATGTTGTATTTTGCCGAAAGCTTTTTCAGCATCTAATGAGATGATTATGTGTTTTTTTATGTAGTGGATTATATTGACAGATTTTTTTTGTATGTTAAACTATTCCTACATCTCTGGGATGAAAGCTGACTTAATTATAATGGATGATTTTTCTGGTGTGTTCTTGAGTCTAGTTTGCCAGTATTTTATTGATTACTTTTGTATCAATGTTCATGAGTGAGATTGGTCTGTAATTCTCTTTCTTATTTGCTGTAGGAAGTCTTACAGCCAGTGGTTTCCCCCCACTGGGGCATGGCCCCTTATGCTATTATAAATGCTGATGTAGAGCTTGCATCCAGTCTCCTTCCAGCTGCTCTTTCTGGTTGCTGGATTTGGTTTCTGTTCTCCATTCAAATAGAGGATTCTGATTTATGAGTTTACCCCTAAATAAATAACCATCTATTTCTCAATTCTGAGCTAGTGTGGAATTTTTTTTTAGGTATCCTTCCACACTTAGTAATGACTTTATATGGTTTGGGTATCATGGTAATTGTAGCCTCATAAAAAGAGGCTACAATTTCTTCTGTGTGAAACAATTTGAGGAGTATTGGTATTAGTTCTTCTTTGAAAATCTTATAGAATTTTGAACTGAAACTATCTGGTCCTAGGCTTTTTCTTGTTGGGACAACTTTGATGGTTGTTTCTATTTCTTTAGTAATTATAGGCTTATTTAATTTGCTTATCTGGTCTTGATTTAATTTTGGTAAGTAATATTTATCCAGAAAATTATCTATTTCCTTTAAATTTTTCAATTTTTGGAGCATAGGTTTTCAGAGTATGACCTGATAATTCTCTGGATTTCCTCCATGTCTGTTGTTATGTCCCAGTCTTCTGGTTTTGTTAATTTGGATATTCTTTCTCTGCCTTTTGGTTACTTTGGATAAAAGCTTGTCTATTTTGTTGATTTTCTCGAAGAACCAACTCCTTGTCTCATTGATCTTTGTATTGTTTTCTTTGTTTCTATTTTTGTTGATTTCAGCCCTCAACTTGATTATTTCTTGCCATTTAGTCCTCCTGGATGAGTTTGGTTCTTTCTGTTTTAGAATTTTCTACTCCTGTGGGAGTTTTCCAACTTCTTTATGTAGGCATTTAGTGCTATGGACTTTCCTCTTAACACTGTTTTTATTGTGTTCCATAAATTTGGGTATGTTGTGTGGTCATTTTCATTGAATTTTAGGAGGTCTTTAATTTCTGCCTCGACCCATTGGTGATTAAGGTGAGCATTATTAATTTGTATGTGTTTGGGGCTTTTTAATATTAATGTTATTATTCTAATTTTAAGCCATGGTGATCCAATAAGATGCATGGGGTTATTCCATTTTTTTTTGTATCTGTTGAAGTTTGCTTTGTTACATAGTATGTGGTCAATTTTTGAGATGGTTCCATGCAGTACTGAGAAGAAGGAATATTGTTTTATGTTTGGATGAAATATCCTGCTAATGTCTGTTACATCCATTTGAGTCATAACATGCTATTTCCCTCATTTCTCTGTTAAGCTTCTGCCTGGCAGATTTGTCCAGTCATGAGAGTGGGATTTTGAAGCTTTCCACTATTGACGTGTTGAGTTTAATGTTTGAATTAAGTTTTAGAAGTGTTTTTTTTTTTTAAATATGAGGGTACTCTTGTATTTTGGGCTTAGATATTCAGTATTGAGATTTCTTCTTGATGGATTTTTTTTCCTGTGACAAATATGAAATGTCCTTTGTTATGTCTTTTGATTTATTTTAGCTTGAAGTCTATTTTGTTAAATACTAAGATAGCTACAGCAGCTTGTTTCTTAAGTCCATTTAATTGGAAAATATTTTTTCAATCCTTTATTCTTTGAGGTTGAGGTGTGTTTCTTGTATGCAGCAGAAAGATGGATTCTGTTTTCATATCCAATCTGTTAGCCTGTGTCTTTTTATAGGTGAGTTGAGTCCATTTATTAAAGGTTATTAATGATCAGTGATTGCTAGCTCCTGTTATTTTAGTTTTTATTGTTGGTGATGTTATTTTGTGTGTTTTTCCCTTCTTTGGAATTTGCTGCTGTGAGATCATCAATTGTATGCATTTTTGTGGATGTAGCCAAATTCCTTGGGTTGGAGTTTTCCTTCGAGTACTTTAAAGGGCTGTGTTTGTGGCTAGGTATTGGTTAAATCTGGTTTTGTCCTGGAATATCTTGTTTTGTCCATTGATGGTGAGTGATATCTTTGCTGGGTATAGTAATCTGGGCTGGCATCCATGGTCTCTTAATGTCTACATAATGCTTGTCCAGGATCTTCTGGCTTTCATTGTCTCCAATGAGAAGTCAGGTGTAATTCGGATAGGTGTCTTTATATTTTACTTGTCCTTTTTCCTTTGCAGCTCTTTATATTCTTCATCCATTCTTCCATTGAAGGGCCTCTAGGTTGTTTCCAGGTTCTGGCTATTACAAATAATGCTGCTATAAACATAGTTGAACAAATGCTTTTGTAATATGGTAGGGCATCTCTTGGATATATTCCCAAGAGTGGTATTGCTGGGTCCTGGAGTAGGTTGATCCCGAATTTCCTGAGAAACCACCACACTGCTTTCCAAAGTGGTTGCACAAGTTTGCATTCCCACCAGCAATGGATGAGTGTACCCCTTACTCCACAACCTCTCCAGCAAAGGCTATCATTGGTGTTTTTGATTTTAGCCATTCTAACAGGTTTAAGATGGTATCTCAAAGTTGTTTTGATTTGCATTTCCCTGATCGCTAAGGAGGTTGAGCATGACCTTAAGTGTCTTTTGGCCATTTCAACTTCTGTTGAGAATTCTCTGTTCAGTTCAGTGCCCCATTTTTTAATTAGCTTACTTAGCATTTTAAAGTCCAGTTTCTTGAGTTCTTTATATATTTTGGAGATCAGACCTTTGTCTGTTTCGGGGTTTTTTGTTGGTGTCATGTTGCTCTTTGTGGTGTTGACTGTGTTCTTACTTCGTCCACTCATCTTTTCCTCTGATTAGTGTAGCTGGGGTCGTGTCTCTGGTGATCACTCTTCCAGGTGGCAGTATATTCAAGGCTCAGATGGTTGCTCCTCATTGTGGAATTGGGTCCACGGTTCCAGTTACTCCACAGGCCACTTGGAATTCTTGGCACTCCCTGAGGTCCCTCTGCAATCCTGGAGGTCATTAAGGCCTGCTCCCATAAAAGTCATTGGCTTGAGCCTGCTCCCACGGATGTCCCTGGCTCGGGCCTACCCCTACCGAGGTCACTGGCCTGAACTTGATCTCATGGCACTTGCTAGCTCAGGCCTGGTCCCACGAAGGTCCTTGCTAGGGGCTGCTCCTGTGCAGGTCGCTGTCTCTAGTGCTTTTATTCTTAAGGAGTTAAGTCAGGAATTCACATCAAAGATGATATCTCCACCCTTATCCCTGTCTTTATTCTGAGTTAGTTCAGTCACAGGACCACCATGTTGCTAGCTTTTCCTGTACTCATTTAAGCTTCTGCAATCACACAGTGTAAAGTGGGCAGCTTGTAAACCCCAGAAAGTCAGTTCTTATACCAGCAGGCTAGTTAGAAGTCCAGGACCAGCTGCTGTTTTGGTGTCTGGCAAAGACTTGGTTTCTGGTCCATAGACAGAGCAGTCTCCCTACATTGTTGGCAGAATAAAAGTGCTACCTTGGGCCACTGTATAAGGCCACTATTCTTACTAATAAATGGTCTGCCCTCTTTAGTCACCTTCATCAAAGTCCTACTTCCTGGTACCATTTATTACCATGGGAGTTAGCAATCCAGCACAGGAAGTATGTGGGAGGTAGTGTGTATGAGGGCAGAAACTTTGAGAATAACAGCTTGCATCTACATTCCCATTCCATAGTCTTGCAAAAGTTGTTCACTTTCTTTTCCCTTGAACTTCACTAAACAAAGGCTTTGCTTTCTCTTATTTCTCTATAATAATTGCAAAACAAAGTCTCACTGTCTATATTAATTACTTGGCATGGGTAAAGTTCTGTGTTGAGTATGTGCTGTTCTCTGACTTAGGCGAATGTCCTTGATTACTTTCATGAAAATGCTGCCCTCTAATCTGTTGCCCTGGAGTCCAGCCCTCACATGGCACATGTCACATGTCACCTGCTAGGTCCTTCTCAGCAGCACCACCTCACCATTTGATCATACCTGTCTCATTCACTAGTGGGCATTGCGGGAGAATTAGTCATACAGCCAATCCACTGTGCCAATAAAGCCACCTAACTCAAAAGATGGAGTTGGCAATTGGCTGACTGGGATTAGCCTTACAGTTCTTGAAGGATTTAGGAATCTGATAGAGAGGACAGGAAGAGAGGGAAAAGGACTTCCAGGGGATTTCCTGGGCTGGCAGATAAGAAAAAAACATGGAGAGAGGGTCAGCCAATCAACTCTTTGCTTTCCTTGGATTTATCAGGTCATTATCTCAATTTCTGACTCCCGAGTTTTTATTATACTGGAACAATTTAAGTAATTATTTCATTTGGTGCCTCACATTGGGTGGCGTATGTAACAGGCTTTCTTGGACCAACAGTCCCAAAATCATGTTAGAGACTTATTATTAATTATGGAAACCTGTCCTTAGCTTAGGCTTTTTTTTAACAAGCTCTTATAACTTAAATTAACCCACTTTATAATTTACATTCTGCCACATGGTTCATGGCTTTTACCTCTCCTGCATGCCCTGCTTCCTCACAGATTCCCCCTGGTATCTCCTCCATGCCTAGATTCCTCTCTTCTTCTCTCTCTGGGCCAAGAAGATCTACCTAACCGCTTTCTGCCATTTAACTCTTTATCAAACCAATCAGAAGGTGCTTTGGCAAAGACACATATTCCCAGTCTACAAAAAGATCATTCCATGACAAGGGGGGTCTTTCTAGACATGCCCAGTGAATCCACTTACATATGAGCCCTGAATATTTATTCTTTTCTAGATTTTTAAACTGCTTGTTTAATTATATCCCCCTTTCTTCCTTTGGGGCTCGTAATGAAACAAGAGAAAACAAAAACAAACAAACAAAGATAGTAGGAATAGTCATTGGAGCCAAGAAAATTAAAAACTGAATAGGTGACAACCCGGTTGCATGCTTCAAGCTGAAAGGTTTCTAAATTGGTACACACTAGTTGATTTCCTGGAGAACTGCTTTTAGTTCATTTCCCACACTCAAGCCTCTGAAGTGAAAAAAACCCAGTTTTTAAAATGTATTTACAGCTAACACTTCAAAAGTGTTCTAATATTTCTGTAAGAAAGTAGGGCAGGCTCAGCAATTCTCTCTCTCTCTCTCTCTCTCTCTCTCTCTCTCTCTCTCTCTCCCTCTCCCTCTCCCTCCCTCCCTCTCTCTCTCTCTCTCTCTCTCTCTCTCTCTCTCTATCCCTCTCCCTCTCTCTCTCTCTCTCTCTCTCTCTCTCTCTATCCCTCTCCCTCTCCCTCTCCCTCCCAGAGTTCTCTGGGAATTGCAATGTGAGTGATTGTGGGCAAATCTTATTTTCTTCAAAGTGACAGTGTTGGCTTTGAGGACCCCATCTTTCTAAGGTTCCCTCTCGCCCCAGATCCTCCCTGAGAGCAGTACAATAGGATCTCAGCCACAGCCACAGACCTGATGAAGCTTTCAGGTTGTGTTCTCATAGTGATGTTCCTTGGGGAAATGTTGACTGTTTTTACTCTTTGCTCTTTGGGTTCCCATATAAATCACACAGAGGCTTATTCTTACTTATAAATGCCTGGTCTTGACTTGTCTTGTTTCTTGCCAGCTTTCTTTAACTTTAAATTATCCCACCTACCTTTTGCCTCTGGGCTTTTGCCTTTTCCTGTTTCTGTGCACCTTTCTTTACTTCTTACTCCATGGCTGGCTGTGTATCTGGGTGATGGCCCCTGGAGTCCTCCTTCTCTTGCTCCCAGATCCTCCCTTCCCACATTTCTCCTTCTATTTATCCTTTCTGACCGCCAGCACTGCCTATCCTTTCTCTTGCCTTGCTATTGGCTGTTCATCTCTTTGTTAGACCAATCAGGTGTTTTAGACAGGCAAAGTAACACAGCTTCACAGAGTTAAACAAATGCGACATAAAGGAATGCAACACATCTTTGCATTGTTCAATAAATGTTCCATAGCATAAACAAATGAAACATATCTTTAACTAATATTCCACAACAGGAATTAGTAATAGAGGAAAAGACCTACGACTGGTGAGATGGCTCAGTCTGTGAAGTGTTTGCTGAGCAAGCATGAGGAGTTCAATCCCTGAGTTCAATCCCCAGCACCCACATACAGCCAGGTGCCCTGTAGCACCTGTAAGCCCAGCACTGGGAGGCAGAAAAGTGAGGATCACTGGAGCCTGTTCAGCAACGAGTCTGGCCAAATTGGTGAGCTCCAGGCTCATCAAGAGACCCTGTCTGAAAGAGAGTCATTGAGGAATATATCCTGTTGATCCATGGATTCCACATGCTTGTGCATGTACACACACACACACACACACACACACACACACACACACACACCACCTTAGAGATTTTCAAGTTCACTCTCCAACATCCTCACTTTATTCAGTGAGAGACACAGTGGCCTGACAGCCAGCAGATAAAATCGGCTCTCCAGATCTCTGTCTACAGATAACAGTTATCAGGGCCCCTCATCTCATTGGTAACCTTAAGTGTCATTACTGGACTACAAGATCAGAATTCTTAAATGGAGCACTGTCAAAGCACTACTGTGGCTGGAGTCAAACCGCATCTTAATTAAGATGCCTGCGCTTTGAATGGCAACCAACTAAAGGCTATAAAGTTATTGTATATATTAGTCATCTCATGCCTGATTATAGAAATCACACATTTTACAAAGTCAGTGTGTAACTGAGTGCCCTAGGCAGTGGGGCAACACACACAAACAATAGATTTACCCCTAGGGAGCTAATATTCTACTACAGAGACATGACTACCAATAACTAAACAAAATACACTCCTAATATAACTTTAGTTAAAGATCCAAGCTGTAGGTAAAGATTCTGATAAAATGGGACTATTTTAAGAAGATTACAGATGTGTGTCACACTGCCATACAGGTATTGCAAGGTCACCAGTGAGACCCTGAGCCCATGGCCAGCAGAGGAGTGAAGGAGGAAGGTCATCTGTCTATGTGTTACTTTCATTGGTTAATAAAGAAACGCTGGAGATCTTTTCCTAGAAAGATTTTTTTTTTTTTTTTTTGGTTTTTCGAGACAGAGTTTCTCTGTGGCTTTGGAGCTTGTCCTGGAACTAGCTCTTGTAGACCAGGCTGGCCTCAAACTCACAGAGATCCGTCTGCCTCTGCCTCCTGAGTGCTGGGATTAAAGGCACGCGCCACCACCGCCTGGCTCCTAGAAAGATTTAAAGAGTGAGTTAGCCATGTTTAGCATGCTCCCTTTGCACCGGGGCATCTTTTCTGTGCTTGAGAATCACTTTTGGTTAGCTCCATACAAGGGTCACACGAACAAGATTATTCTTTTAATTAGAGGGCCTAATTGGACAGTCTGTGTGTGAGTCAGTTTCAGCTTGAGACTTCTGCCAGGCAAGGAATTGTAAAAAGAAACCACGCTGAAGTTAGGCCATGAAAGCTCAGTATTCTCTTAGACCCAGCTAATTCACCAGGGAAAATTTCCTTGGGGTGTATTTATTGCAGAGGAAAATTAAACACTCTAATGGACCAGGCACCCCCACCCTGACCTGAACTTACGGAACTGGAATCTTCAAAGGACAAAGGCTGTTGAAAGTTTATGGTGGATGGAGAGGAATGGCATTCAAGAAGGAACGACAGAATAACGTGGGCTGAACGGGAGGCCAAAGGCTCTCTCCTTTGCCCAGTGGCTAAAGCTAGTGGAAAGCTAGTTTTTAGATATGAGTATTGACTCATCAAATTCTTAGGCATAATAGATAACTTATGCGCATTTCAAATGTAGCATATAAGTAGACTAGGAATGTGAGTTAATTTAATATAATACAACTTTGATCATTATAAGTCCACATTTTAAAAATGATGCTTTCAATGCATTGGGAGACTATCTTTTAACAATGGAGAAAATAAAGGGTTACTTGATTACTTAGAATTTAATATTTTTCTTGAGTTGACCTTCTCTTTCGGTTGCATCCCGATTTTTGGTCATCCTTACCAAATTTCCTTTGAAATGCTTTGTTCTTCTGTCTACTTAGTTTCTCTTCACCTTGTCTCTTGGCTCCACTCTGAAGGGCTTCAGACCGACGTGGAGGCATACGACTGTTAGCTCTTCCTTGGTGCATTCAGAGGCGGTGGAGGTTGGCCATTTCTCCGTCATGTCCCTACCGAGTGAGAATGAGAAGACCGCAGAGGAAGCTCAGAACATACACGGGACGTTGGGAAAATCAGATACTCCTAGCAGACACCTTATGTTTTTTTTTAAATACCATCTTCTCATGAAGTGTGGGAGGCAAAGTGGGTGAGATGCAGTATATGCATTAGCATAGCTACCGTTAGCTCGCCTGAGACAAGCCGCTCGCCCATACATGGTGATTCTAAAAAGTCTGCTGCTGTTAGTCAGGGATTAGAATACAAGCAAAACGTTACTAAGTAGCCTTTTTAAATCATGAGCTTTAGGGTTTCCCTTGTGCCAGTATTACATGGAGCCTCATTATTCCTCCCAAAGCTCTGGTCCCGCCCAAAGGCGAGAGTGAGTCAGGGAAGCTGAATCTCAAAACAAGTAACTGGTCGGGGTCTCTCTTCGGAAGGCCTTTATATTATAAGTCAGCTCAGCTTCAGTATTTCTTCCCCAATTAATTTTGGTAAATTTAGAAAATGGTGTTTATCTTCTGTGTTTGAAGTCTCAATTCATGGTTTTAATTCTGATCTTAACGTACACATTGACATTATAATTGCCCACTCAAGCGTCATTGCTGCCTTCATTGTGCAAATCTGATATGGAGATTTTTGTTGTTTACATTCAGTACTGAGTCTTTTATAATTTCCGAAATGGATTTATCTCCTTATGAATTATTTAGAAATATGGTTTCTAATTTTATTTACTTATTTATTTATTGCAGACTTCTCAAGACCGATTTCTAGCTCTGTTGCATTGCTTCCCATATGATATCAGGTTCTAGTGTTAGGTCAAAATTCCTTTCTGGTATAGGATGTGGTAAGATGTCAGGCGATCCTGGAAGCAGCTCAGGTGTGCATGGTGCTTCTTCTATCTTTAGGTCTTCTGATCCTGCTCAGGGATTCTAAACTAATTTAGACTCTTTTCTATTTTTACAATTTTTATTAGCTTATTAAAATATCTATTAGTGTATGTGTGTGTCTACATGTATGAGTTTATGTGCCTTATATGTGTGCAGGTGCCCTTGGAGGCCAAAGGGCATCTGAAGGGACTCCGAACTAGAGACAGAGGCAGTTGTGAGCCACCTGGCGGTGCAGGGAGGAACCCAGATCCCCTGCAAATGCTGTGAGTGCTCTTGACCGCTGAGCTATCTCTCCAGTCGAAGAGTATGCATTCTTTTTGTTGGTTCATTTGTTTGTGACAGGGTTTCTCTTTGTAGCTTTGATGCAGGTCCTGCAACTTGCTCTGTAGAAACAGGCTGGCCTCAAACTCACAGAGATCCACCTGAGTGCTGGGATTAAAGGTGTGTGCCACCACCACTACCTACTAAGTGTAGAGGACTGGCCTTGACAAAAATACTTCTTACCAGGGTAGGGGCATGGGAATTGAGAAATATAAGTAAAGAGTATGAAGATTCATAAAGATAATAAGACAAAAAACAAGAAAGTATCTGGTGGGCATCCCAGTGACTGGAATCCAGAAGTTCACCCATGTTATCTTTCCACAGCTTTTATACCCAACATAAACAGAGTGTGGGGGGGGGGAGAGAATATAACAAAAGGCTTTATTAACATGCTATTAACATTCTACAAAAGGATAACTCATACAGTCAATGGCTTTATTACTCTGAGACATCAGATCATTAGCATTCTGTTGTCTAGGTAATGAATGTGCTCTAGGTCAAGTGTTCTGAAGACCTCCCTTCCCTAGGTGACCTCATAGTTACAAAAGAAGGAGCAGAAGTACATTTTCATATCCTGACCACCTGTCAGGATGGCATGGACTTACTAGAATGAGTTGTTTTAATTTCATAAGAACCAAGCAATGATTTCCAGAGGTAGGACTTGCAACCATGCTTTTCAAATCTCTAAATTCCCTGACTGCCAGACAAGATGGAAATTGTCCTACATTTTTCGGCCTCCACAGCTACGACTATTGATTCTTAAACCTGAGTAAGCATGACCCATTCCTAGAAGACCACTTAGCACTCATGTGACTGGCCTTATTACCAGACTTTTGGACTCCATAGGTCAAGTTTTCTAAGTTTGGTGGTGATGTTTAAACTGCGAGTCTGGGCATCATACTTGCAAGGTTGCTGCCTAAACTCTAAGGCCTTGTCTTCTCATAACTGTTTTGTCCAATTATATGGCTTTTATTTGGTAAGTGAATTTCACACCCTTTGGGCCCCCAACACCTCTGTGTGTTTTCCATATAAGAAAAGAACTCTATTCTGAAACATGGATCAACCTTCTTGATTGGAAGCCCCTGGTCGGGGAGTTGCCCCAGTCCGGACTCCAACTCCCAGCCTGCCAAGCGCTGACCCCTCCTCCGGGGAGGGTCAGGACCACTCCTGCAGGCTGTTTAGGCTCATGCTGGAAAAAGGAACCTGTGGTTTTCGGTTTGCATGGGCTCCTCTTTCCGCCATGCTGTCTTGGTCCACCCAAGAGTGCTGCATTTATTAAACACGGGCATTTTAATTTTGTCTACTCTGGTCCAATTGGAGTTTCCTCTGTCAGTGAAGAAGATTTATTAAGATTAAACCAAACACTTCTGATTGTTGTATTTTCTTTTTCCAGACCTTGAGCTCTTTAGCTCTGCTCTTCTCATCAGAAGTCAAGGAATTTCAGCCATCACTTAACAGGCAAGACTCACGGAGGTGCTCAACCATGTGTTCATGATGCTCCCACAGACAGCCAGGAGCATGGCAGTCTTTGTATGAACTTTAAATGCTTTGTGGCTTACTTTAGCACACACTCAGGGTTGTGACTTCGAGTATATGTTAGTAAAAAGATCCTTGTCATTCTGTCTGTGCCATTGCTTCACTTATTTGAGGATGTGTCTGTGATGGTAGCTGTGTCTTTAAGGATACCGCAGCATATCAGGGTGGACTCAGAGCATCGGCTCAGTCTGGAATTAGTAAGGAACATAGATGTGAACTTTGAAGCTGTGAGACTCTGAGCCCATGGCTGTAGGGAAGGGTTGGAAGAAGAAAGGAAACTTGGGGGCTAAGCCTCAGGAAATGTAAACTTGGACTGTTGGTGGCAGGAAATGCAAGAAAGAGCCATGTGTGTTACTGTTAGGAAAAATCTTAAGACGAGCCACTCCACCGGTGCAAAGAAATCCAATCAGACCAGATTAAAACACATCAAATGCCTGTGTTTAATAGATGGCACATTGGGGTGGCCAGGAGAGCATGGCAGGGGAAAGACAGAGGGAGCGCACATGCAAACCATGTGTTCTTCTTTCCCGTGCAAGCCTAAATAGCCTCGGGGAGGGGTCCTGACCCTCCCCAGGGAGGGGCCAGCACTTGGTCGACTGGGAGTTGGAGTCCAAGCTAGAGCAACTGCCAGGCCAGGGGCTTCCCATCATCCCAGACTTCCTGAATACAGGGGTGTTAGAGGGTTAGGGCGACACCCCAGCTTAATATTACAGTTACAACACACATGTTCTACAGAACTGACTTCAGAAAATTATCCACTCATCTGTAAGTTCAGTCAAGGGCAGGGTCATCTTTGTATTTCTTCAGGGTTAGAACAGAGCCAGAATTGATTTTCTTATTTTTCTGACCACTCAGATTCAGATTATTACACTTCTTGTTACCTGACCCTCATATATGATTCCATCCCATCACTAAGTGTTCAAGTCCTTTTCTTATCACGCAGGCCTGCTTACCAGTTCTCTTAGCCGCTTGAATGTATTATATTATTAGATTCATCTTTCTAAAACTTGGCTTTAGTGTCCTTATTTCAGTGTGTGCATGTGTGTGTGTGTGTATTAGTGTGTGTATATGTGTGTGTATACATGTGTGGTTGTCAGCAGTCACCAAATCAGAAGTTGAGAAATCTGCTTGAAACGTTGAACCAAATCTAAGGTGCAGTTGCCCTGAGTAGATGGATGTCTGTTGGTGAAGAGAAAACACCACCGGCATCATCCTCACCTACAGCCGGAATATTTGTCCTTCTACCCAAGACACGTGAAGTCTCACCCTCATCAGGGAAACCTCTTTGTAAAAGAAACCATTAGAGAAAACCGCAACCAAGCAAAGTACAGAGCTGTGGAACCTAACTCAAAGGGATTCACAGATAACACACTCCTGCACCTGGGGCTCAGGGACCATTGCGGAAGAGGAGCAGGAAGGATTGTGAGCACATAGGAACTAGGATTTTACCTCTTTTAGGCTTGTCAGAAGCTACACCCATAGAGTCTCACCAGCAGGAATGCTTGAAGGGGCAACAACAGCAGGCATGCTAATGTGGATGGGAAAGCCCCAGGCCTCAACCCTAGGCGAAGACCTACAGGCAACTAAGGATGCTGAGAGCAGAAACGAAACAGTCTTCCCCAGGGAGGAGCACACCAATTGGTTATCCTGAAAACATACATACAAGTAACATTACACAAACCAAGCAGGTTGTATTTACGTATTTAAGAATGTGTGTATTGAGTAAGGTAACCCAGAAAGACAAATATCATATGTACTCACCCATAAGTGGCTTTTAGACATACAACAGAGAAAAACCAGCCTACAGCCCACAACTCCAGACAATCTAGACAACAAAGAGGACCCTAAAATCTACATGGGAAATAGAAAAAGAAAAGATCTCCTGAGTAAATTTGGAGCGTGGGGATCATGGGAGAGGGTAGAAGTGGAAGGGAGAGAAGGGAGGAGAGTGGAAAAAGTATATAGCTCAGTAAAATAATTTTTAAAAATGTGTGTGCGTGCATGCGTGTGTGTGTGTGTGTGTGTGTGTGTGTATAGCAACAATTAATGAAAGAAGAGGCCATGAATTTGAAAGAGAGCAAGGAGAGGTATATAGGAGGGTTTGGAGGGAAGAAAGCGAG